>NW_005368305.1:337911-339217 GCF_000412655.1 Myotis brandtii | reverse complement strand
AACCAAGGAACTTGTATGCATATATGCATAACCTATGAACACAGACAATAGGATGGTGGAGGCCCGGGGTAGGGGGCAAGGGCTGGCTATAAAGGGTCAATGGGGGACATATATAATACTAAAAGCGTAATATGCTAATTAGATCGGGTGGCCAAACAGCAGAACACCATCTGGACAACCTTCCGGACGAAACCGCGGCTGCAAGGGCTGGGCAGTCGCTGCGGCTGCCAGGGCCGAGCCCCTTGCATGAATTTCGTGCATTGGGCCTCTAGTCAATAATAAAGATTTAATAAAAATATATAATAAATAAATGCATAATATAAAGGTCTTGAAAGATAATACAGTACTATGAGCATTGCAAAAAGAAAACTGAAAAATGATGTAATAGTTATGATTTATTTCACTATTGTATCATCTTTGATAACTCCATCATTCTTACATTTTCTTATTCTTTTAGTTTTTTTAGAGCATAGTTTGGAATAATTTTGGTAATGATGAAATAATACCAATGATAATGAAGTAGCAGAATGTTTCCAGATATAGGAAAAATAAGATCACTAAGATTTCATGATGAATCTTAGACTTACAAGAAAAAGTCCATTGGACCCATACGGTAATTACAAATAGAACAAGCTGTATTCTATTTAAAAAAAATAAATTTTCTGTTTGTTCTTAGAAGACATTTAAGAAAAAAATTACTCATGAAATTTCAATTCTTACAAGAAGTAAGACCAAAACGCGTTCTCTGTGGCCAACAGATCCGAGGCTTTGTTCCAAATATGATTTGATGCTGATCAGATAGACACTCATTGTCCCTAGTGCTTAATGCTTAAGGTATTGGCCCTGCAGGGGAGGAGGCAAGTGAGGCAGGGTGCTGGATAAGGCCAGTTTGAATCCACTGTCTCAGCCTCCCCATTCCACAAGGAATTTTCCCAGTTTCTTACTATCCTGCCTCCAAAGAACTACTCACTTTGTTGAAGGGGAAATGTTTGCGGCCTAGGAATCAACCAGGGCCCTAGAGGGAAGGATGCCCTAGAAGAGGATGTCTCCATTTCTCTTCGGGACCTGAGAAGTCCGAGTGGCAACGGAAGTTCCCACCTTTCTTGCAGCCCCAGGGAAAGGGGGAAAAGGCGCTCCACTCGGCGGCCCACTCTCAGTTCCGGCTCCATCCGGCGCGGGCCCCACCCGCGCGCCTCCCTTGGGTTAGTCTCCGCCGCCCCGCCCCTCCGGCTCCGTCCCTGCCCCTTCCTCAACTCTCCTTCTAGTCCCGCCCACCCCGCAGAAGGTGCCGACCCCGTCCGTAATC
>NW_005368305.1:334480-337516 GCF_000412655.1 Myotis brandtii | reverse complement strand
CCCCCCCCCCCCCCCCCGCCACCCTCTGCTTCGTTCTTTCCGGGCTTGGGGGCCCGCCTCCCTCACCCAGCTCCCCTGGATCAGGTGTCGGGGGTCGAGTGAGAAAAGGCATCTGGCCCCGCACCCCAGCCCCGCCTCCGGGGCGATCTGCCTTCCCCGCCGCCGGCCATCACCGCTTCTGGGCACTTGGACTTCTTGGTTCATTCCTTGCCACATCCCAAGTGCCCTAGACTTTGAACCGCGGTGACTTCGTCACCCGTAGTTCGGCCTTTGGGAGTTAAAGGGGAAAAGGAGAAAAGTCAGACCAAGCCGACCCCTCAGGGCTTGATTACAAATAGAGTTCACTTTTCAGAAGGGACCTATCTTACCGCCCGAGTGCTTTCCCGTTTTGAGGGGGAAAGGAAAAGGCATAGGAAACTTACATGTAACCACTGGAGCGTGCTTGTCGAATGAATGTATCCAGGTGAACTTCCTCGACCTCCACCCCTCAACGACAAATGAACTTGGTTAAGAAAAGTTTTATATTTAAATATCGATATAAATATAAGTACATGTTAAGTTTCCTCCTTGTCCTTCCAACCATTTTTAATTGACTTAACATTTAAAGTTAGAAAGGGCCTTGTAGTTTTCTAGCCCAAACCGCTTATCCTACTGATGAAAAATTGAGGATCCAAGAGGTTAAGCTATTTGTCTAATGTAAAGCTAGTCATTGGAAGTAGTTGAGGACACTTCATTGAGGATCTTACAACTGAAAAGTAGGAGGCACATTACATTTTCAGTTAAATACATCTGATATTGGGAGGAACTCACTTTTGCTTGCAAGTTAGGATGTTTGCCACTTAGTTGTCTATAAAATGGTTAATATGGGAATATTGAAAAACTTATCATATGTGAAGCCTTAAAAAGTACTGTGGGTACATGTTTGATATGCTAGGTTAAAGTCATATACTGCTTTGTTTCTTTGCTTTAGTTATACCATGAGAAATTAAAGTAATTCCCACTGATTATACATTGCGCTGAAAAATGAGACATTTCTTTAGAATGGTCTTTTGTGTTTTGTACCATTTAATAAACGTATAGTGACTACTATGTTAAGTCTGCATGCTAATATAGTGTCTGAGTCATATTCATTTGGTTTTATGCTTTTATGCAAACGTTATGGGAGAGAGTGCTTATCAAATCATGCCATTTTATAAATGTCTTCATGATAAGTCTCTGAGCCTTTCTCTACTAGGCTCCCTGATTGAATTAATGTCCTAATGGCAGTGGTTCTCAGGACCCTTTATTCTTAAACATTGTTGAGAATCCCATACAGAAACAAAAATCCACCTGGCTTAATAAAAGACATATCTACTTCTGTATTCAATCTATAGTGATACATTGTTTTGGTTGAATTGTATGAAGGAAATCTGACTCATAAGTATGTAGCTGGAAAAAGGCAGGCTATTTTCATAATTTTTTTTCAGATAATTTTGCACACTCACCAAAAATGAACAGTTTTTAAAACATATATATATATATATATCGATTTCATAGACGAAGGAACAGGGAGAGAGAGATAGAAACATCAGTGATGAGATAGAATCATTGATTGGCTGCCTCCTGCATGCCCCCATTGGGGATCGAGCCCACAACCTGGGCATGTGCCCTTGACCGGAACCGATCCCAGTCCCCTTTAGTCCTCAGGCTGGCGCTCTATCCACTGAGCCAAACCAGTTAGGGGAAAAAAAATGAACAGTTTTAATTAAGACATCAATGGTTAATTGCAGTGTAGAGTCTGAAACCTTAGAAGTAAACTTTTTGTACTCTGTTGCATTAAAACCCTTGGTCTATCCTGCACTTTGAATGGATCATTTACTCATGCATGATTTTATAATATTATGACTTCATCATTTTGTTACCACCCTTTGGGGTTCTTGGGTTTACCAAGATCAAAATCGAGAGGAAACCCCAAAGAATTTCCCAATAGATTTAAGGTTATGCTCCAGCACAAGGGAGGCAGCACAGAGGAAAGAAAGGTCCTCTGAACTGGCTGGGAACAAAGGGGGCTTGAGTGAAAAATTGGGCTTGTGAAGGTTCCAGGGAGTAGAAATTTCTATGTTGGGTTCCTTGGCAACAGCCTCCCCCACATGCACTGTGAGGGCAAGATTATAGTGTTGCTCATTACTGTCACCCCACAAAGGTCCTATAGCAGCCAAACCTTGATCAACTGCATATGTGGAACAGTGGTTTAGACATTTTCTGGCCACCTGGTATATTTCCATTCCCGGGGCTCATGTCCCTATACTGACTCAACTTGGAGATATTGCTTCATGAATAATGTATATCTTCCAAATGTTAACTTTTTGTTATATTATCCTATATAATAAAAAGGTAACATGTAAATTGACCCTAATGGCAGAGCGACCAGAATGACCACTCGACCAGTCACTGTGAGGTGCACTGACCACCTCTTGGTCCCTTCCCCCGACTGCCAGGCTCCAATTGCCTGATGGCTCTCTGGGGAACCGGGGGGTGGGTGGCGGCAGGGGGTGGGGCTGGCTGTGGGCAGCCGGGGAAGATGGCACTGATCGCAGGCCAGGCCTAGGAACCATACCCACGCTTCTAGCCCTGTATAATAGAAGGCTAATATGCAAATGGACTGAACGGCCTAACGACTGGTTGCTATGATGTGCACTGACCACCAGGGGGAAGACACTCAATGCTGGAGCTGCCCCCTGGTGGTCAGTGCGCTCCCACAGGGGGAGTGCTGCTCAGCCAGAAGCCGAGATCACAGCTGGCAAGCGCAGCGGCCGTGGTGGGAGCCTCTCCTGCCTCTGCGGCAGTGCTAAGAATGTCCGACTGCTGGCTTAGGCCCACTCTCCACGGGAAGCGGGCCTAAGCCATGAGTCGGACATCCCCCAAGGGCTCCCAGACTGCAAGAGGGCAGGCGTTTCGTGCATCAGCCTCTAGTATATACATATGTATATGTATGTGTGTGTATATATATGTATATGTGTGTGTGTGTGTGTGTGTATATATATATATGTGTGTGTA
>NW_005368305.1:319023-334242 GCF_000412655.1 Myotis brandtii | reverse complement strand
ATATTAAAATTTATATCCTCACTTGAGGAGTGAGGATATTTTTTCCATTGATTTTTAGAGTGGAAAGGAGGGGGTGGGGGAAAGAGAGAGAGAGAAAGAGAGAGATTGACTGGTTGTCTCCCACTCCCACCCCAACCAGTGCTGGGTATTGAACTTGCATCCGAGGTACATGGAGGTACCACGTCTGGCTTGACTGGGAACTGAGCCCGAGACCCTTTATTCCACAGGCCAACACTCTAACCATGGAGAAAAACTGGCCAGGGCTGTACAGTATATTTTAAAAATCACATTGATATCACCAGAAAAATCTTTACATATTAGGAAGCTGTGAAGCTTATGGTAGTGGATACAAGTTTTCCAGTCTATACTAATAAAAGGGTAAGTGCTAATTAGACTGGACGTTTTCTGAATGTCCTTCCAGATGTACTTCTGGACAAAGCCACAGTGCTGCGAGGGCTGAGGGCAGGTCACTGCAGCAGCGGGGTGATAGGGGCGGCACCTTCCCCTGATCACCTGGTCGCCTCCCGCAGAGGGAGGCCAGAGGCAGCAGCAGTGGCTGGGGTGATGGGGATGCGCCTTCAGCAGATATGCCTGGTCGCCTCCTGCAGAGGGAGGCCAGAGGCAGCAGCAGTGGCGGGGGGATGGGAGCGGCACCTTCCCCTGATGGGCCCGGTCGTCTCCTACAGAGGGAGACGAGACTGCTCCCCAAGGGGAGTGGGCCTAAGCCGTCAGTAGGACATCCCCTGAGGGCTCCTGGACTGTGAGAGGGGGCAGGCTGGGCTGAGGGTCCCCCCCCCCCCTTCAGGTCCCGGGTGCCTGCGGCTGGCCAGAGGAGGGAAGCCTGGGTCCTGGGTGTGGGGGCCGAGGCAGAGGTTGTTAGGGCTGGTCAGGCAGGCAGGGGAGCAGTTAGGAGTGATCAGAGGACTCGGGTACCTGCGGCCGGCACGGGCAAAGCCAGCCCAGGTCCCGGGTGCCTGCGGCCGACCATAGGAGGGAAGCTTGGGTCCCGGGTGTGGAGGTGAGGCAGAGGCAGTTAGGGGCGATCAGGCAGGCAGGCAGGTGAATGGTTAGGAGCCAGCGGTCCCAGATTGTGAGAGGGATGTCCAACTGCCGGTTTAGGTCCTATCCCTGTGTGAGATCGGGCCTAATCTGGCAGTCAGACATCCCCTGAGGTGTCCTGGATGGAGAAGGTGCAGGCCAGGCTGAAGGGACCCCCCCGCCCCGCATGAATTTCGTGCACTGGGCCTCTAGTATTTTAATATTTGCTCGAAAGCTCTTATTTTATCACTGGCAACAAATACTGTCAATTGTTTTCCAGGTGACAGGCTCATTTTATCTATTTTGAGAAAATATATGACAAATACCTGAGTACTAGTAATGTACTATTCTTGGAAAATTGAGAAAGTAGTCACTTAAAATATTTTTTTGTGTTTTGTGGTTCAGATGAACAACTCTGATTGGTCTGGTATATTTTAGTGGATATTTTAATGCTTTTTGGTGATGCATTTTAGATACATCTTAGGTTATAGATTTAATTAAGTAATGAACAGAAAACTTCATTTGCTTTATTTTCTATAGATATAATAGGAGGGATTGCATAGTCCTAGAATTTATGTTTATGTCTGTAGCATGGAAGCTGTTGCTAAACACTGGATTTCTCTCCCAGAGGAGATTGTTTCTCCTCCTGTTGCCTGTATTAGAAAGGTTGGCACCTTCTAACTCCCCTCTGACTATCTCAGGCCTTTGTCTTACCATTATCTTTCAACAACCTCTTTTTCTTAAGAGTTCATATCGTCCTTCTCAAAGCTATCTCCTATATAAAATGTACCTTCAAAATAATTTTTTTTCTAAATAAATTTAGTTATCTTAGAATTTCTCTTTATTCTTTATCATCCTTTGGAAAACCCATGGTTGCTCTTGTTTAACAAAAGATTCTGTCCTTGTCCCTCAGATCCTGATAGGAGGAAATACTGTTTAATTTTTTTTTAATATGTTTTTTTTTTATTGATTTTCTACAGAGAGGAAGGGAGAGGGATAGAGAGTTAGAAACATCGATGAGAGAGAAACACTGATCAGCTGCCTCCTGCACGCCCCCTCCTGGGGATGTGCCCGCAACCAAGGTACATGCCATTGACCGGAATCAAACCTGGGACCCTTGAGTCCGAAGGCCGACGCTCTATCCACTGAGCCAAACCGGTTCTGGCCTGTTTAATTTTTATTTTATTATTAATTGAGGTATAATTGGCATCTTATTTCTTTTAAAGTAGGGGAAGCTCTTAGCTGCTTAAGATACTTATATTTGTTAAGCTTCACTTTCTGTAATTTGTATTATCAAAATTTATTTGAAAATGTTTCTAAAATTAAATATAATATACTTTTATTGAATTATATTTTTCTTTCCCTTACTTATATTTGAGAATCAGTTCCTCATCCCATCATTGTTATTAGCAACTTCAGCATCCATGTTGGCTCTTTTTCTTTTTTAATATTTTTTTATTGATTTCAGAAAGGAAGGGAGAGGGAAAGAGAGATAGAAACATCAATGATGAGAAGGAATCATTGATCGGCTGCCTCCTGCACGCCCCCTACTGGGGATGGAGCCTGCAACCCGGGAATATGCCTTGACGGGGAATTTCACCTCGACCACCTGGTTCATAGTTGACCCTCAACCACTGAGCCACACCGGCTGGGCCATATTGTCTTTCTTGGCACCACATCTTCATAAGTCTCCAGTGTTTTTTTGTTGTTTTTTAAAAATATATTTTTTTTGATTTTAGAGAGGAAGGGAGAGGGATAGACAGATAGAAACATCAATGATGAGAGAGAACCATCGATCAGCTGCCTACTGGGGATCGAGCCTGCAACCTAGGCATGTGCCCTTGGCTGGAATGGAACCTGGGACCCTTCAGTCCACAGGCCAGCACTCTGTCCACTGAGCCAGACCAGCTAGGGCTCCAGTGTTGTTTTTTTGTTTTTGTTTTTTTTAGGAGAGTGAGGAGGAGGGAGAGAGAGAGGGGGAGAGAGAGAGAGAAAGAGACAGATTGATTGATTTGTTTTTCCACTTATTTATGCATTCATTGGTTGCTTACTGTATGTGGCCTGACTAGAGATCACCCACAATGTTGGCATATCTGGATGGTGCTCCAAACAACTGAGCTACTTTGCCAGAGCCAGTCTTCAGTTCTTAATGTCCTTCATTTCTCCCACAAATCTTTTGACCATCCACATAGCACATGAAACTCTATCTTCTCAGACCTTTAATTTTTACAATTTCTTTCTATCACTAACCACTGTTGCAGTTTGAGTACACAAGATAGAATTGCTGTTGAGGTAGAAAAGCTAACATCTTAGATAAACAGTTAGAGAGTAACAAGGTGGAGATATTGCTTGATGTTGTCCCCTAACCAGAATGGCATCCTCCTCCCCCTGGTAGTAAATTTACTACTTTTTGGGCCTAATGGGCATTGGGTTCAGTAGAGTCATTTATTATTTTGTTATAAGTGGGATTATTGTTGCTTGCTAATTTTTTTCCAAGATAAATGTTTCCTTTGGTCATGATTTCTAATGGGTTAATATTGTTGAAAGTAGGGAAAACATACTTATTTTGAATTTTCTTAAGAGAGTTTGAGAATATTTTTTAATTCTTTTATAGAAATAAGACTCAAGCTCCACAATGACAACCTATTTGGAATTCATACAACAAAATGAAGAACGAGATGGAGTACGATTTAGTTGGAATGTTTGGCCATCAAGTCGGCTAGAAGCTACAAGAATGGTTGTTCCAGTAGCAGCCCTATTTACACCACTAAAGGAGAGACTCGATTTACCACCAATTCAATATGAACCTGTTTTGTGTAGTAGGACCACTTGCCGTGCAGTTTTGAATCCTTTATGGTAATTAATATATATGGAAAAATGAATATGGCAGTATGATTTAGAAATGTAGTTTTTGACTCATTTATATAAAATAGTCTTTCTTTTTGTTTATAGTTATTTTTATTCAAATGAGGATAGTCAAATCCAAAGAGCTATAAGATTTTATTTTTTAAATATATTTTTATTTATTTCAGAGAGGAAGGAACAGGGAGAGAGAGAAACATCAATGATGAGAGAGAATCATTGATCAGCTGCCTCGTGCACGCCCCCTATTGGGGATTGAGCCTGCAACCTGGGCATGTGCCCTTGACTGGAATCGAACCCTGGACCCTTCAGTCCGCAGGCCGACACTCTATCCACTGAGCCAAACCAGCTAGGGAGATTTTAGGAGTAGTAAGGTAATTAGAGATCAAATGTTAAATTGTTCTTATATAAATCACTAGGTCCTATCAGTATTTTCTAGATACTGGTACTGGCTGTTTATCAACATATCTCATGTCAATTAGAAAAGTCATAATTGAATTGCATGGTGTTTGAAAATGTTATGATTTCTTGTTGTGTAAGCAGAAAATCAGGAATCATTTTTATTCTTCTATCCACTCCCTCTTTCCTACCCAATCCGCTAGCAAATCTGATCAGTCCTATCTACAGAACATTATTGATTCTGTTTCATACTCAGTCTCTGCTAATACACTCTACTTGAAGATATACTATCTTTTTACTGGTCAATTTCATGATCTTCCTAATTAGTCTCTCTATTTCCGTTCATGCCTTTCAGCAGTCTATTCTCCACCCAAAAGCTAGAGTTTTACAAATGGGTATCAGGTTATGAAAATCCTCCAATAGCTTCTTGTAATATTTGGAATAAAAAATCCCCATAGGAAGTCCTCTAAAGCCCTATATGATCTACCCTCTATATAGTTCTGCCCTCATATTATGTTTATCTAATTCTCATCTACTTTATTATTTTTTTAAAAACATATTTTTATTGATTTCAGAGAGGAAGGGAGAGGGGGAGAGATAGAAACATCAATGATGAGAGAGAATCATTGAATGGCTGCCTCCTGCATGCCCCACACTTGGGATCGAGCCCACAACCCAGGCATGTGCCCTGACCAGGAATTGAACTGTGACCTCCTGGTTCATAGGTCATCGCTCAACCACAGAGGCACACTGGCTGGGCTCATATACCTTACCCCCTTTCTGACTTAAAAAAAATTTATGTATGTATGTATGTATGTATTTTAGAAAGGAGGAGAGGGTGAGGGAGAGAGAAAAAGAGAGAGATGGATTTGTTGTTCCACTTATTTATGCATTCATTGGTTGATTCTTGTATGTGCTCTGACCAGGACTGAACCTGCAACCTTGGTGTATCAGACGACACTCTAACCAACTGAACTACCTGGCCAGGGCCCCTCTTTCAGATTTTTGAATATACCAAACTTATTTCTACCTTGGAACTTGTGTAATAGTTATGTAGTCTGCCGGGATTGCTCTACCCCCAGATTTTCCTGTGACTGGTTCCTTTTCACTTAGGTTATATTTCAATTGTTTAAGAAGGCCTTCCTTTAAAGTAACCCTCCCAAACACATTCTCACATCCTGCTTTGTTTTCATTAATTTTTATTATTACTATCTAAAAGTATCTTCTGTGTTTAGCCCTGGCCAGTTGGTTGGGTGTCATTCTGTGCACTAAAGGTTGTCCACTCAATTTTCAGTCCTGGCACATGCCTGGGTTGCTGGCTCAATCCCCAGCAGGAGGCGTGGCAGAAGCAGCCTATTGATGTTTCTCTCTCACACTGATGTTTCTCTTTCTCACTGTCTCTTTCTCCCTTCCTCTTTGTCTCAAAAATCAATTAAAATATATATATATTTTAAAAAGTGCCCTGACAGTGTGGCTTAGTGATTGAGCATTGACCTATGAACCAGGAGGTCGGGTATATGCCAGGTTGCGGCTCGATCCCCAGTGTAGGGCATGCAGGAGGCAGAAGATCAGTGATTCTCTCTCATCATTGATGTTTTTGTCTCTCCCTCTCCCTTTCTGTCCTTCCTCTTTAAAAACAAACAAACAAACAAACAAACAAAAAGTATCTTCTGTGCTTATGTATCTACTTGTCTCTTGTCTGTCTTTTCTAGAATATAAACTCAATGAGACCAGGGACCTTTACTGTCTTGTTCACTATCACCAGCACTTAGAAAAATAGCTGGTACATGTTAAGCATTCAATAAATACATTTTTGAGTTGTCTACATCTGAGTAGTCATCTTAATTTCACTAATATTACTGTACATTAAAAGTTATAATATATTTATTTATAAGTAAACTTATATGTCAAAAATATGGATTAGATGACAGCATTTAAAAATAGATGGCTTTTGAAGATCACTTTGACTATATTTGAATACATTCATATTTTAGAAAGAAATTAATTTTATTGATATTAGGATTCTTGTAAAATAGAACCGAAATATGACCTGTTGTATCTTTTCTTAAAACAGTCAAGTGGATTATCGAGCAAAACTCTGGGCTTGCAACTTTTGTTATCAAAGAAATCAGGTAAGAAAACCCCCATTACAGATGTTAATGCTGTAATACTGGTCTAAATATGTATACTTAAAAAGAAAGATGAAATTCTTGTCATATGATAAAAATACTGATTTTTTCCATTATTATATGATCAGGAAATATTTATTTTTAGTTTAAAATTTCATTACTCTTTCTGACAAATAATTTGTTAAATATTTTTGTTTCTTTTCTATCTGTAGTTTCCACCTACTTATGCTGGTATATCTGAACTGAATCAGCCTGCTGAACTGTTACCTCAGTTTTCTAGCATTGAATATGTAGTTCTGGTAAGAACATAAGAGTATATCTTTAATGAAGTTTTAAATATCTAATAATTTATACCAAAATAGTTGTTAAATGGAGATGACTTAAAAGGCATCATTCTTGATTTTCACATTTAATTGATGGAGCATTTCAAAGATAAGACTTCTTAGTCATTTGAAGCAAGGTAATATTCTCTTTTGTAGTTATTTGATGGGTGGCCAGGATATTGGATGGGATGGTGTGATTTGCTATACAGAGTATATCATTAAACACTAAAGTATCACTCCTGCTTTGTAGTTGGAAAGTCAGTTTACAAATACTTAGTCAATCTGATGCTGGAGCCTGATGATATATCCCCAAAGCTAGTTAATGAAATTATTCTTGTATTGGTTCTTCCTAGGAAAATCAGTTTTTCTTCCCTCTCTGAATAGCTTTACTTAGTTGTTTCTATATTTAAGAGTGAAAATGATAATATCCTTTATGAATGTTATAGAGAAAGCAGAATATGGTTCACTTGAGCCAGTCAGTAATCTGTTCAACCTGGCTAGTGTCCAGTTCTCTCACAATCTAATTCAGATTTAGGCAATTATTTTATAAATTCACTACATGTTTTTAAGCTTTAGAGTTACTATTTTTTTATTTTAAAAGGAGTAAGTACTTGTTATAGGATATTGAACCTCATGCAGTTAAATAAAATTGAGAGTGAGAGTGAATGTTTCCTCTATGTAACTGTAAATAATTTTTTTTACAGTGAATAATTTTTCACTTGATGATATGTCTTGGATGTCTCTCTGTGCATATATAACCTGTTTCATTTTTGAAATGGCTTTATTAGGGTTCCATTGTATGAATGTACTGTTGATTATCCTTATATATCGCACTGAAGTGTTAATACTTTTAAAAGAACTTTTTTTTCTGATGGCAATGTGTTTTAACAGCGTGGCCCTCAGATGCCTTTGATATTCCTCTATGTGGTTGATACTTGCATGGAAGATGAAGATTTACAAGCTCTGAAGGAATCAATGCAGATGTCATTAAGTCTTTTACCACCTACAGCCTTGGTTGGACTTATTACTTTTGGGAGAATGGTGCAGGTTCATGAACTTGGATGTGAGGGCATTTCAAAAAGTTATGTCTTCAGAGGAACAAAAGATCTGACTGCCAAACAACTGCAGGTAAACAGCAGCCTATCTGTGAGCATCATTTTAGATATGTCTGAAAAAGCTTCTGGGTGTAAGTTTCTAGAAAATATTTTCATTGTAGTTGACTAATATAATTGTATTGTAACAAAGGCTTTACATTTGGTGTTGGCATTAGTTTTCTTTTATTTGCCTTACATCCTTACATTTTTATCAGACAGATCAAAGATCTTTCACTTTTAACAGTATCTTTAACATTTAGAGTAAAACAAAGTATTTTACCAGAGATTTGAGGGCCTTATAGAAGTGACATACTGAAGACAAGCGAAGGCAACTGCAGAATATTAGCTTTTGTTTCTTGACATCTCTCACTTAGGAACTAAACACTTTTATTATGTTTGCAAAAGGAGACATTTTAAGGTGTTAGAATTTTTAATATAAGAACTATAGGTATATGTATTTTTTTTTAATAATAGGATGACATTTTTATCTTTGGGGCAAAATGAAGCTTTCAAGGCCAGGGAGTTATGTGTAGCATGCTAGGATCATCTGGGATATTTTTCAAAATATATTTTTTTCCCCCAAAGATTTTGATAGACCATGAGAGAGTGAGTGAATATGTGCTTGTATTGGGAAGTGGTTGGAAGGGTAGATTGCTCATGTAAGTATTCAAAAACTTTCTAAGAGGTTCTAATAAAACCCCCAGTTGAGAATAGTTACCCTAGAACAGTGGTTCTCAACCTTCCTAATGCTGCGACCCTTTAATACAGTTCCTCATGTTGTGGTGACCCCCAATTTCATGGTTACAAATTGAACATAATTAAAGCATAATGATTAATCACATAAACAATATGTAATTATATATGTGTTTTCCGATGGTCTTAGGCGACCCCTGTGAAAGGGTCGTTCGACCCCCAAAGGGGTCGCGACCCACAGGTTGAGAACCGCTGCCCTAGAAGATAAGCCTGGCCTAAAGTAGACAGACCTGAAATCAGACTTTGGAGGCATCCAGGCAGCCCACAATGAAAAAGAAAAGATTTTGAGGATGACTCTTATTTGGAGCTCCACAGACCGGGGTAGTGGTGCTACAGTTAATTGAGATAGAAAATACTGGAGGAATTTAATTTGCAGGTTTGGATAGGGAGGATAGTGAACAGTGAATAAGATAGTGAATGAGTAGTGAATAAAATTTGAGGACATGGAGAAAATTAGAGTATGTGTTCTTTCCTGAGGTTTGTTGTTGAAGGTAAGGAAGGTGATAGTGTGGAGGTTTGAGACAGAGAAATGAGCAAAAGTGGTTTTGTTGAGGAGGGACAAAGGTTTTGTTTAGGAGAGACATTTGAATGTGTTTATACACGGAAGGGAAAGAGACTAAAGAGGGTGGGTGAAAGCAGGGCGAGATGAGAGAGTGAGGTTTCAGAAGACATGGTAGGGATTCCTTCAGGAGCACAGGAAGTAGAATACCTTACATGAGACAAGAGAGAAAGTGGGCAAGTTATAACCTCTCTGTGCCTTATTTTTTTCAATTGTAAAAGGAAGATAAGAACAGTGATTACCTTATAGGGTGGTCATGAGAATGAAATGGATTGTGCCTTTATGTATTTGTTGTTATTTTTAAATTGTTAATTTATTTAAAGTGGCTTAATGTTAGTTCTGATTATAGAGTATATTTTACTTAAGTTATATAATACATATGTAACACAAAAAATCTGCCTTTTTGCAACAGGCAGTAAATTCTTATAACATTTTTCTTTTCTCCATTAAAATGTTTTTATCTTCTATCTCTTGATAACCGTCAAGTTGAAAAGAGTCTGGTCTTAGCCCTAGCCGCATAGCTCAGTTGGTTAGAGCATCCCATACACCAAGGATGTGGGTTTGATCCCCAGTCAGGGTACACATAAGAATCAACCAATGAATGCATAAATAAGTGGGAACAACAAATCCATGTTTCTTTCTCTCTCTTCCCCTTTCTCCACCCCTCTTCTCTCTCTAAAGTTAATCAATAAAAAATTTTTAAAGGAAGAATCTGGTCTTTGCTCCCCAAATAGTCCTGGATTTAAGTCTTAAACTTATCTAAGTTATGTGCTATTGGATGGATCTCTTTGCTTTTTTCTCATCCTCTATGGAAAGATGTAAACAGTAACCATTTTGCAGAGTTATTATTAGTACTAAATGAAATAATTTGTGAACACTCAGTATAGTATAACTATTATGGGGTTTTGTAGCAAAACCTGGGTTAATATCTTGCTTTGTCACTTACTAGTTGTGGAATCTTATGCGAATTACTTAGTCTTTCTGAGTGTCAGTTTTCATTTGTAAAGCAGGGACTAAGAAATCTACTTCATTATTGTTTTGTGAGGAAATAGTATATACAAAGAGTTTAGCACATAATAAGTCTTCAGTAAAAAGTTGCTGTTTCTGCTAGCAGTATAGGAAATGCTGCAAGATTAGTTTAATCATTTTTCTTTGCAAATCTTTAGATGTTCTGATTTTTTGTTATATGCTTTTACTCTCTTCATGACTAAGCATTTCCATATTCAAGAAAACTTTAGTAAAATGACATTTCCAAATGTTTAGAGAGAAATTGTGCACACTTCTAAAATTCAAAAACCAAACTAGCAGTTTGGTTAGGCATTAAGTCAGAACATTAACAAAGCACATGTACCTTATAACCCCCTTTTTATGATGCCATATATTTCTCCTGCATAACACTTATTACAATTGCAATTTTATAGTTAATGATTTGACTTAATTAACTCTGTTTCTGTCACCAGATTTTAATTTCTGTAAGGTCAGGAACTGTATATTTTTTCACCATTAGATGTCTGGCACAAAATAGGGATGAATGAATACAAGTTAAGGAATATAGTCATTCAAGTTACACAGTAACTTAATTTTACTATTAATTAGAAATAAAGTATTTCTGAGCTCCCTCTTCTTTGCTCACATAGCACATTGTACTTTGCTCTCTCTTTTTAAAAAATTGATTTGAAAGAGAGAGAGAGACATCACCTTGTTCCATTTATTTATGCATCCATTGGTTGATTCTGGTATGTGCCTTGACTGGTGATCGAACCCGCAATGTTAGTGTATTGGGACAACGTTCTAACCAACTGACCTACCTGGCCAGGGCTACTTTGCTCTTTTTTGATGGTTATTTCAATGTACTGTTAATGTTTACCTGATAGTCTCCCCAACTAGACATTTTGCTTTCTTTTTTTACTTTTTTTAGATTTATTCTATGTTGATTTACTCCCGGGCCATAAGTTTTTGTTTCTTCAGTTTCTTCTGGGATATCTTTTTCTTTTGTGCAACCTTCTCTTCTGGTTTAGGAACAATCTGCTCATTTTCTGTAAGAATCATCTCAGTGTGGCAGGAAGAGCTCATGTATGGGTTAATCCACCCATGGGCTCTGTAGGTTCTATGCCACATCTTGGGAGCTTTGTTCACCTGAATGCACTCAATGATCAGAGAGTCTACATCTAAAGCCTTAAATTCAGCATTGCTCTCAGCATTTTTAAGCATGTGCAGCAAAAATTCAGCACTCTTTTTGGGCCACCAACTCTGTGTCCAGTTCCACTGTTTCTCCTGAGCACACTTACAACTCCACTATTGTAATGACGGAATGCCACACTGCTTCTTTAAGGTGACATCCTTCAGATACTTGGTGGCTTTTCGAATATGCTTACCCTTGATGGCCTGGGCAGTTTCATAAGTGTTCTTAAAGTGAGCACGAAGATTTTGTTGATTTGCATGATTTCGTGGGGTTTTCTGGGTCTAGTGAATAGCAAACCATTTTCAGAGGTCACCTATGGCCACTTTGGGCTAGACATTTTGCTTTTTGAGGAAAGAGACTTTTTTCTTTACTTTTGGGTTCCTAATACCTAACACAGAACCTTGTACATGGTAAATTGTTGAGACATCTTTAAGGAGTAATTATATGGATATCACAGAAGTAATCTCTTTACAGGAAATGCTGGGGCTCTCTAAAGTACCCGTTACTCAAGCAACACGTGGTCCTCAGGTACAGCAGCCACCTCCTTCTAATAGGTAATAATTAAATATGACAAAGAGAATTTGACAATTCATGCAGCTATTTTAAGCATCCCTTACCCTTAACTTGAACATAGACATTCAATGATACTATTAAATATTTTTTGGAATATAAGTAGGTTGCATTAGTATACTTTTTAAAGAGTTGAGACAGAATTATGTCATTACTAGTAAAATGGTTGGTTTCTCATCATTACAATGTAAGGATTTACTATAGTTTTGATATATTCCTGAGTTTCTGTTTTTAAGTTCGGAAAAACTGAATTTTGTGGTTGAGGGCGGGCAAAAAAAAAAATAGCCTCAAAAGCTTTTCATTTTGCTGTCTTACCCTTAGAGGTTGCTTTTCCCCCTAAACTCTCAAATCAGAGGAGGTATTACTAAAATTGAGTTGACATCTCTTCTCATAATTATTTCAATAACTTTAATACTTACTAGATTGGTAAATGAAAGATATAGTCCTGAAGTAATATTTGGTTTGACTGTTTCATTTATAGCAGTTGTACTCAAAAGCGTGGTTCCTGGACCAATAGTGTCAGCATCACCTGGGAACTTGTTTGAAATGCAGATTCCTGGGCCCACCCCAGATTTTCTGAAACAACTGTGTGTTAAAACAGCAATGTGTGTTAAAACAAGCCCTCCTACTGCTTCTGATGTACATAATAGTTTTGAGAACCATTGGTGTATCCTGTATTCAAATTATTTTTCTGTGTTTTTAAGAAAATGGATGGCCCTGTATAGTGTGGCTCAGTTGGTTGGAGCATTATCCCATATACCGAAAGGTCTCGGGTTTGATTCCCGAGGGCACATGCCTTGGTCGTGAGTTCAGTCCCCCTTTGGGGCACAGAGGCAACCATAGATGTTTCTCGCTCTCTTCCTCTCTAAAATTAAAAAAGAAAGAAAGTGGATAGTTTGTTTCTTAAACACTCACCCACAAATAAATGGCTTTTTATTTAATTTTGTTTTGCAGATTCTTGCAGCCAGTACAGAAAATAGACATGAATCTCACAGATCTTCTGGGGGAATTGCAGCGAGACCCTTGGCCTGTACCACAGGGAAAGAGACCTTTGCGTTCCTCTGGGGTGGCACTTTCCATAGCTGTAGGACTACTTGAGGTAGTGACAATAGCTTCATTGTGGAATGTAAATGTGTTTGTGTGTGTATGGGATGATATGTACAAGATATGTTGAGTGAAATAAATGAGGTCATAGTTGAGCGAGTATATGATTTTATTTAAAGTTTGATCTGCAGTGTATCCTTTTGTGTATAAAGAGGCTTCTGGAAGGATGGTCACTAAATGTTAACAGTGGTAGGATAAGGGCAATTTTACTTTTAAGTAGAGTTTGAAATTTTTATGCTACACAGATCTTAGAGAAGAGTTATTTTAAGATGTTTTTTTAAAAATTGGAAATGCTATCAAATTTACAGAAAAGTTGCAAAGAATTTCCCCCCTGAATTATTTGAGATTAAGTTGCTGATAGGATGTTCCCGATCCATTGAATACTTTGGTTGTGTTTCCTGTAAACCAGGATATTCTCCTATATAAATAACAACAGTACAACTATTAAAATCAGAATATTAACACTGATACATTACTACCATGTAATTCTCAGACCTCATTCAAGTTTTGCTGATTATTCTAGTAATTTCTTTCATTAAAAGGATTTAGTTCAGAGGCATACATTTAGTGGTTAAGTCTGTTTTGTGTCATTCCGTCTGGAATAGTTCCTTAGCTTTTCCTTGACTTTCATGACTTTGACACTTTGGAAGATTCAGACCAGTTATTCTATGAATGTCTGTCAACTTAGGTTTGTTTTGATGTATCCTCACAATTAGATTCAGGTCTTACATATATCACAGAGGTAATGCTTTATTCTTGTTGCATTCTATCAGGTGGCCCATGATTTTTATTTGTCCCATCACTGATGATAATCACTTTGATCACTCATTAAGGTTGTATCTCCTAGGTTTGTCCACTATAAAATTATTTCCCCGTCTTTGTAATTAGTAAATATTAGATGGTGAGAAGCTTTGAAACCATGCAAATATTCCTTTACTCAACAAACTTTCAATTTATTCATTTGTTTATTAATGTCACTATGGAGTTATGGTTTCCTATTTTATATAGTGAGTTATATTCTGTTGCTATCATTATTCTTTTAACTTTCTACTTTGAGATAATTCTAAACATATGGAAAAGTTATGAGAAAGATTTAAAGATTAATTGAACTTTTATCAGATTCCTCAAATGGTAATATTTTATTACATTTGTTTTACCTTTCTCGATATTTATACTGTTATGCCCAGATTTCAGGATCCCCAAGAAACCACACCAGGGAGCCAGCCGAGTCCGATGCAAAAACATTAGAGTCTTTATTCGAGCTAGCTTGGGCTCCCTGTCTACCACACTCACCGACGCAGCGGCAAGAGGCAGAGAGCGAGCCAGCTCTGTAGGGAAGGGGTTTTATAGGACTGTGGGCCCTGCTGATTGGCCAGGCGCAAGTCGGTGTCTTGTTACACAGGATGTGGTTGTATCTATGGCGTGCACTTCCCTTGATTATCATTGATTAGTTTAAAGAAATCCTAGGTGTGGCTAGCAGAGGCTTGGGCTTCCGGGAAGAAGCTCCTTGCTGAGCACAAGGCTGCTGCCCCAAAATGGAGGATTCGGGGCAAGATGGGAGGGCGTAGCCCTCGCCCTTTCAATACATATGTCTCTCTCTGTATATGTCTATTTATATGTCACACACATGTAAATTTTAGAAAACTATTTGGAAGTCAGTTACAAACATGATGTCCCTTTACTTGTAAATACTTCAGTGTGTATATCTTAATTACAGAAATAATTTTTTTATAACTGCAGTTCAGTTAACAAAATCAGGAAATTAACATTGATATAACATAATTTTTTAATATATAAACTTAATTCAAATTTCACTAGTTACTCCAATAATACCCTTTATAGCAAAAGAAAATTCTGAATCATGCATTACATTCAGTTGATATGTCTCTTTAGTGTCCTTTATTCTGTAATAGTTCTTCAGTTTTTCTTGTGTTTCATGACATTGATATTTTTTAAGAGTATGGACTTATTCTGTAGGAAAAGTTTAAATTTGGGTTTATCTGATCTTTCCTCATGAATAGATTTAGGTTATACCCTTTTCCAGGAATGTTACAGAACTGATTTGTGTTCTTAGTACAGCATATCAGGAGGCTTGCCGGGGTTCATGTCCCAGCATCAAGAAGGGTTCAGGAATCTGGAAAAGGGGCTGTGAGTAGATGACATAGAAATCCAGAGACTAATAAAGAGTCCGGAGACAGATATAATT
>NW_005368305.1:312031-318532 GCF_000412655.1 Myotis brandtii | reverse complement strand
GTAGATGACATAGAAATCCAGAGACTAATAAAGAGTCCGGAGACGAGATATAATTTTGAAAGGCATTGGGGGTCAGAGGACCTTCAGCTAAAGGAACTGAAGAGTGCCTCCTTGTCTAGGACCCTTGCTTTTATTAACACAATTTGTCCTAAGGCAAGGTGAAGACAATACACTTCAAAGGGTAAGGTTTCAAAGGATACAGAGTCCATTGTCAGAATGGGGGAATTAGCCTATGGCTGTTCGGGTGTTTGGCCAGTAGGAGGCAATAACATGTAGATTAAGATGCCCTTTAACTGTCTGGCAGCCACTATGTTTGGGGAAATGCCTTTAGCCATTCCCAACAGGTGACTACATGTGTGACTCTCCCTGTGAGTCCCCAAGTTTCATCAACCTTTTGATGAAACTCTTAAAATTATGACATGCTGGAATTGGTCTACAGCATCGGCTCATAATGCTGATTTGTTTTACTACTGCTGATGGTAGTTAGCTTTGATCACTTGGTTAAGGTGGTTTCTGCCAGGTTTTATTTTAAAATTAGGAAGGTACTATTATTTAGAAGAAAATTTTAAAAGAAAAGTATTCAAACAAACATCTTGTTTTTAAATTTCATTTTAAACATTTGATTATTTTAATTTCTTAAAAAATGTATGGTAGCCTGTTTTCTAGAAAGAGTATATCACAGTTTATTATCAGAAATGTACATTGATATTATTTTTCTTTAAATTCTTTTGACGAGTTACTTTTATCTGATAGTGTACTTTTCCCAACACTGGTGCCCGTATCATGATGTTCATTGGTGGTCCAGCCACTCAGGGGCCAGGAATGGTGGTCGGAGATGAATTGAAGACACCTATAAGATCATGGCATGACATTGAAAAAGACAATGCCAAATATGTTAAAAAGGGAACTAAGGTAATTTTGTTTTTTATTCTTTATGCCTTATTAGAAAAATTTATTTGATAAAAGAGGAAGAGTATGGGGGGGGGAATGGGGGATAAGGACACACATGTAATACCTTAATAAAAAAAAAACTAAAAAAAAGAGGAAGAATACAAATATTTTATGATAAATCTGATATTGTGAAATCTGATACTGTAACTACTGTTCAGAATTGGAGAAATAGTCTTTCTTGATAACTTATGTTATAATTATTCTAGTTTTAAATGTTTAAAAATTTAATAGTATGCACCACTAGGTATCTCTTTAAAGATTACTCCTGAGAGAAACTCTGTGTGTGAGGCTTTTTTTTTGTTTTGAGAGAGAGAAACATCAGTGTGAAAGCAAGACATTGATAGGCTGCTTCCTGCATGCCTCCTACCAGGGATCCAGCTCCTACCTGGGCATGTGTCCTGACCAGGAATTGAACCGGCAACCTTTCGGTGCACAGGACAACACTGAATCGACTGAGCCACACCTATGTGCCTTTTTAAATATTCATGTTAAGGAATGTCTCTCCAGGAAAAATTTCTTGCATTTTAAAATTTTTTATTTCCAAGAGGCTATACTTTAGATATGTATATTTTTCATTGCTTGAACAGTCTATCATTTTTTGTGTGAGTTATTTTCTGTTCATGTAACTTCAGTTTTACTTGTAAATGTGCCAGTACTTTTTTCACTAATGTTGATTTTTGACTCCCTTGTATTGGTTTTGCTTGTTAATGTTCCCCTTTTATTATTATTAATTAACTTATTTTTGTTAATCCTCACCTAAGGATTTTTCCCCCCCCATTAATTTGTAGAGAGTGTGGAAGAGGTCAGGAAGGGCGAGAGAGAGAGAGAGAGAAAAAGAGAGAGAGAGAGAGAGAGAGAAAAGCATTGATGTGAAAGAGACACATCAGTTGGTTGTCTCCTGATAGGGACTGGGGATCGAACCTGCAACCCAGGTATGTGTCCTTAATCAGAATTGATCCCTTGACTCTTCTGTGCATGGGCTGACACTCTAACCACTTAGTAACTGGCAAGGGCTAATGTCCTTCCTTAAAAAAAAATTCTCTAGAGTTTATAATTTTAATTTAAGTTGTACTATATTGTATCATATGTCCTTTTTGGTAGTCATTATTTATCATATATATTTTTATTATGTTTTTGTTGATTTTAGAGTTAGAGGAAGAGAGAGGATATAGAGAGAGAAACATTGATGAGAGAGAAACCTCATCAATTGGCTGCCTTCTGCACCCCTCCCACTGGGGATCAAGCCTGAAACCCAGGCATGTGCCCTCACTGGGAATTGAACCAATGACCTCTTGGTTCATGGGTCGATGCTCAACCACTGACCCACACTGGCCAGACTATTTATCATAAAATTTTAAGTGTAACTAACAACAAATATTTTTTGTCACTATAAATGCTTTTATCTCCTGCCATTTAATTTTCCTTTTGTGCTTGGAATTTTTCTTAGAACTTCAAAAAATGTTTTATGTTTGTTTATCTTATTGCTTTTTTATTGTCTAGTTTGATGTTTTTGTTACTTGCGTGTGGATTTAGCCAGGAAAAAGAGTTCTGTGCTGTTCTTCTACCATTTTTATATATAAAGAGCAAATTGTTTGGTGTGCCTTTCTTTAACTTTAGCCTAATATAGGAGTTTACAATAGTCCTCCCTTATTTGTGGTTTCACATTCTGCAGCTTCAGTTACCTATGGTCAGCTACAGTCCGAAAATATTAAATGGAAAATTCCAGAATAAACAATTCATAACTTTTAAATTGCGCACTGTTCTGAATTACTCTGTTGGGACAGAATAATCCCTGAACATGAATAATCCCTTTTCCCAGATGGTAGATGTTACCTGCCCAGGAGTCACTTAGTAACCATTTCTGTCATGGTATCCTAGTTCTTATGTTCAAATCTGTCACGATCCTAGTACTTGTGTTCAACTTTTACTTAATAATGACCTCAAAGTGCAAGAGTAGTGATGATGGCAATTTGAATATGCCAAAGAGAAGCAATAAAATACTTCCTTTAATTGAAAAGGAATGTTTGTATGTATAGGAACAAACATAGTACATATGAGGTTCAGCACTATCCGTGGTTTCAGACATCCACTGGAGGTCTTGGAACATGGATAAGCGGAGACCACTGTATTTAGAAAGAATGGCTTTAAAAAATATATATGTTGTTATTGATAATAGAGGGAGAGGTAGAATTAGGCAGGGAGGGAGGGAGAGAGTGAGTATGTGTGTGTGAGAGAGAGAAACATCGATGTGAGAGAAAAACATTGATCAGTTGCTTCCCGTACATACCCTGACCAGGGATGGAATTCCCAACCTGGGTATATGCCCTGAGTGGGAATTGAACCAGCAACCTTCTACCCTGACTGGGAATTGAACAGGTGACCTTCTGGTGCATGGGACAGCATTCAACTGACTGAGTCAACTGGGGAGAATGGCTTTTAAAGAAGAATGTGAAAGTAGCGTATTTATAGAAGTTATCGTATTATTTTATAACACATTATAGAAAATTAAATTATAACACATCGCATTAAAATTATTGTGGATTTTTCTTTTAGTATTTCTTAGGTTATTTTACTCTATTAATGGGGAAAAGAATTATAGGATGATTAGTTTAAATATTAATGTTATGTGATTTAAAAAATCTTTTGTAGCATTTTGAAGCATTGGCTAATCGAGCTGCCACGACTGGTCACGTTATTGATATTTATGCATGCGCATTAGATCAGACAGGTCTCCTGGAGATGAAATGCTGTCCCAACCTTACTGGGTATGTATTTAAATTTTTATAATTTTTGTAGTTATAAACTAATAATGAGACTTTAAAAATATAAACCAGCAATGACAGTTTATGAAAAAAATTCAGTCATAATCTTCTTACTCCAGGGCAATAGATGTTAACAGTTTTTGATACTTCTTTTACTTTAAATTTTTTCTAAAATATACTTATAAAGGCACATTTTTAAAAATAATTCTTTATTGTTGAAAGTATTACATATGTGTGCCTCCCTTTTTAAAAAATATATTTTTATTGATTTCAGAAAGGGACGGGGGAGAGAGATAGAAACATCAATGATGAGGGAGAATCATTGGGTGCCTCCTGCACGTTCCCCCACTGGGGATCAAGCCTGCAATCTGGGCATGTGCTCTGAAGGGGACTCAAACTGTGACTTGCTGATTCATAGGTTGATGCTCAACCACTGAACTATGCTTAGATTTTTTGAAATATAATTCACATACCATAAAATTACTCATTTAAGTATACAATTTAATGTTTTGTATGGGTTTTTTTTTTACTATAGTTACACATTGAACAACCGTTACCATAATTTAATTCTAGAATATCTGCATTACCCCAGAAAGAAACTCTGTACCCATTAGCAGTCACTCCCCATTCTTCCTTTCTTTCCCTCTTCCTTCCCTTCTTAGCCTAGACAATCACTAATTTTTCTGCCTCTTTGTATTTGCCTATTCTTTATTTTTTTTTAAATATTTCTTTTTATTGATTTTTTACAGAGAGGAATGGAGAGAGATAGAGAGTTAGAAATATCGATGAGAGAGAAACATCGATCAGCTGCCTCCTGCACATATCCTACTGGCGATGTGCCCGCAACCCAGGTACATGCCCTTGCCCGGAATCGAACCTGGGACCTTTCAGTCCGCAGGCCGACGCTCTATCCACTGAGCCAAACCGGTTTTGGCAATATTTGCCTATTCTTGATCTTAGTGGGAAACCGTGTAATCTTTCACCATTAAGTATGATGTTAGCTATGGGTTTTTGTAAATGCTTGTATCAGGTGAATACTTTCCCATCTAATCCTGTGTTGAAATTTGTTTTCAGGAAAGGGTGGTGGATTTTATTAAATGCTTTTTCTACATCTATGGAGATGGTCAGATGTTTTTTGTTTTTATTCTATTTATATGGTGTATTACAGTGGTTTTATTTTTTGTATACTAAACCAACCTCGCATTCCTAGGATAAATCTAAATTGTGAATAATTCTTTTTATGTATTGCCAGATTTGATTTGTTAGTATGTTATTGAGAATTTTTGCATCTGTTTCCATAAGGGATCTATCTTGATTTGTAGTTTCTTTCTTATGATATCTTTGTTGTTGGTATAGGGTAATACTGGCCTTATTGAATGAGTTAGGAAGTGTTTCTCTTCCGTTTGCAGGCAACCATTACATGTTTTGGGGATAATTTAATTAGGTGTTAAAAACTCAAGCTTGTCAACTCATTTTTCAGGTTTATTTATTTAATGCATCCATCTAATAAATATTCATGAAAACATAATGTGTGTCAAACTGTTTAAGGTACTGCAGATACAGCAGTGAACCAGACATGAAAATCTGCCCTCATGGAGCTTATCTTATATTGCAGGACTGTTCAGCGTAATTTTTTATTGGACATATTCTCTGCATTGTTCCATTGAAATGTGGCAAGTGTGACTGAGGAACTGAGTTTTTAATTTTAGTTAATTTACATTTTAATTTAATTAGTCACATGTGTGATGCACAGTTCTAGTAAGAGGAGATGAGACAAGTAAAGTAGATAGTATGTCAGATGGTGATAAATGTTAGGGAGAAAAATAAGTCAGGAAATGAGGATAAGGGTTTGCAGTTCTAAATAGGGAAGAAGGAATGACCTCAATGAAGGTGATAGTTTAGCAAAGACTTAAGGAAGTAAGAAAGTGAGCCATGTGCATATATGAAGGAAGAGTGTTTTAAACATAGGGAATAGGAAGTGCAAAGTTGAAAACATACCTGGGGTGTTTGAGAAATAACAAGGGTAAGTGAGGGGGGTCAGATTGTGAGGGTCCTTGACTATTATTAGGACTTTGGATTTTACTTTGAGATAGGAAGTCATTGGAGAGTTTTCAGCAGAGTGATGTGATCTGACTTACTGTTTTAAAAGGGTCATCTGACTTCAGTTGCCTTCAGTAAGAGTCCAGCAGGTCCTCTGATAACATTTTGTTTCATTATAACTAGAAATGTGGTGCACAAAATTCGTGCATGGGTAGGGTCCCTAGGCCTGGCCAGCAATCAGGGCTGATCGGGGCCTACCTTCCCCTGGCTGCTGGCCAGGGCCTTCCTTCCCCTGGCTGCCAGCTGCCGGCTGGGGCCTTCCTTCCCCTGGCTGCTGGCTGCTGGCCCGGGCCTTCCTTCTCCCGGCTGCCAGCTGGGGCCTTCCTTGGTTCTGCGCTTCCTCCTGGTGGTCAGCGCACGTCATAGCGAGCGGTCAGATTCCCCTGTCAGTTGAACTACCGAGGGGACAATTTGCCTATTAGCCTTTTATTATATAAAGACTAGAGGCCCGGTGCACACAAATTTGTGCACTCGGGGGGTAGGGGGGGGCCCTCAGCCCGGCCTGTGCCCTCTCGCAGTCTGGGACCCCTCAGGAGATAACGACCTGCTGGCTTAGGCCTGCTCCTGGGTGACAGAGGGCAGGCCCAATCCCTAGGTGCAGCCCCTGGTCGGGCTCAGAGCAGGGCTGATTGGGGAGTTGGGGCGCCGCCCCCTGTCATGCACAGAGCAGGGCGGATCGGGAGGTTGC
>NW_005368305.1:302411-310821 GCF_000412655.1 Myotis brandtii | reverse complement strand
TGGCTTCCTCCGTCACTGAAGCAAGCAAGCCTCATGTTCGCTTCAAGCTGCCTGGCTGCCGGCCGCCATCTTGGCTGGCAGTTAATTTGCATATCGCCCTGATTAGCCAATGGGAAGGGTAGCGGAGGTACGGCTAATTACCATGTTTCTCTTTTATTAGATAGGATTGGTGAGGGAAAAAATTTGATTCCTGCCTGGGATCACTGTGGAGTTTGCATGTTCTCCCCATGTCTGCATGGCTTTTCTCCAGGGACTCCAGTGTCCTCCCATATCCCAAATATGTTCAGTGAATTGGCATGACTAAATATCCCAGACAGAGTGAGTGTGTGTGTGTGTGTGTGTGTGTGTGTGTGTGTGCGCGAATGTATGCTGCAATGGGAGAGCTTCCTGCCTAGGATGGTGTCTGCCTTATACCCTGAGCTGCTATCATATGCTCCAGCCACTCTCGACCCTGAACTGGAATAAGTAGGTTGGAAAAAAATGATCTTCCTTGTTTTTATTAATCTTCCTTAAATGTATGTATAACTCACATTTATTTCCATACTTAACATTATAAGTGTTTTGGGTTTTTATTTAGAAGTTTGATGATCTTTTTGTGATCAGAAATATGCCATAGGAACTTAACTTGTGTTTATATCAATTAGCCTGTGGTAAAATTGGTTTGTTATAGGCTATTTTGCTTAAAATTTCAGTTTCCAAGGATGAGGTCTTACTGTATAGAAATACAGGAATACCAGGTTGTAGCATTACAGGTGGTGAGAAGTGGTTCGATTTTGAATATATTTAGAAGGTAGAGGATTTGCTGATAAATTGCATCTGGGCCTTGAGAAAACCAAAGGAGTTTACTGGAAGGATTGGGTTGCCCTTTATTGAAATGGATAAGACTGTGGGAGGAAGAGTATTTTGGGAAAAGTTTGGTGGTTCATTTTTGAACATGTTTGGTTTAAGTTGCCAGTAGACATCCATGAGGGAGACGAGATGTCCAGAAGGCACTAAGATATAATGTGCAACCTAGAATGCAGGAGATAGGTTTGGGCCGGAAGTTTGAATATGGGAGTTGTCAGAATATTAGTGATTTTTTTTAAACTATAAAAATGGTTGAGATTGTAAAATGGTGAAATATAATACTGTAAAGGTCATGGTAACCTTCCTAAGGGTAGTGAAAGTTGACTTAGAGTGAATTAGAAAAAGGACAAGCAGAGGGGATTGGAGGCAGCTGTTATAGACCAGAACTTCCCAAACTTTCACATGCACAGATCAGCTGGGTATCTTGTTAAAATATAGATTCTGGGGTTAGTATGCCTAGACTTGAAATTCTACTTTTCAGGCAAGATCCTTGGTGATGCCAATGTTGCTTGAGCAAGAGCCACAGTGAGTAGTAAGGGTATAGAGTGGTTTGCTGTTAAAGGAAGCAGATAAGTGGGACCGTGTAAATTGTCATTAATCTAGAATGCATTATCAAGTTTAGTGATAACACAGATTGTCATAGATGACATGTTTGTAAAACTAGAAAATTTGAAAGAATCTATATACAAACTATGTACAGACTTTTAAAATTAGTATGTTAAGTTGTCAAGACTTCTAGGTCAAGGTCAGTGTACAAAATTCAAATATATTTTTACACTAGAGGCCTGATGCACAAAATTCGTGCAAGAGTAGGCCTTCCTTCCCCCAGCTGCCGGCACCGGCTTCCCTCTGGCACCGGGGACCTGGGCTTCCCTTTGGCCGCCAGCAGGCACCCAGGACCTGGGCTTCCCTTGCAGCCTCGGCTTCGTCCAGAAGGTCGTCTGGAAGGACATCCGAAGGATGTCTGGTCTAATTAGCATATTATGCTTTTATTATTACAGATACCAGTAACATAAGGAAAATAAAATTTAAAAAGATACAATCTATACTGGCATCAGAGCATAAATCAAGACTTTAACATTATCAAAAGTAAAATTACTATTAATTATAGCACATCAGTTTTATTCTTTCACCTATTTAATTTTTTGTTTAAAACTACTTAAAGTGTCTTTAAAATATGAGCAAATATATGTGAATATTTGTGTGCATCTGTGTATGTCAGTGTTTGTATCCCCCTTGTTATATAAATAGAAAATCTACACATCTTCTCCCACTTTTCACTTATATGTTAGAGATTGTTCTATAGCAGTGCATAACTCCATTGTGTGGATGTGCCATATTTTATTCAACTAGTCTCTTAATAAATGGAAATCTGGATTGTTTCCAATATTCTATTATTACAAAAAGTGCTTCAGTGAATAGCCTTATGTGTATACTTTGCTTTTTTATTTTTTATTTTTGCCAGAATATTTGTGGGATAGATTTCTAATAGTGGGGTGGCTGGATTAAAGAGAAACTACATATCACATGTAATTTTGTTCAATATTGTCAAGTTCTTTTGTATTGGGGTTGCACACTTTTTATTCCATCAGCAATGTATGAGAGTGCCGGTTTTTCCACAGAATTTTCAACAGAATACATTGTCAAACTGTGATTTTTTTCTGATTAGAGAAGAATCTTGGAATAGTTTTTGACAGTTATTGTTTCTTGAAACTTTAAAAAGTTAAAATAGGTACATGCTTACTGAAAAAAAGGATTAACAGTACATTAGTACATAAAATGAAAATGGTTCCTTAGTGTCCTTCTACTCTCATTCACCGGGTATAACACAAGCTTTGATATGACACACAGATAATTTTGCATATATAGACGTACACACATATGTACTTGTTTATTATTAAGAATGAGAATGCAGGCTGTAAATAGTCAGGTATCTTCACCAATATGGAGAATAGAGTGGGTTGGGTGGGAGGGACACATTTGATACTGTGTACTCTTGCATGTTTTAAATTTTATTATGTGTGGATGTGTTGCTTCTTTAAAAAAGACTTTTTAAAAATTACGGAGGACAAATGCAAATGTTAGGGATATTCAGTTGCCCTCAGGATTTAGATTATTTGTGCAGTGGGTACATTCTCAAATGTTTGAATTTTAAAAATTAATGGTAATGTAGCACATTTTAGGAAGTATTTTAAAATTTGTTAGTAGTACTAAGAGGTAATTTATATTTTTGGTTTTAACACATGTTTAGACACTTGTTTCACCTACATTGTTTTTTGTTTTTTTCCATGCAGAGGATACATGGTAATGGGCGACTCTTTCAATACTTCCTTATTCAAGCAAACTTTTCAAAGAGTTTTCACCAAAGATATGCATGGGCAGTTTAAAATGGGTTTTGGTGGTACATTAGAAATAAAGGTAAGAAGCAAAACTTCACACGTGTGGTATGTTATCAAGATAAATTTGTAGGCTTGATCATAATTTTACCTTTAATCACATACAACATATGATTTAAAAATAGTGGTTATATTATATTGAAACCCAGTGTTAGAGATTTTGTTTATTAGAAAGATGTGTCATTATGAAATGTACAATGAAATTTTACTTGAGCATTTCTGCATAATTGCTAGAAAAGAAGATATATAGGTAAAATTTGCTTTAACTTTATTTTTTCTTTATGTAGGGTTTAACTTTTTTAGGGCATTTGATCTTTTTTAGGGCTGAATTTGCTTATGCTAGTGCTAGATTTTTTAAAATTGCAGTAATTGGTATCTAAGAGAAACCTGTTCTATTCTACTTGAATAATCAGTAATTGTTTTACAGTTGGTAGGTTGTTGATATTATTTTCTATCATTCATTTCAAATTTTAATAATGCAAAGGCTTAGTGTTAGTAACAAGTGCATGGAAAGCACATTGATACTGAATTTGCATTAAATATTTCTTGCTATTTTATTGAATGCTTGCTAAATGTCCAGCATTAAGCTAAGAAATTATAGAGATCATAAGGGATAGCTAAAGCACAGGTCTTCTTATAAAGAAATTTAGTTTTGATAGAAAGACAAGTTTAATATAGAATAGATTGAAATAATAGTAGATTATGAAAGTGCTATAAAGGTTTAGGAATGAAAGGTGAATGCATCTGGGATACAATTTATCCTAGAAAATAAACAATTTTATCGTGACTTACACTGGGTTTTGAAAATGGCAGAATTTAAGTTGGTTGAAGAGAATACATTTTAGTCAGGAGCCCAGTGTGAGGAGAGACACAGAGGTGAGAATCAGCACAGTATGTTTGGGGAAACTGCCCAGTGAGAATGGATGGTTTGTATTGGAATGTAAGGAAAGTAGTTTAATTCTGTGTGTTGGTTGCAGTTTGCAGATGCACGTGTAGGCTGAAGCAGCTATTGTAGGTTAAGAAAAAATAGAAGCTGGTGTCTATGGTTTTGAGTTAGAACATATTTTGGGTATGGTATGATATTTAATTGAGGGTGAGTTACCAAATGGAGACCTCCTCTGGGCAACTGAAATAGAGGATTAATGTTAGGCCAAGGCTAGATTTTAAATTTGGAAGTTAACATAGAAGTAGTCATTGATTAATTATTTTAACATTAGTATATTTTCATTGAACTTTAAATGTGGAAGAAAATATTTATTCTTATATACTTACAGTTGAATGTTTGAGCTTATTTTTGAGCACACCAAACTGTACCATGTTCTTATTTGCAGACCTCAAGGGAAATAAAAGTTTCAGGAGCTATTGGACCCTGTGTGTCTCTCAATTCTAAAGGACCCTGTGTGTCTGAAAATGTAAGTCACCTTTATTCTAAAAATAAAGTATAGTTTAATTCTCAGGACATAACCAACAGAGACCTGGGTGGCAGCTTATAGCATTGCTTTAAAAATATTGTGTGGACTCAGTTTTTTAGTAGAATGTGGCTCAGCTTCTATCAGTATACCTCTGTAATTGCTCTGTCTGAATACCCCTTTTCCCACCCACTCCTAAATTAAAACTTTTGTACTGTCACCAGTCTTCTATTTTTTATGCCTAAGTTATTTCTTACCCCAGTGTGCCTAAAAACAACAACTATGATTTAGAAATTTGGAGACTTCTGAAAATCAAAATTAATTCTGAATTTTACTTGTTAGTAGAATCTACAACAAAGTAAACAAATTAGACTTACGTTTCAAATCCATCCTTATTATTCCATTTAGTGGATGTATAATGCACTTAAAAATGGTAGAATTATGTAGTTATTATAGAGAGGATTATGGGATAAATAACACAAAGTGGGTAAACATCTTTAAAATGACTGAGTTGAAAATTAATTTTAAGTAGTTTACATGGTGAAGATTTATTTCTTAAAATTTTTCTTGGGAATATGACTGCTTAGCAGTTCTGATCCAGAGAACTTGTATTCTTTTTTTTTTTTTTTTCTTTTATTGCTTAAAGTATTACAAAGGGTATTACATATGTCTCCTTTTTTCCCCCCGCCCTTGACAATCCCCTGGCCTCCCCTACCCCCCAGTGTCTTATGTCCATTGGTTATGCTTATATACATGCATATTAGTCCTTCGGTTGATCTCTTACCCCCCGCCTTCTGCCCCCCTACCCTACCCGGCCTTCCTGCTGCAGTTTGACAATCTGTTTGAGGCAGCTCTGCCTCTGTATCTATTTTTGTTCATAAGTTTATAATGGTCTTTATTATCCATGAATGAGTGAGATCATGTGGTATTTTTCCTTCATTGACTGGCTTATTTCACTTAGCATAATGCTCTCCAGTTCCATCCATACCGTTGCAAATGGTAAGAGTTCCTTCTTTTGTACAGCAGCATAGTATTCCATCATGTAGATGTACCACAGTTTTCTAATCCATTCATCTGCTGATGGGCACTTAGGCTGTTTCCAGATCTTAGCTATGGGGAATTGTGCTGCTATGAACATATGGGTGCATATGTCCTTTCTGATTGGTGGAGAAACTGTATTCTTATGTGCATATATTATGTGTTAAATCAATATTTCTTTACACATATCAAATATTTCGATAAAGGATGTTAGTTGTAATTACTTTATTAAATGGTATATACTTTTTTTTAAAGTCTACAATATGGAGAACTTATCAACACTTTTATATTTACTTAGCAAAAATGTGAATTATTTTATAATTTTATTGTGTAAAAATTGCTTAATTTTATTTGATGTTATATTTTATATGATTTAACATTTTTAAGTTTTTAATATTCAATGAATTTGTTAGAAACCTGAAATGGATGTTTTCTTACTGGTGGTTTTATTCCCCTTCTTTTCACTTTGGTATATATTATAGTAATAAATTATGTTGTCTAATTTTCAAACATATTATATTTTATTTCTACAGGAGATAGGAACAGGTGGCACTTGTCAATGGAAGATATGTGGACTTAGTCCCACTACAACCTTAGCCATATATTTTGAGGTTGTCAATCAGGTATGACTTTATATTTGAATATTAAAACCTATATTTAAACAAGTACTTAATTTAGGCCATGACTTTTTCGTTTTTTTTCTTCCAATAATAAATATAACCCAAAGCTTGTTTTATTTTGGAGTTTTTGTTATTTTCTATTTTTCAAAGCTAAACTCCTTGTGAGAGGACATACTATAATAGAAAGAGATGTCAGGGAAACTGGCAAATGCCTAACTTTGGGCAACCCAATTTAGTCTCTGTTTTTGTTTTTAAATATAAAATGGAAGCATAAGTAAAATCTTAAATTTTGTTCTAGTTATGCAGTTTTGTAATTTAATATCTAGCTCCTAATTGTGACAAGGTACATATATGTAATGATATATGAGTCCGACAAGAAAGTTTTCCCCCCGTAATATATTTTTTTAAATATGGAATTCTTAACAAATTTGTGTGTCATTATTGCACTGGGGCCATGGTAATCTTCTGTGTATTATTCCGTTTAAGTATGTGTGCTGCTGAAGCGAGCACAAAAAAGTTTAATATATCAAAACACATAGAAAAAAATTACTAGGTAAAGATTCCAATATTACCGGCTGGCATGGCTCAGTGGTTGAGCATAACTATGAACCAGGGCACATGCCTGGGTTGCGGGCTCCATTCCCTTGTAGAGGATGTACAGGAGGCAGACAATCTATAATTCTCTTTCATCGTTGATGGAAAATCTTTCCAAATATTGGAATCTCTTTTAAATTTTTACTTTATTGATTTTTAGAGAGAGAGGAAGGAAGATTTTTTTTGCTACAGAATGAAGTTATATTAAAGAATTATTTTTAATGTATAAATTACGATTTTTTATGCCACTAGTTATTAGGCATAAAATGAACCACAGACTATTAACAATCAGCCTTTCTAACAGTTAAAATTCGAGAAAAAGATAATGGCTGTTATTGACCAAAACAAACAAACAAAATCAAAGCAAGAATATCTATTGTCAAAGGGCATGAAGAAAGTATTTCTTTTAACTACTTGCTATTTCTTTCTGAGGATCATTACTATAATCATTACTCTCTTCTCATTAATAGTTTTCTATTGGTCATCTGTTCATCATGTGATTATCTTCCTAAAAGTTCTCTTTTCAAATTACATACATAGGGGAGTATGACTTAGTTCAGTTTCTTTTTCCAATTAATATTAGGCAAAATTGCCTCACCCCTTTCCTTATCCGTTAATTTCTTTACACTTCTTCCTTAATTTCTTCTTTCATATCCTTCTGAATTATGTATTACATGAAATTGATATCCTTGGACTCACTCCTATCCTTCATCATTTTTCCCCTTTGCCAAATCCAATTCTCTTTTATGTGACATATCACAACTGTTTTGTATGTACTGTAAAAAACATCCTTCTAATTGATATAAGAATTAATTTTATTAGTGCTCGGATGTACAGTCAATGACTATATGACAACAACATAATAGATTTTGCTTATTTTTACTCCTTTACTTTTAAGCAGCATAATGCTCCAATTCCTCAAGGAGGGCGTGGTGCAATTCAGTTTGTGACTCAGTATCAGCATTCAAGTGGGCAGAGACGCATTCGAGTGACCACCATTGCAAGGAAGTAAGTTGTATTTATTAGAGATTTAATTTACATATCAACACAATTCTGGATTGTGCTCCCAAACTGGGTTCCTATTTTGAGTGATATCCATGACTGGAAAATAAACATTTATGATTAATAGCATTTTATTTCTTTCTAGCCCAGCTTATTTGCTAAAATATTCATTGTTAAGAATTGTAAAGCAATTTAAAAATCTATTTCTAAGACACATTCTACAAAATATTCTTTTATTTATCTTATTCCCCTGAGAGGAGGAGAAAAGCTAATATTATCCTGTTATAAACAATAATAATATATATGATGTATTATATACCTGTATAATAACCACAGCCCCTCCCCCCACCAGTCCTGCCCCTGATCACCCCCTACCCAAGTAGGGGAACGGGGCTGGTAGCTAACCACCTGCAGCCCCTCCCCCTATCAGCTCCACCCCTGATGGGCCCCCACCACCCCAATGGGCCTGCGGCCCCTCCCTCCAGCTGGCTGCACCCCTGCTTGC
>NW_005368305.1:270468-302199 GCF_000412655.1 Myotis brandtii | reverse complement strand
CCTGCCCCCAATTGCCCCCTCCAATCGGGGGTAGGGCCCGCTGGCCAATTGCCCGCAGCCCCACCCCCAGCCAACCCGGCCTTGATCGTGCTGATCAGGGCGGGCTGGCTGGCCAACCTCCCACTGCAAAAGAAGCCATGAACAACGTAACAAGAGCCCACTGTATGGGAGAACATATTTGCCAATGATACATCTGATAAGGGTTTAATCTCCAAAATATATAGGGAACTCATACAGCTTAACAAAACAAAGACTTAACAAAACAAAGACAACTTAACAAAACAAAGACAAACAATCCAATTTAAAAATGGGCAAAGGACCTAAATAGACACTTCTCCAAAGTGGACATACAGAAAGCTAAGAGACATGAAAAAATGTTCAAAGTCACTAATCATCCAAGAGATGCAAATCAAAGGACAATGCGATATCATCTCACACCTGTCAGAATGGCTATTATCAACAAATCAACAAACGACAGGTGTTGGAGAGGTTGTGGAGAAAAGGGAATCCCAGTACATTGCTGGTGGAATATAGACTGGTGCAGCCATTATGGAAAACAGAATGGAGTTTCCTCAAAAAATTAAAAATGAAACCCGCATTTGACTCAGTGATCCCACTTCTAGGAATATATCCTAAGAAACCCGAAACACTCATCAGAAAGTATATATGTACCCCTATGTTCATAGCAGTGCAATTTACAATAGCTAAGATTAAAATCAGCCTAAGTGCCCATCAACAGATGAGTGGATAAAAAAACTATGGTATATTTACACAATGGAATACTAGGTGGCAATAAAAAAGAAAGAACTCTTACCATTTGCAATAGCATGGATGGACCTGGAGGGTATTATGCTAAGCGAAATAAACCAGTTAGAGAAAGGAAGCATCACATGATCTCACTCATGTGGAATCTAATGAACCAAATAAACTAATGAACAAAAATAGACCCAGAGACATAGAAGCCTGAACAGGCTGTCAAACTCAGGAAAAGCAGGGGAGGGTGGATGGGAAGAGATCAATCAATGAACTTGTATGCATATATGCATAACTCGTGGACACAGACAATGGCATGGTGATGACCTGGCTGGGATGGATGGGAGTGGGCTGGAAGAGGTTAATGGGAGAAAAAGGGGGACCTATATAATACTTTCAACAATAAAGATTAAAAAATATATAATAATAAAGTCATGCTTATATATATATAAAAAAAATCTAATTTTACACTTAAAGGAACTAGAAAGAGAACATACAAAGCCCAAAGTGAGTAGAAGAAAGGAAATAAAGTTCAGAGTAGAAATAAATGAAATAAAGTCTAAAAAGCAATGAAACGGTCAATGAAACCAAGAGCTGTTTCTTTGAAAAGATAAACAAGATTGACAAACCTTTAACCAGACTCATCAAGAAAAGAGAGGCTCAAATAAATAAAATCAGGAATGAAAGAGGAGAAGTAACAATTGACACTAAAGAAACTCAAAGGACTGTAAGAAAATATTATGAACAACTATATGCAAACAAAATTGGACAATGTGTGTGAAATGGGTAAATTCCTAGAAACACAGTCTTCTGAAACTGAATCTGGAAGAATCAGATAATCTGAATAGACAGAGCATAACTAGTGAAATTGAAGCAATAATAAAATCCAACAAACAAAAATCCTGGACCTGATGGCTTCAAAGGTAAATTTTACCAAATATTCAAAGAACTAACCCATCCTTCTCAAACTATTCCAAAAAATTCAAGAAGTGGAAACACAACCAAGGTCTTTTTATGAGGCCAGTATTATGCTAATTACAAAATCAGATATAGACATTACAAAGAAAGAAAATTATTGGCCAATATCCCTGATGAACATAGATGCTAAAATCCTCAAAAAAAATTAGTAAATCAGATCCAGCAATACATTAAAAAGATCATACACCATGCTTAAGTGGGTATGCAAGGTATGCAAGGTTGGTATAATATCCACAAATCAATATACTTGATACACCACATAAACAGAATGAAGGATAAAAACCACATGATCATATCAATAGATGCAGAAAAGGCATTTTATAAAATCTAGCACCCATTTATGATATAAACTCTCAGCGAAGTAGGAAAGGAGGGAACATACCTCAACATAATAAAGGCTATACACAAACCCACAGCCAACATCATACTCAGTGGGTAAAAACTACAAGCGTTTGCCTTAAGATCCAGAAGAAGACAGGGATGTCTACTTTCACCAATCTTATTCAACACTAGAGGCTCAGTGCACAAGATTCATGCACTGGGGGGGGGGGGCGGTTCCCTTAGCCTAGCCTGTGCCCTCTTGCAGTCCAGGGCTCCCTGCATTAAGCATCTGCTCCCTGGTGGTCAGTGCATATCATAGCGACTGCTCGTTCCGCTGTTCGGTCAATTTGCATATTACACTTTTATTATATAAGATAGTACTGGAAGTCCTAGCCACAGCAGTCAGACAAGAAATAAAAGGCATCCAAATTGAAAAGGTAGAAAACTCATTATTTGGAGATGACATGATACTGTATAAAGCCCTAAAGATTCCACTGAAAAACTACTAAAACTGCTAAATAACTTTAGTAAAATAGCAGGATGCAAAATAAATATCCGGAAATTAATTGCATTTATATACACCAAAGGGAAACTAAGAAAATAAACCTATTTACAAGTGCATTTAAAAAAAATTCCCTAGGAATAAATTTAACCAAGGATGTAAAAGACCTGTCCTTGGAAATTAAGACACAGAATAAAGAAATTGAATAATATAGAAATAAGTTGAAACATATAACATGTTTATGGATAGGAAGAATTAACATCATTAAAATGCCCATACTACCCAAAGCAATCTATAGATTCAGTGCAATTCATATCAAGTTATCAATGGCATATTTCACAGAACTGGAACAAGTATTCCAAAAATTTGGACCCAGAATAGCCACAGCAATCTTGAGGGGGAAAAAAACAAAACAAAACAAAGTTGGAGGAATCATGCCACCTAATATCAAACTATATTATAAGGCCGTAGTTATCAAAACAGCATGATACTGGCATTAAAACACGTATAAATCAGTGGAACAGAATAGAGAGCCCAGAAATAAACTGCCTTTATGGTCAATTAATATTTGACAAAGTAGGAAAGAACATATAATGGAGTAACTGTAGTCTGAATAAATGGTGTTTGGAAAATTGGATATAAACATGCAAAAACATGAAACTAGACCACCTTCTCACACCATACACAAGAATAACCTCAAAATGGATTAAAGACTTAAATGTTAGACTCAAAACCATAAAAATCCTAGAAATAAAAACATTGGCAGTAAAATCTTGGACATTTCTCATAGCGATATATTTTTTTTTGATGTAGCACTATCAGCAAGGGAAACAGGAAAAAAGTAAACAAATTCGACTAGATCAAACTAAAAAGTTTGCACAGCAAAGGAAATCATCAACAAAATGAAAAAACACCCCACTGATTGGGAGATCATATTCACCAATGATACATCTGATAAGGGTCCATAGCCAAAATTTATAACAAACTAATAGAACTTAACGCCAAAAAAAGCATACCGAAAATCCAGTAATGAATGGACAAAGGACCTGAATAGACACTTTTCCAAAGAGCACGTACAGGGCGATAGACATATGAAAAGATGCTCCATGTTACTAAATCATCAGAGAAATGCAAATTAAAGTACAATGAGATATCACCTCACAACTGTCAGAATGGCTGTCATCAATAAATCAATAAACAACAACTGTTGATGAGGATGTGAGACCCCTTGTGCACTGTTGGTAGGAATGCAGATTGGTGCAGCTATTGTAGAAAGCAGTAAGGAGTTACCTCAAAAAATTAAAAATGAAACTAATTGCCTTATGATCCAGCAATTCCACTTCTGGGAATATATCTGAAGACTCCTGAAACACAGATTCAAAAGAATATATATGCACTACTATATTTATTGCAGCATTATTTACAATGGCCAAGATTTAGAAGCAGCCCAAGTTCCCATCAGTAGATGAGTGGGTAAAAAAGCAGTGGTACATCTACACAATGGAATACTAGTTGTCTATAAAAAAGAAGGAAATCTTCCCTTTTGCAACAGCATGGATGGACCTGGATAGTATTATGCTAAGTGAAATAAGCCAGTCAGAGAAAGACAAATACTATATGATTTCTTTTATATGTGGAATCTAATGAATAAAATAAACTGACAAAGAAAATAGAAACAGACTCATAGATACAGAGAACAGACTGATGGCTGTCAGAGGGGTGGGGGTTCAGGTGCTGGGTGAAAAAGGTGAAGGGATGAAACAAACAAAAACACACACCACCTAGCCTGGCCGGTGTGGCTAAGTTGGTTGAGCGTCCTCCCATACACCAAAAGGTGGTGGGTTTGATTCTTGGTCAGGGGACATCTAGATAATATTGGAATTTTAAAATATTGTAGTAATTTTATGTACCTTTTAAATTTAAATATGTGTGAGAGCCCAACTGTGATATTGTGAATATAATAATTTAGCAGCATTTCTGTGCTTTCTTCTTGTCTTTAGCTGGGCAGATGCTCAAACTCAAATCCAAAGCATTGCTGCATCTTTTGACCAGGAGGCTGCTGCCATTCTTATGGCCAGGCTGGCAATATATAGAGCAGAAACAGAGGAAGGGCCAGATGTGCTTAGATGGCTAGACAGACAGCTCATTCGACTGGTATGTAGTGAACATTGTGCTTTTCTAAATCTGTATGTCTTTATCTGTAGTAAATATTTGTGGCTAATAATCTTTTTAAAAGTTTTTAACAGTGTAACTAAAAGACTGTATGAGGGTCTCCTGTTCAAGTTGCTGTAAAAGGCATATTAATGAACAGTAGAATTCACTTACCTCTTCCAATAACTAAAATGCCTTTCTTCCTTAAAATGAAAGTTACAATTATGGAACATCTTATTTTTATTTTGGTTGATACCACATTATTTTAAGATATAATACTAATTTACTATAACTGTTTTTACTGCTTTTTTGCATACTTTTCTTCATTGCTATGGTTTTAGTTTTCTATTTTCATTTTAATGGAAATTTTTAAGAGAACTTAATTGGTGTATAAAAATTATATATTATATAACTAATTATAGAAAAATATAGATGTCTTGATTATCTGGACCTAGATCACCAAAGTGTGTGTTAGTAAAGTTATTGATAATGATGGGTTTTTAACATGTCAGGAACCTATTGCTTACATTATGACCTAGAGTTTAATTAAGTTCTTTTCCTAATGTTCCATTGTTACTCAACAGACTTTGGCCTATTATTTCCTTCTCAAACACCCTGGTGAGAACTCTCTGCTAAGCTCTCTGATTTCTATTTGTAAGGAGGCTTTTGTGCTCTTTGTCTCAGCTTTTCATGTAGTTGAAAAAACATTCTTGAGTGAACTAATCTTGGTTTAATAAAGTTAGCCATTTTTGTGGCATCATTTGGAACTTTTTCCCCATTTCATTTCAAAGTGTTTGTATACTAGTACCTTTGTGTGAAGAATGCAGTATTATGACAACATCAGCATGTCCTTTTTTTTTCTAGTTGGATATATTTTATTTTTATTTGGAAAGCAAAGGCTTTTCCGAGAACTCTAGCAGAGACTTCTACTTACATCTCATTAGCTATGACTATTTCACATGATCACAGGGATTCTATAGGGAAAAAAAGGCTTTATGTGGATTTAATATTTATAGTTGGTACTAAGATATGCCATGAAATATAAGTCATTTGAAACATTTATTAGCACAATAATTCTTTCTTTTGAAAATCTTTAAATATACATATTTAAAGTGCATAATTTGATAAGTTCTGATACATATGTGTATGTACTCATGAAAACATCACCACAGTCAAGATAATAAACATAGCTATCATAACCCAAAGTTTCTCCTGTCACTACATAATCCCTCTCCCTTTGTACTTAAAAATAGCATGTCCTTTTTTTAACAAGAGACAAAACCTCTCATAGATCATACATCATCAGTACAAAAGCCAACACAATTCTTCCAAGACAGACCTTTTCAGATAGGAAGATAAAACATTCAGTATATTTTTACCTTTGCTTATTTATGGCAGCAGTAAAGTTTTCTTGAATTTGACTATTATTTAGTTATTTGACATGAAATTGGTGAAACCTGTTGATTCATTAACCTGAATAGAGAAGCTGTTATTTTTCAGCTAATTACACACACCTCTCAGCATCATGTAACGTGTTATCAGTGTGTTTACTTATTATATTGTTTTAACATTATGTTGTTTCAGTTTCTCAGATTGCATCTTGTCCCAGCATTTTACTTATGGTAATTTTACATGTCAGCATTATTAGATTCTCACCAATTGTGTGACTTTTCCTTGTCTGGGTAATAAGCTATGCTCTGAAATAGTTTGTTTCCTAAGCCTTTTGACTGAATGTGACTTTAGCAAACACTTGATTGATTTGAGGTTCTAAAAGTTGTTTAAGGAATCAGCACCTTTATTTGTCAAATGACTGTGATTCATAGTAAAGTGCTTTTTCCCTTTTGCTGGAGCTATTACTGCCTTTGTAGGTTATAAGTTATGACATAAAATTGAATAGTACAACTTGGGTTATCAGTTTATGCAAAAACCCACTGATAAGCAGTTTTCATTGTGAAGATGGACTTTTTTTGTGTCCCTTCTTGCATAAGTTAGTGAAATGACTCAGAAAGATTATAATTCTTCAGAATTCTCTGTAGGATTATGTCTAGAATCTTTCTCTACTGTCTCATACCTCAGGTTCAAAAATTGCCATATTGGCCTTGGTGGGTGTGGCTCCGTTGGTTGGGTGTCATCTTGTGCACTGAAAGGTTGTTGCTTCAGTTCCCAGTCAGCGCACATGCCTGGGTTGCTGGCTCAATCCCCAGTATGGGGCGTGCAGGAGGTGGCCCATCAATGTCCACTTTTACTTGGATATTTGTCTCTCTCCCTCTTCTTTCCTCTCTCTCTAAAAGTCAATTTAAAAAATTACTCTTTGCCCAGCCAGCATGGCTCAGTAGTTGGGCATCAAACTATGAACCAGGAGGTCACGGTTCAGTTTCCAGTCAGGGCATATGCCTGAGTTGTGCGCTTGTTTCCCAGTATGGGGTGTTTAGGAGGCAGCCGATCAGTGATTCTCCCTCATCATTGATGTTTCTATCTCTCTGTTTCTCTCCCTTCCTCTCTGAAATCAATAAAATATATATTAAAAAGTTGCCCTATTATTTGACATGCTTGTAAAACACAAACACTAATCTATACTAATAAAAGGGTAATATGCTAATTAGACCTGGCATCTTCCGGATGTCCTTCCGGACAAAGCCCTGGTGGCGGGGGCTGAGGTAGAGGTGGTTAGGGGTAATCAGGCTGGCAGGGAAGAGCAGTTAGGGGCAATCAGGCCTGCAGGGGAGGGCAGTTAGGGGGTGATCAGGCCAGCAGGCAGGCGAGCAGTTAGGAACCAGTGGTCCCGGAGTCAGACATCCTCTGAATGATTCCTGGATTGGAGAGGGTGCAGACCAGGATGAAGGACCCCCCGTTCTCCCCACCACCCCGTACACAAATTTCATGCACCAGGGCACTAGTAAAATATAAAACAGAATGGCCTTGTAAATAACTAAATGAGTCAGTTATAAAAAACACAAAATTACAAAACCCTGACTATATAATTCACTTCTAATCTACACATTCTGTAGTTTGTATCAGTCACAACAGCAGCAAGGCTGTTGTGACTAGAGGACAGGTGAGTCATGGCACAATGAAAAATGTACCCAGATCTTCTGTCACAACAGTATAACTTGTCTGTTCTATAACTCAGTTGGCAGCTGTGTGTAAGAGGAAGTTGGTGGAGGGAATTTGAGAGGGAGAGGCTGATGTCAGACTGCTCCTCTGCTTTCTGTGCAAACAACTTTCACCAGTTATCTGTTGTCTCCCTGTGTCAAATACAGAGAAAGGAGTTATCCAGATGAACATAGTCTTACTGCATACTGCCACATGGGAATGAAATATCTATACTAATAAAAGGGTAATATGCTAATTAGACTGGATAGACTGGACATCATTCTGGGTGTCCTTCCTGACAAAGCCGGGGCCCGGGTGGTGCCGCCCGGGGTCCTGGGTTCCTGCCCAGGCGAAGCTGCCCAGGGTCCCAGGTGCTGGCCTGGGTGAAGCTGCCTGGGGTCCCAGGTACCGGCCCAAGCAAATGGATTCTGGGTGCCTGCAGCCAGCCAAAGGGAGGGAAGCCCTGGTCCTGGTTGCCTGCAGCCGGCTGGAGGAGAGAAGCCCGGGTCCTAGTTGCCTGCGGCCGGCCGGAGGAGGGAAGCCTGGGTCCCGGGTGTGGGGGCCGAGGCAGAGGTGGTTAGGGGCTATCAGGCAGGCAGGCGAGCAGTTAGGGGCCATCAGGCAGGCAGGCGAGTGGTTAGGGATGATCAGGCAGGCAGGCAGAGGGGTTAGGGGAGATCAGGTAGGCAGGCAGAGACGGTTAGGAGCAATGAGGTAGGCAGGTGAGTGGTTAGGGGCGGTCAGGCAGGAATAGTGGTTAGGGGCAATCAGGCAGGCAAGCAGGTGAGCGGTTAGGAGCCAGCAGTTCCAGATTGCGAGAAGGATGTCCGACTGCTGGTTTAGGCCCAATCCCTAGGTGTCCCAGATTGCGAGAGGGTGCAGGCCGGGCTGAGAGACCTTCCTCCCCCTGCCCGAATTTTGTGCACTGGGCCTCTACTCTATAAATAAATTGGAAACTGTCCATCACTGTGGCTGGCATGCTATGGTGTGAAAAGTTTAAAAAAATAATTAAAAAAAAATCATAAAACGCTTAGTGACTAAGAACCCCTTATATATGATAAAAGTGGTGACAATATGATCTTTACATTTTTTTCTTTAGTTGATTGAATCAAATTTAGTGTACAATTGAAGTGAAGCTTAAGGTGATGACAAATGAACCTCAGTTACAGAAACTATTCTAAGTAGCTAATATAGTGTAGCCTCATTTTTTGTACTGAATCCATGCTGTTTAATTTTCAGCTATAACAGTGATAGCTACACAAATAGAGAAAGGGTTAATATTTTTCTAGTGAAAAATCTATGAAATTATACTAACAAACTTCTTTGCCTTAATTTGGCATAGTGAATATAGTTTTTTTCTTAATTATTTGGAGTAATGTTAATTAAAAATAAACATCTATTTAAAAACTATTTTTAGATAGTGGGCATTATATGGCCAAGTTGGTGCTGGTACCACATTTGCTTCTGACATTTTTAATACAGGGTGTTCCCCCAAAATGTATATACACTTTGAATAATTATTAATTCCAATGGGTTAAATCTGAAAAGAAACATCAATTGAGCTATCAGCTGATAAGTGTGTATACATTTTGGGGGGACACCCTACATACACTCTTGCTCCCCTTGGTCAGCATCACTTAAGGTACTGGCATCAACACATGATTTGCCACCTCCATTCTCAGTCTCTTGTTGATCACTTTGTGTACAGCTTCATGGATCTGTTTCTTACCTTTTCTATTGAATGACATTCTCTTACAATTCAAAATCAATATTTGATTTTTTTTCATCATTAACCTTTAGTTTACCCACTAACCACTAATTGTGTTCTCCCTTTAGCTGTGCTGCTAGTCCAATGGAAAAACACTTTATCTGATTAGTCTTGGCCCAGGAAATTTCTCTTGTTTAAGACACTTGGGGCTTTCCTTGAAAATTTTACCCAAGCCAGGTTTTTTCTTGCTATACCAGTGAGACCAAGCCCTTTTTAAAGATGACCACTTTTGCCCTAGCCGGTTTGGCTCAGTGGATAGAGCGTCAGCCTGCGGACTCAAGGGTCCCAGGTTCGATTCCAGTCAAGGGCATGTACCTGGGTTGCGGGCACATCCCCAGTAGGGAGTGTGCAGGAGGCAGCTGATCAGTGTTTCTCTCTCATCGATGTTTCTAACTCTATCCCTCTCCCTTTCTCTCTGTAAAAAAATCAATAAAATATATATTAAAAAAAAAGATGACTACTTTTGTCATTATCATTTTCTTATGGAATTTAGGCTTTGACCTATTTTTTTTAATGTGACTGCCTTGATGCATAAATAATACTGAATTAAGGATAGGACAAGCCTTCTTGCAAGTGTTATTTTTCTCAAGAACACTATTGTCGTTGCTTTATCTGCTCAATCATATTACTTCTGAATAATTCAAACAGTGGATCTTTGATATACCTTCTTTATGCTTCAATCTCTTTTTTCTCATATGATTAGTGGTTTGGTTGGGTTGTAAATAAGGCTGACTCCTCATGGTAAGTGAATACTAGGGCATTTGACTAGTGTTCAGAATTTATTTTTAAGAAGTAGCCCAAAAATTAGAAATTCATGTTTGTGTATGTTATACAAAGTTTACATTGTTATCTGTGGTAAAGTACAGACAATATCATTTGTTATATGTATGATAGAATGTGAAAATTTTCATTTGTAAGAGCTCTTACAAATCAGTTAGGTTTAGGCAAAAAATGAGCAAAGATCATGAACTAAGAATTAGCAAAAGAAGAAATGTGAAGTGACTAGTAAATAAGAAAAACTTACCAAATCTTACTTATAATCAAAGTTCTAAAATAGAATAAGACAAAAATTATCATCTGTCAAACTGATAAGAATTAGAATAGCTTGTAGGTGTATGAATCTGTACAACTTTTGTAAATATCTGTATAACCTTATATAAAGAAGGCTGCTGGTGCCCTAGCCGGTTTGACTCAGTGGATAAAGTGTCAGCCCACAGACTAAAGAGTCCCGGTTGCATGCTCGATCCCTGGCCCTGATCAGGGCTTATGCAGGAGGCAACCAATTGATGTGTCTCTGACATCATGTTTCTCTGTCTCTTCCACTCTCTCTAAAAATCAATGGAAAAATATCCTCTGGTGAGGATTAACAAAAAAGAACAGCAACAAAAAAAGAAGGCAGTTGGTGACTTATATCAAAGACTTAAAAACTACCTTTTATCTGAAATTCTACTTCTAGGAATTTATATCTTTCTAAAGATATAACAGAACAAATGTAAATGCTAATGATGAATGATTGGTTAAAATAGTTATATTATATCGATGTCAGTATCAGTATAGTGGAATGCTAGTGAGCCATTAAAAATGAAGTAATAGAGTATTTAATGACATGAAAAAATGTTCATAATAAAAGCAAAAATTTTGGACATAGTTATTAGATACATCCCATCCTGGAAATTGTCCTTTTGGACATCCTCAGTTACCCAAGCATAAAAGTTAATAATCTTTTCATTACCCTCACTATCCATAATATCAGATTTGCCTAATGTTTTAATAGACTCCTAGGTACAATAGAAAATATATATATTTAATATAATGTGATTTGTAGTTCTGAATAATGCCTGACATATTGGCTTTTTCACATCTTTTCAAGGTATTAGATATTCTAGGTCAGCACTATCCAAGAGATAGGTGGTGGAAATACCTATAGTTTGCACTGTTTATATGGAACTATTACACATATGTGGCTATTGAGCTCTTCCAATGTAGAGGTGGGCAAAAGTGGGTTTATAGTTGTGAATATACAAAACAGTATATCCTTGTATTTGTTATTAATTATTGTTATTTATTTGTATTACAACTATAAACCTACTCTTGCCTACCTCTGTATGGCTAGTGCAACTGAGGAACTGGATTTTTAAAAATTTTTAATTACTTTAACTTACCACATATAGCTAGTGGCTATCATATTGGACAGTGAAGATTATTATCTTAATCTATAAGTTTCACCAGTGAAGTATAATTAGGAAACATTGAAGACTGCCAAACTCTTATTCCCAGATAGCAAGATTTGTTTTTTAAGGATTGGCTCTACAACTATAGCATTCCTATCCTTTGGATAACAGTAGGTCTGAAGTGATTTTTCATGGAAGCCAAAAATGTGATAAAATTAATTATGCCTTTTTATATGCTCTACTAGAGGCCTGATGCATGAAAATTCGTGCAAGAGTAGGCCTTCCTTCCCCCGGCTGCTGGCACTGGCTTCCCTCTGGCACCCAGGACCTGGGCTGGCTTCCCCCAGGCTGCCTGAAGGCACCCGGGAACTGGATTGACTTCCCTCCAGCCCTGGCTTCGTCAGGAAGGATGTCTGGAATGACATCCAGTCTAATTAGCATATTACCCTTTTATTATTATAGATAAGGCATAGATAAACACATAAATGATATAGTAGTTCTGAAATTCAAATATATTTCTTTGGTTGTAATAAGTCTTTTAGTAAGTCTATAAGCAATATTCCAATTTTAGCCTATATCAAATATCTGCCTCCTAAAGGATAATAGATTTTTATTTTTTATTTATTTATTTTTTTAATTATTATTATTTTTTAAATCTTTAAATTCTTTATTAGTTAAGGAATTACAAATGTGTCCTCATTCCCACCCATTAACCCCCCCACTCATGCTCTCATCCCCCTGTTGTCCATGTCCAGGATAATAGCTTTTTAAAATAGAATATGTATAGGCCACAGTCTTAATTCTATGCCAGGAATTATATTACTAACATGTCTTATTTGATTTAGTGTCAGAAATTTGGAGAGTATCACAAAGATGATCCAAGTTCCTTCAGATTTTCAGAAACTTTCTCCCTTTATCCACAGGTGAGTAGATAAAAGGTCTGTGTTCTTTGTGTTGATAATAGTGTTGGGTCTCACTTTCCTTATTGACTTTTATTTCTCAACTTACAAAGCCTATTTATTGTTTTGGGATAGCTAAGAAATTAATATTATGCTGTGAGTTGTCAGTGAAAAAAGTATATAGTATTTTTATGTTGCCCTTGCAAATAGTCATTTATTTGTGGTGAATAGAAATCTCCATAAGAACCCTATTATGGAATAGAATTAGAGGTAGATCAGATTAGTTTTCCCTCTGATATAAGGGGTCTAATTACAGTGGTACCAAAAGAACTTCACCTGAAGTGGTTCGACCAATCAACTAGTCTTACAGCATGGTATCAGCACCCAAGAACAGTTTTATGGAGATATACCAGATAAATAGAAAAGAAGCTAATTTGATTTATCTTACAGAAGCTTTTCATTTGGGCAGTGGAATCTATCCCTCTATCATTTTGATAGATATTTTTAAAATCTATGTTATTTATATGAGTAACAGGTAACATTTATTCAACAAAGTACTATGTGCAAGGAACTTTAGGAGAATAAAGATGACTGATGTGGATCCCATTTTTTTTAATACTTCTAAAATAATTTATTTTTTCATTGCCATGACAATCAACTTTGATACTAACATTTTAGTAATTAAAGTAGGAGTATAAGAAGAGCCCTAATCTATAAGGAATGCTCACGTCCCCGAAGAAGGGACAGGTCAGTAAGGGCCCAAATTTTCCCCGGTCTTTAAGTGGAAAGGCAAAACATCACACCTTGAAAAGAGGCTTTACTCAGCCAAAGTTAATAAGACCTCTTTAAGCCTATTGATCTGAAGCTGTTCCAGGAAGGAAAAAAAAGCGTCCAGGCCAGACATTCAGCAGCAGCCAGAGTTGGACTCTATGTCACCAGAGTTCTGCTGGGAGGCAATGGGTGCCACTGATGTTGAAATACATTGTTGAGGACCGATCTTGATGCCATTTGCCTCATTGTGGACATCAAATAAACCCTGCTGGATCTTCCTATATATTTCTTTGGCTGTGTTAATGAAGGCCTCTTCAACATTGCAGGCTGTTTTGGCTGAAGTTTCCATGAATATAAGTCCATGCTCCGTAAAGGACCTAAGTCCACGCTCCCGAGCAAAAGCCTCTCCTTCTTCTTTCTTCACATCCCTGTGGGACTCTAAGTCACTCTTATTCCCAATCAGCATGATAACCATGTTGGAACTAGAGTGCTGCCGGGCATCCTCTAACCATGAGGTCAGGTGGTTGAAGTTTTCATGCCTTGTGATGTCGTACACCAGCAGTATTCCAGCTGCTCCCCTGTAGTAGGAATGGGTGATAGAACGGAAAGTTTCTTGCCCAACTGTATCCCAGATTTGCAGTTTGATTTGTTTCCCATCAATGTTGACCATACGGGCCCCAAACTCCACACCTATGGTGAGGTTGTGGACAGGCTGGAACCGCTTGTCCGTAAACTGCAGGAGGAGACATGACTTCCCCACACCTCAAAGAGGAGGATGCACATTCTAGCCTTCATGTGGCCGGGAACAGTCGTGGATCTCATTTTTAAGGAGCTTTCAATCTGAAGGGTGAGATCACAGAACTGAAAATGAGAAATGGTATGAGAGATATATAGAATTTAAAGGAAACTGGAAGGAATCCTTCCAAATGGGTGGTTAGTTACATATTTCTGTTTTTTGTTATTTTTAAATCCTCACCCGAGGATATTTTTCCATTGGTTTTCAGAGAGAGTGAAAAAGAGAGGGATATGTGAGAGAAACACATCGATTGGTTGCCTCCTGCATTGTGCCCTGACCAGGGTCTAGGCCGGGGAGGAGCCTGCAACTGAGGTATGTGCCCCTGACCGGAATGGAACCCAGGACTCTTTGGTCTGCAGGCTGATGCTCTATCCACTGAGCCAAACCAGCTAGGGCAGTTAGATATTTATAGAAGAGGTGGCTTTTTAGCTCAGCCTGGAATGATGATTAATATCAATAAGTAGAAATTCAAATTTTTGCTCATGAAATCTTTGTTTAAAGCCTCAACTTTTCAGAGCTCCTCTTACATTGTTTGGAAAATGTTTTATTGATTTGTAACATAGAAACTCCATGTTTACAGGGGGAGACTTCCCTAAATTTCTGGTGAAGTTTTAAAGAACTGGGAAAAGGCAGAGTCCACTTGTCTTAAGGCAGGCAAAAACCCTTGCTGTGTTGGGAATTCTCAGGCCTCATCTTCATAGCAGAAACTAATGGAAAAGGAAATGAAAGTATTAGCTTAAGCATTTGACTGAATTCTCCACACTTTCTTTGCTTTCTTTTCTCTCCCTACTTTACACCTTCTCTTTAGGCTTTTAGATTCTGAGAAGTCTGGGTATCCCATCTTTTCCCCTCTGGGGGAAATATAGACCAGAAAACCCAGAAAGACTTTTCTACTTTGGGTTTTCAAAGCTGATGATCTTCTGAAAGGTGACATAGACTAAATTTAATGGAGGTCTTCATCTTCAAAATATTTAACTCCAAATTTACCATTTACTCATTCCTCTGAATAAACAGGAGTGGCTGAAATGGTAAGGGATGAGAGAACTGCTCAGTACATTAGGAAAAGGAATGAGAATTTCAGTGAGTGGCCTGTGTTGGGAGAGAGAAATGTGGAGTGAGTTTTTTTCAGGAGCAACATGTAGACCTGAGGGCTGAAGGAAGGTGAGAGAAGTAACTGAAAGACAAATGGGTGGGAGTACTTTGGAACTGATCCTATTGATTGTATCAAAGACCTTTGATTGTGTCAGAGGACAGTGGAGCTCCTTCATTCAGGTTTAACTCTCCCCCTTTCTGATATTTTTCATATGAGGAGTGGAAAGGGAAAGAATAAATGAAACACTGTAGGGAATGTTACCTAGAGATAAGGAAGACCTTAAATATTAAGAAACAAGTGGGTGTATGTAAGTCTTTTTAAAAACCAGTGCAGATCCTTTCCAGTGCAATTTGTGGGAGTTACACAAAAAGCAGAAAATCTGTTAATCTATTTTTAAGTTCTCTTAGAGTATTTGGTGGTGTTAATGAATAATAATAAAAAAGCGCAGAGATGTGGTTAGAGAAATGAGGGATAAAAACAAAGAATGTTGATGTGCACCACCTGGCATCAGCCTCTGAAAAACTTAAATCTGAGCTAGGGATTTTTGTCTCTAATTTTGTTTTTCTTTTGAGTCACCCCTTTTACTTTAATCTTTTAATTGTTGAATTACATTTTCAAGTAACTGGTAATTATCATAAATAAGATTCTTAGAAATATAATTTTCAATGCTATTTCTTTTATTGTAGTTTTAGTAGTTGTAATCAAATGCTTTTTGTAATAGTAGACTCCTATTGCAATATTAAAATCATTAAAAAGCTGTCACATGTTTTATCTTGTAGTTTATGTTTCACTTAAGAAGGTCTCCTTTCTTGCAAGTTTTTAACAACAGCCCTGATGAGAGTTCATACTATCGTCACCATTTTATGCGTCAAGACTTGACCCAGTCTCTAATCATGATTCAACCTATTCTGTATGCATATTCTTTTAGTGGACCACCAGAGGTAAGAGGGGCATAAAAAATTGTTTTTGTTACGGTGATGTGGGCCATTAGAAAGTGAGAAACAACAAACTTTTTCTTTCTTTCTTTTTTTTTAATATGAAAGATTTTATTTATTTATTTATTTATTTTAAAAATATGTATATTATTGATTTCAGAGAGGAAGGGAGAAGAAGAGAGAGATAGAAACATCAATGATGAGAGGGAATCATTGATTGGCTGCCTTCTGCACGTTGGACCGAGCCCGCATTCCAGGCATGTGCCCTTGACTGGAATCGAACCTGGGACCTTTCGGTCTGCAGGCCGACACTCTATCCACTGAGCCAAACCAGCAAGGGCAACAAACTTTTTCTTGAAATGCAGTACTAAATATAAGAATTTAATTCAAGAATAATTATCTTAAGTTATTAATTAATTTATTTAAAATATTTATGAGTGCTTACCATGTGCTAGACTCCATGCTAGGTCATACTAGGAAATCATTAAACAAATAATGAGACAGTGAGATAGAAGAGACTTTTAAGATAGTTTTGTCCAGTCATTTGGTTGATCAAATCCTCAGGGCTTATGATTCTTATATTTTTAACAATGTCTAGTGGTGATTATGATTCTAGAATCTGTAGTTTATTCCAGAGTTTAGTGTCTGAATAAAACCTCTTGATTTAATATCTCATTTTCCTCTAGTCTTTTTTGAATATAAGCTACAGTTGATTATATAGTCATGTACTTAGAAAAGGGATAAAGTCATCCATTTAGTTTCCTTAACAAACTGTCCCACTTATTTTAACTTATCAAGTAAACAGTTTTTTCATCTTGTAGTTAAAATTGTCTATTTTGTCAGGTAAGTGTATGTTATGACCATATTTGAAAATAATACTTTAGGAAAGGTCAGTATAAAGAGAATACTAATAATACTGATTGATTAATGATCCCTCATGAGGCCTTTATTTACTATTTTGTAAAAAAAAAAAAGTGGATAAAATGTTTTATTTTGTTACAATAATTGTTTTAGTATTTATCTCATAGTTTCTACTTTTTTATGAAAATATATATTTTTAACATGTTTACCTAACTATGTATTTGCTTTTGTAGTTCTTTGAATCAAGAAAGAAAGTTTAGAAATAACTTAAAAATTTCAGAGTAACATATGTAAATTGTAGACATCTGGAAAAAGTAGAATAGTGTTTAGAAGAAAATTGGAATCCTATCATCTCTAGTACCTGCTTCTCTCAAGTTCCAGCCTTTCCATTTAGTCCATGAGTCCTATTAGCTTCATTTTCTTAGGCTTTGCTTTTGAGTTATCCTCTTTTCTTTCCTGCATTATCATCATTTTCTCTCCATATGGATTATTCTTATTAACATATAAACCTTAAAAGCACTCATAGTTGTCAACCAATGTCATTCCAATAAATTTAATTAAAAATATGTTTTCATTGATTTCAGAGAGGAAGGGAAAGAGAGAGGGGGGGGGAGAGAGAGAGATGGAAACATTAATGATGAGAGAGAATCATTGATTAGCTGCCTTCTACACATCCTTCCTCCCTCCCACCCCCCCTTGGGGATCAAGCCAGCAACCCAGGTGGGAGTGGAAGTGTGACCTCTTGGTTTATAGGTTGAGGCTCAACCACTGACCCATGCCGGCTAGGCATAAATTTAATTTTTTTAAAAAGGCATTCATGTTAAAACAAACAAAAAACCATGACTTGACATTTTTTTCTAATTGACACCCCATCTCTCTGGTTCTGGTCACAGCCAAATTCACAATCTACTTGTTGTCTATACTTTCTCACCTCATATTCTCTTTTCAACCTGTATCAGTCAGACTCTTATCCCTAACATCATACTGAAACAACTCATAACATTACCCTACATCTTGCCAGAACTCTCAACAGTATTCTCCTAGTGAGGACTCCATGCAAACCTTTTGCTCTAGGCTTCTCTGACACCTATAGTACCTTCCAGGTTTCCTCCTACTCACGCCTGTTCCTTCTCAGGTTCCTTTTGTTGTTGGCTTCTCCCTTTCAGACCTCTAAGTTATGCTCCAGGAATCTGACTTCTTCTCTGTCTTTCCTCTCTCTATGTGATGCAGTCTAATCTCATAGGTCTAATTACCATCTTCATGCATGTGATACCTAAATTTATGTCATTAGCTCAGGCCACTTCCTTTCATTTCATAACCCCTACTTCCAGTCTGCTCCAAATTTGCTCTATCCCAAGCTTTTCCCCTCTTACTCAATGGTTCCACCATCAAGCTTGAGTCATCCTTGATTTCTTTTTTATTCATTTCTCAATTGTTAACCTCAGCTTAGAGATTTCTGAGAAAATAAAGTTAAAATATGCCATGAGAATTCATAATAGCCAAAGGTTTTAAGTAATATGATACAAATTTAAAACTTAAAAAATTTAAATTGATCCTGGAAAGCTCTTGTGTGTCTTTAATTTATTTTTCCTTCTTCCTCCTTTCTCATTTTGTTCACGTTAGCCGGTTCTTCTTGATAGCAGCAGCATTCTTGCAGATCGTATTCTTCTGATGGACACATTCTTCCAGATTTTGATTTATCATGGTGAGGTAAGATCCCATAGCATTTAAAGCTGTGTCACTATGTACCTCATGTTTTACACTATGATAAACTTTTATTTCCATTTCTATAAAATATGTATAAAATGTGGTCCTTCCTACTTCATTTGCAATTGACTCACCTGTGATAATTTTATCTTTTGTCCACACATGATTAGACAAATAGATTTATAAAAAGCATAGTGTTGTGAAAATAAGAACATTGATATATATATATAGGCAGATCATATTTTTGGGTTTTACCAAAAGGCATTAAGAGGGGAAGAATCAGCCTTTGTCAGTGGGCAGACTTTCTTTTTTATTATTTCATGTAATCATTTAAAATGTTCCTTTTTTAAAAAATATTTTTAATTTTTATTTTTTTAATTCATTTTTATTGATTTCAGAGAGGAAGGGAGAGGGAGAGAGAGATAGAAACATCAATGATGAAGAGAATCCTTGATCTGCTGCTTCCTGCGAGCTCCCTACTGGGGATCAAGCCTGCAACCCAGGCATGTGCCCTTGACTGGAATCGAACCTGGGACCTTTTGGTCTGCAGGCCGACACTCTATCCACTGAGCCAAATTGGCCAGGGCACAAACAGTTCTTAGTGCCTGCCTCCTGTCACTGGTTGGTCTAACAGTTCACTGAGCGACATTATTATTTATAATGTTCTTTACTTTTTAAGAATAATGCCTGTAACGTGATAGAGCTAGGTTTTTGCATATTTCTTTGTGTGTTTTATTTATAATGTTTGTGTCTTCAAATTGCTCGTTAATGTGCTTAAAGAAAAAAATCATAAATGCAGATGATATAAAACTATAGAGTATGTTGACTGATTCAGTTAACTTAGAAGCCAAGCCAGGTTTAAATTTTTGGATGATTTAATTTGGAGCCATTTACTTTAATAAAAGAATTGATTGAAATACTCTTCTACAGGTATATTATCTTGATAATAGTATTGCTATTATTATTAAAGTTTTTATGTTTACTTATCTTGCCAGAATGTAACTCCATTGGTAAAGACTTCATAATAGTAGGTAATTTAGAAGTCTCTGGGAAATCTTCTGTAATAAAAACTTCCCTCATTTATCATAAGCTTAGGTAGATAGCTTTTAGTAACATTAATTTGATAAGTATATTGTTTAGTAACATTAATTTGATAAGTGTATTATTTTAAAGGAGAAGAAATATCCTAATTGGGTATCTATTTACTCAAGAACACTGAAATTCATATTCTTAACTTTAAAAATTGAGATAAATGGAATAATCTATAATTTTCTTATTATCTGAAGATTATTTCTGTTGGAAAAAATGTCTTTAAAATTTTTGGATACACAAGAACTTAAAAGTAATAATTCCATTAATTGTTTTAAAATAAGACCATAGCCCAGTGGCGCAAGTCAGGATACCAGGACATGCCAGAATATGAAAATTTCCGCCACCTTCTGCAAGCCCCAGTGGATGACGCCCAGGAGATTCTTCACTCCAGATTTCCAATGCCGAGATACATCGACACTGAACATGGAGGCAGCCAGGTAAGTACTGTTACTCTGTTTGTGTGTTTGTTTGTTGCTGCTTTTGTAATGAGTTGTTCCTATTTGCCTTCTGACTTTAATTTGAATAGACTGCTCTCCCAGGCAAATAGGAAGGAGATGGCAGGAGAAGGTATTTAGGAGTATGTATAGTTACTTTTTGCCATAGTTTTGAGAGCAGAGCTATACGATTATTGACTAGTGGACTAATGCTGGCAGTTTCTCCCATTCCTGCATACAGCCCAGCTCCAATAACAGGGCCAGGATAGTGTTATGGTGGTATGCCAGCTCCAGTTGAGCAAGAAGACATGGTGTGGGAAATAACTTAGTGTACTTTTCTTAAAGCTGTTATTTATTGATTAAGTCTGTGAATATGAAATTTGTGGACACATAGTTTTTTCTGTTTTCCTCATTCTATCATTCTAGTTTTCTAGAAAATGTCATGTAAAGGAAAGCATTATGGTATTAAAAAAGGTTTTGTGGTTTTTACAATTGCATGAGGATTAAATAAGATAACATGTACACATACACATGGCCCTTTTGATCCTTTCAGAAGTCTAGGCTAGGACCCCTTAACTTACATTATAAAATACATTTTACTGTACTTATTTCAGTTATAATAAATTAGTTATAACTTGTTTTAAAGTCTGTTTCATTTGCTTGTTAAAGGCAGGGATCATACTTTTTTTTTTTGCTGCATTCCTATGCCTAGTATAATAAAGTAGGTAGTAAATACCAATAACTGTTCTTCAGAAATAATAGCAATTATTATTAGCATTTTATATAATAGCTACTGTGTATTGAGAATTTGCAAAGCTAATAGTTAGAATTTTACACACCATCTCTCATTTGATCCTCCTAATAGTCCTTTTGTTATCTCTGTTATACAGATAATAAAATTGGGACTTAGGTTACTTGTGGCCAAGGCAACATAATAAATGTAGGAGTTGGGATTTGAATCCAGATGTTCTGACTGTAGAGGCAGTTGTCTTGTGTTAAACTGTTTACTTATGGAGTAGAAAAAAAGATTTTGTATGGTACTAAGTTTCAAAAAATGTGACAGCCTGTGATCTTCCAATATAAAATAATAATTTATGACTGGTCCTCTCATTGATGTTTCACCGTGGCATTGCTGTTTTCCTCTTTTATTCTGTTTTTTTCATGATGATAAGGCACATGGATAGATGGATAAAATGTTGGCTAGTTTGTCTCATAGAATAGCCTACAGTTTAAAAAAGTTTGAGAGTTATTGTTTAAATTAACAATATGTAAGTTTTCACAATTTTTATTTTTATTAATATTTCTTTTTATGATTTTTATTTTTATCATATTTTGGAATGTCAGACCTCTGATGATGTTTCAGACGAAGTGTTTAGTAAATTTCATACTGATCTTGTCATAATTGTTGCACACATAATTTTTATATGCTGAGTTTTAGACTCAGCAATTTATTATTTGCTATTAATGTTATGAATGTATGATTTGGAAAGAAGAGGGTACATTTATTATTTATTTGTAATGTATAGTGGCCTACATATTTCAAAATGGTCATTTTTTAAAAAGTTATATTTTAATAAAATTGATTTTAGATGGCATAATATATTTGTTCAACTTAATATTGACTAAACCTATTTTTGATGGATAATGTTATGTCTTCTTTGCTTTCAAGGCCCGTTTTCTGCTTTCAAAAGTCAACCCTTCACAGACTCATAATAATATGTATGCCTGGGGACAGGTAAGTATAAATAGCAGACCTTGGAAGTTATTTCTTTGTGTATTTATAGTTTTTTATTTTCGTGAGAACGACATTTCCCTATGTATTTGATAACAATTTCTGTTGGAAAAGTAATGAAAAAATAAGAGTAGAAAATAGAATTAGTATTTGGTGATACAATAGAAAATAAAAAAGTGATCATATCAAATAGATAGAACCCTTTCATATTCCAAATTTAGCACCACACCCTTGAGAAAAAAAGCAATAGAGTGTATAACATAAGATAGAAGTGATTTATTTATTTTAATTTTTTAATATATTTTTATTGATTTCAAAGAGGAAGGGAGAGGGAGTGAGAAAGAGAAACATCATTGATGAGAGAGAATCATTGATTGGCTGCCTCATGCACGCCCCACACTAGGGATGAGCCCTCAACCCGGGTATGTGCCCCAACCCGGAACCGAACCATGACCTCCTGGTTCATAGGTTGACGTACTAACACTGAGCCACACCAGCTGGGCAGAAGTGATGATTTAAACTTAATGCTAGGCCATGACCACAAAAGGTCACACACAGTAAGCCAGGAGAGGTCAGGGATTATAGCTGAGCAGGAGAGGCTGGAGGCCTGGAAATCATTATTAATATATTTTAATTTGGTAGAAGTTTAACCTCTTGGTACAGTATATCAAATTTATATAGTGTACAATAGGCAGGACTCGATATTTGTACTTGAGGGTACACAGCAGACATTGCTGCCTTTGAAGAGCTTATAATCTACTAGAGGCCTGGTGCACGAAATTTGTGCACTGGGGGCGGGGGTGGGGGGAGGGTCCCTCAGCCCAGCCTGTGCCCTCTCACAGCCTGGGAGCCCTGCGATCGATTGCCCCACAGAGGAAGGCCCTGCCCACCCACAGCAGCGCTGCCGGCCAGGTAGCCTGGGCCTTCCTCTGCGGGGCTATTGATCACGGGGCTCCACAATAGATCTTCCCAAAGAGATAGGCCCTGCCCACCCGGCTGGGGCTCCACAATGGATCGCCCCCACAGAGGGATGCCCCGCCCTCCCGCACAGCACCGCCACCACCTGCAGGAGAAGGGTGTGTGATCAGAAAAGGGGACATTTCCTTTTAGAATGGTTATTATTTCAATAGGTGGAAATTACCTAAGGAAGGGAATTCTAGGTAGAGGGTAGTATGGGCTAAGGTACAGAGTACATGTAGGGACAAATGGTAGGACATAAAAACTAGAAATGCATCGTACATCCAAATTGTGGAGGACCTTGAATGCCAGGCTGAGGAGAGAGGAGATGAGTCTTTGTTAAGCAATAAAATGCTATTAGAGGTTTTAGACAGAGGGGTGAATTTGAGTCTTAGATGATATAGTCGCATGATAAGATTTATTGGGAGCAGCTTGTAGCTTGAAACTATTATCTGCTGCCCTATCTGGTTTTTCTCAGTGGTTAGAGCATCAGCCCGCGGACTTCATGAAGGGTCTCTGGTTTGATTCCGGTCAAGGGCATGTACCTTGGTTGCAGGCTCAATCCCTAGTCGGATGGGGGTGCATGCGGGAGGCAACCAATCGATGTGTCTCTCTCACATTGATATTTCTCTCTCTGTCTTTCCTCCTCCCTTCCACTCTCTCTAAAAATCAATGGGAAAAAAATATTCTTGGGTGAGGATTAACAAAATAAACAAACAACAAAAAAGAAACTGTATCTACTGAAGGAATCCAGGTGAGAGGGAATGAAGGCAAGATGGTGAAAAGGAATTGGTTTGGGAGATAACTCCAAAGTAGACACCATGAGACTTGGTTAGAAGTTGCAGGAATGTAAAAATTATTCCAGGGCAGGACAGCTATACACAAAATCTGAATTCTGATTGGGTCCTGGATTAGAGGGAGAGATATGAGAGAAAGAACATAATTGGGATGATTTGTGAAATTTGAGTATAGAATATATGTCAGATACTAGTATGTGATCAGATTTCTTGAGTGTGATAATGGTGTCGTGGTTATGTAGGAGATTGTCCTTGGTCTTAAGAGATACTACATCCTTAAGGGTTTGGGGGTAAAATGCTATGATGTCTTCAACTTGTAGAAATAATTCAAGAAGAAGAAAACGAAAAGGAAAATTATATAGAAACATAAAGCAGATGTGGCAAAATATTAATCAGTGAATTTATAGAGTATGTGGCTGTTCATTGTACTTTTTAAAAAAACTTTTCTGAATTTTTAGAAAATAAATAGCTGAGGGAAAACAAAGTAATTTGGGGTTTTGGCCTAGGTAACTAGGAGAACATGTGTCAGTGAGTGGGAGAGCAGAAGAACTTCCAATTTTAGACACATTGGGTTTGAGGTACCATTTAGATGTCCATATTAAGCCTGCTGTTGGAAATTTGGGTTTGGTGATCAGGGCAAGAATGTGAAAGTTGATTGTGGAAACGTGATACTTAAAGTCATTACAGTGGATGCTTGTCCAAGGAGAGAGTAAAGAGGCAAATGAGGCTTGAGATAAAACCTTGAGGAAGTATGAGTGGCAGGAATATTTTATAAATAATCAAAAAGGTGAACAGAAAATGAAAAGAATACCATGTTATAATAGGTGAGGGAGGACTTTATAAAAGGAAGAAGACAGGGTAACACACACTGAGATGCTGCAGACATTTAAAGGAGGGTAAAGACTGAAAGAAGGCAGATGGACTTGGTGATGAGAAGGTCATTTGTCGGCTTTGATAAGCAGGTTTAATATAGTGATTGAGTAGAAGTTTGTAAGGAATTAGTGGGTGGTAAAGAAATGGAGGTTGTAAATAAAAATGATTTTTTTCTAAAAATACCCTGAGTTTAAATAGTAGGATAGAAAGGATGATGATTAGAATTAGGGCACAGAAGTTATTTGTAGACCAAGTTAAAGAAGCTAATATTGGGGACACACAAAAGAACAGCTTATAGATGTTTAAGATCCTCAAAAGGAGACAGTGTGATCACCAGCACTACATACATGGGAGTGAAGTATTGGTAAGGAGGCAGGACATTTATTTCTCCATAAGCAAAGGGTGAGAAGGCTGAAGATAGAGTTTGAGGAGGAGAGAAAGCTCACGTTGGATAATGGCCTGTTTCTTTTCAGTAATAGAAAATTACTAAGAGCGAGAAATGCTGGAGTTAAAGCTAGAAAATAAAAAAAGATTAAAAATAACTACAAGAAGTATAGGAGATCAGCAGATGGTGAATAAGAGGCTTTTACAGCAGTGGTGAGGGCCCTTTTTATATACTAACAATTTCTAGAGCATGCTTCCATAATGCTCATCAACTATGCTTTGTAGTTCAGGCATTGCATGAAAGATGAAAGACTTTGGGTATAATTTGGAACTGGAGATAAGAAAGATGGACACATTAAAGAATAATTTAGAGCAAAGGTAAACAACTGCCTGTTATGTTTTGGTTACTATGCTGAGCTTTTTATGCGCTCCTATTTAATTATTAAAACACTTCTGTGAGGTGGGTACTATTAACCCTATTTTTTAGAAAAGGAAATTGAAGCTTTCCAAGATCACATAGTTAAATTGTGGCAGGGTCCAGATTTGAATCTAGGACAGTCTGACTCTAGAATCTGAATTTTTAAAATATATATTTCTTTATTGATTTCAGAGAGGAAGGGACAGGGAGAGAGAGATAGAAACATTAATGATGAGAGAGAATCATTGGCCGCCTCCTCCACGCCCCCTACTGGGGATTGAGCCCACAACCGGGGCATGTGCCCTTGGCCGGAATCGAAGCTGAGACCCTTCAGTCTGCAGGCTGACGCCCTATCCACTGAGCCAAACTGGCTAGGGCTAGAATCTGAATTTTTAATCCCTAAGCTAAATTGTTGACTGCAATTTATGTATTAACTTGGTAGCCAGGCATTTTACTAAAAAATATGGAATCTAATACCTTAGTTTTCTTTTTGCCAGAAATCAAGTACCCAGTATCTATGAGTGGCCTGAAGAGGGCACCACTGCAACACTGCTTCTGTGACAAGATGCTGAGGCCTTGCTGTAGTGCTTCTTATGCTAAATCACATAAAGCTTGGCCTTTCTGCCTAATCTTGGATGTATTTTAAAGAGAAAAAGGGTGCACTTGAAAGATTGAGATCAACCTGCTTCAAATTTTTGATAAGATTTAGTTGAACATTTATATTTATAATTTCAAATAAGATCTTCTAGAATATAATTTTTTGTCTTGACTAGGAAAAATAGGTCAGAGTTTGAGTGAATTGAGGTGGGGGAAAATATGTATAAAATGAAAAAAAATCAAATCCTATATAATAAAAGGCTAATATGCAAATTGACCGAATGGTGGAATGACCAGTTGCTATGACGTGCACTGACCATTGGGGGCAGACGCTCAATGCAGGAGCTGCCCCCTGGTGGTCAGTGTGCTCCCACAGGGGGAGCGCCGCTCAGCCAGAAGCTGGGCTCACGGCTGGCAAGCACAGTGGCAGTGGCGGGAGCCTCTCCTGCCTCCGTGGCAGCGCTAAGGGTGTCCGACTACCGGCTAAAAATTAATATAGAAAATCTTTTTCTTGCAGTAATAAAAATTCATTATTAATGTGTTTGGTTGCCAGGGTCATTCTGTCAATATCATTTTCATTAAAATAGAAATTAGGAATGTTCCCTAACTCTTGTGAATTACTTATAATCTACAAAATAAATTAAAATGACTTGGACACTTGTAAGCATAGTTTATTTAAAAATGTTTGCTTCCTTACAGCTGGCATTTCTGTTAAAATACATACAATTTTAATAAACAGGCAGCAATAAGGAGACTTATTCTTTAAACGAGATAAAAGCACCAGTTCATTAAAAAAAATTAACACTCTTTTAACTTGGATATGGAGCTATTTTTAACACCAGTAGAATGGAATATGGAGCTATTGTAACACCAGATATGATGCTGACCACTTGGAGTCAATTCAGACCCCACAAGTTAAAGGATATGGTCCATACCAGACTGCCTGCACTTTAGATGCCAGCTGCAAGTAGGATCCCAGGCTACCCACACTTTCAACCAACTAGCTAAGTGTGTGTTTAGAGGTGGTTTCCATAACTCCCCTCAGGTTCAATAATTTGATAGAACAACTCATAGAACCTAGGAAAGTACCTTATTTATGATTATAGCTTTATTATAAAGATTACAAACGAGGACCAGCTAAATGAAGAGACAGAGTAAGGTCTGGAAGGGTCCCAGATACAGAGGTCTGCCACTTCTCCATGGAATCCTGTGGGACTTCCTCCCAGCACATTGTTGGGTTTGTCAGACAGGAAACTCCGCTGAGCTTTGGTATCCAGAGGTTTTTTTTGGGTGCTTCCTTTCCATAGGTGTGATTGATTGAATCATTGGTGTCTCATTGAACCGAATCTTCAACTCTCCGCAAGCCCCAGTTTTCCCATTCCTTCCCCTCCTTCCCCCTCCTTGGAGGTCTGCCTGTCTTAAAGCCCCAACACTCCAATCACGTGGTTGATCTTTCTAATGACTGGCCTCCATCCTGAGTCTTCTCATCTCATAGCATAAACTCAGGTGTGATCTGAGGGGTTCATGAAGAACAAAGACACTGCTGTTCGGAAATTCCAAAAATACAGAATCCCCTCTCAGGAACCCAGGGACAAAGGCCAGTCACATTCTTTATTACACAGCAGGAAAAGAGGCATTATTGTGCTTAAAATGATTTACTTGTTTGTTTAAAACATTTGCTTATACACTGCTTATAGATTTGATGGTATCACACTATTTAAATCATAGCAAATATCTTTTTTTCTAGGAGTCTGGAGCACCTATTCTCACAGATGATGTTAGTTTACAAGTGTTCATGGATCATTTGAAGAAACTTGCCGTGTCAAGTGCTGCTTGAAGTGCTGAACATGTTAAAGACATTTAAGAAGATGAAATAATATTTCAGTTTTTTTTCTTTTCAATTAATCTGTGGAAATCAACAGATATCTCTACACGCTTTGTATTAGTATTGTTTGAAACAACATACGCTAAAATGTTCACGTTTGTAGATTAAGCTGGAATATAAGAGCAATACGAACAAACTGACTTTGCTTGCCACAGTATTATAACTGATTTTGGAATATTGAGGTCTTTATAACTTAATTATGTTAAAGAGTACGAATAGAGAATAGACATAACTCATTTGTATATTGCAGACCAAGTGGCACTGAATGTTTATACTGACTTTTGAAAACTTGTTTCTTAATTTTAGCTAGAAAGTAAACAAAATCATCAACAGTAATAAATGTGGACATTTTTGCCTGTTCATTGAATATTTTTCTGTGATTTTCATCACTTATGTATACAGTATTTCTGTACTTAATCTGTTAAGGCAAATTATTTTTATGATGATTTGTTTAGAAATTATTTGACTATATATGATAATTTTCATGAAGATAATTTGATGTTTTTGGTCATTTGGAAAAATAGTTTAGAGATGAAAAATTTTTTTGGTAACAATCCCCAGTCTAACAATAAATATGAAATTCCTACACATACCCAACTTATGTGATTAAACATGGTTTTTTTTAAAGGGAGATAGAAAATAAACCATTTTGTGAGAGTACATTTTAGAAAGCCTTTGCACTAAGAAATGACTTGTAATTATTAAAACAATTTTGGTTTTCTCTGCATGGCTATGTTTTTTCCCTTTGTGTTTCTGAGGTAAATTTTACACTAAATCCTTCAGTACTTTAACACTATTTTGGAAGTTTACACAGTACTTTTTGTTTCTGCTTCCATTTTGTGAAATTTATTAAGTTGTAGTTCTTATTGAAACAGTATTATATAATATTTTGTTGAATTATCTCATGTGATGTTCAGTTCTATTTGATTTATTCATTAGTATCATTCACCTTTATCTTTTGAAGTTTACTTGTAGCAAATGTTTACATTGCTAAAGTCAGATATATTTAACAATGAAACCTACATCAAGTACTACAAAAATCAGGTGGTGCTATGATACATGCTTAGGACAGTTTTGATGTTTGTGCTTGCATGGACACAATTATATGATGGTAAAAGAGACAGAAACTTTAAAAAATTGTTTATATGTTATACTTAATTAAATTAAGTTAATCTGTTCTATTTTATTTGAATTGAATTGTGCTAGGCATAAATACCAATAAAATATACTTTTTCTCTGTTTTCCTGCTTATTTGAAATCTAGTAAAGATTGAGTTGTCTAATGTAAAAGAGCATTTAAAATCTGCTATTAATTAGTAGATGAAAGTCATTCACTTTTTCAAATGACAGCTTTATCAAGATGTAATTCACACACTATACAACTTACCCATTTAAAGTGTACAGTTCAATGGGTTTGAGAATATTCAGACTTGTGTTACCATCACCACAATCAATTTTAGAGCATTTTCATCACTCCCCAAATAGTTATTCGCTTTTGCTATAAGGAATTGTGTTTTGAAGTTAACATGTTTTGAATTGAGGAAAGACTCTGTGATGATAATAGATATTTAATTTGCCTGGCCCCTTAACTATGTGTTTTAAGAATATATTATTTTTGCCCTAACCAGTTTGACTCAGTGGATAAAGCGTCAGCCTGTGGACTAAAGGGTCCCGGGTTTGATTCCGGTCAAGGGCATGTACCTTGGTTGCGAGCACATCCCCAATAGGGGGTGTGCAGGAGGCAGCTGATCGATGTTTCTCTCTCATCGGTGTTTCTAACTCTCTATCCTTCTCCCTTTCTCTCTGTAAAAAAATCAATAAAATGTATAATAATAAAAAAAAAGAATATATTATTTTTTCTCGAGTGATATTGGTACCCCTAAATTATCCTCTACTTCTCAGTTAAAGTGAAGGGATAAGGATGAACAAATATATCATTTTATCCTTTTAGGCTACCATTTGAAAGAGATCACCCTGGATCATTTTGGTGTATAAGTTTTAGCTATTACTAAATTGCTAGCTATTTAAATAGACTATTAATGGAACAAAGGAAGCAAATATTTTTCAAGAAAGAAATGTCTTTGAAATTAATTTCTAAAGCTTCATCATATTACATTTAGAAATTGGTTCTTTAGTTCATAAGCATAAACTGCTTTTTTCAATATATTTGTGAAGAGCACACTGTCTACAGATGCTGGGGTCCAACCCCAGCAGGCCCAGGGGTCCCCAAAGGTGTGGACGGAGTCAGCGAAGAAGGAATGGCACGGAGACAGTGTTCAGTTGATCATCAGCCTAGCCAGGATCTCTAGCCAGGATCTCCAGCCAAATTCTGGTCAGGATCTCCAGTGAAGTTCTGGTCTTTATTGTCTTGTTACATCTGTATTTATACCAGTTGATTTTAATCCTGTCAATTTCTATTGCAAAGGTTAGGGCGTTTCTTATCTCCATTCCAGGGAGTAAAAATTATGTAGCTTAAGCGTGATAGTTTGTAGTTAAAGTGATTAACTACCCGCCTGGCACTTAGGTAAGGGGTTTTATCCCCTCCCTAACTTCAGGGAAAAATCCCTACCTGGGGAAACAACCTTTCTCGGAGAGGTGACCTTGGTTAAAACACATAACGCTAAGGGGAGCAAACATATTAAGAACAGTATGCCATATACGCCAGGTCCCTTGAAACATATGCTGTGCAGATGTTTCTTCCCTGCAGCAACTGTGTCAAGCAGCAAGGATGGACCGGCTTCCGGCATACAGGTGTATGCTAATTAGATTTGACTTCACTTAAGCATGGCAGGTAAATGCTGTTCTATCTTCCTGTACACAGAAAGGCGGAGCTATATATCTGAGCATTTTATAATAACCCTATGATCTTTTTTTCTCTTTCCTTTTATAACCCTGTGATCTTTTCAACAGAGATTCCTGACTTGGTGTGGTGGGCCTGTAATATTTTTAAGTAGAGAAGGAGGAACTGAGTATCAATGGAGGCCTTATGATCTGTAAGGAACTGTGCACAGTGCTTTGATGTATGTTCTCACTTAATAATTGTGACACGTAGACACAAAGGATGTTAGTACCCCACTGTTATGGTTAAGGGAATTGCAATTATAGGATCAGGCCAAGAGGGATTCTTTCAATCCAAGGTAAACAAAATAAGATTACCCTTGACAGTTGGAATGCCCAGTCCATTGGGAAAATCTACACTAATAAAAGACAAAGATGCTAATGACTGTACCTTTGCTACGCCCAAGCCACGGCCACCACCCAATCAGAGCGACTATATGCAAATTAACCCAACCAAGATGGTGGCCACTGAGCTGGAGCAAGCAGGAGGCTTGGTTGCCTGGGCGATGGAGGAAGCCAAGCTTCCCGCCTCCTCTGAGCTGGCTGTGGCCTCCACTCATGGCAACAAAGTTTCAATTACAGAAGACAAATAAATTCCAGATATCTGCTTCCAGCCAGCCTCCACTGGGACCTTGGGTGGCTGGGGGCTGTGGCCAGTCTGCAAACAGCCATCAGCCCCTAACCCAGGCTGGCCACACCCTCATGGGGTGAGGGTCCCCGCTGGGGGGCTTAGCCAGCCTGAAAACGGCCCTCAGCCCCTCACCCAGACTGGCTAGGCACCCCAGCAGGACCCCCCACCCTGAAGGGGCTGTGGCCAGCCTGCAAACGGCCCTCAGCCCCTCACCCAGGCTGGCCAGGCACCCAAGCGGGACCCCCACCCTGATCCAGGACACCCTTCAGGGCAAACCAGCCGGCCCCCACCAGTG
>NW_005368305.1:259986-269976 GCF_000412655.1 Myotis brandtii | reverse complement strand
TGGGAACTACTGGTCACTATGACACACACTGACCACCAGGGGGCAGATGCTCAATGCAGGAGCTGCCCCCTGGTGGTCAGTGCGCTCCCACAGGGGGAGCTCTGCTCAGCCACAAGCCAGGCTGACGGCTGTTAGTACAGTGGTGGTGGTGGGAGCCTTTCCTGCCTCAGCAGCACTAAGGATGTCCCACTGCAGCTTAGGCCTGCTCCCCACTGGCAAGTGGACATCCCCCGAGGGCTGCCGGGCTGCCAGAGGGATGTCTGACTGCCAGCTTAGGCCCAATCCCTCAGGGAGTGGGCCTAAGGCAGCAGGGGGTCATCCCCGAGGGGTCCCAGACTGCGAGAGGGCACAGGCCGGGCTGAAGGACCCCCCGAGTGCACAAATTTTTGTGCACTGTGCCTCTAGTTTATAATAATAAAAGTGTAATATGCTAATTAGACCAGAAAGCTGAATGACCTTCCGGACATCCTTCCGGATAACCTTCTAGATGAAGCTGGGGCTGTGAGGGCTGAGGCAAGCTTCTGCAGCTGCAAGGGCCGAGCCCCTTGCATGAATTTCATGCATCGGGCCTCTAGTTATATATAGTGAGACATGAAAGTAAGCTCAGGCCTGGCAAGGCTCTGAATAGATGACACTTGCTCATAATAGACAATGGCACCCAGAGCAGCTGCACGTGGTTGTACAGCTTGTGTAGTACACAGGCAACCATGGTCACACACATTGTAATTGTATTCTGACAAATTCCTGGCAGGTGTTAGTGAAGTGTCTTATTCTAATAAAAAACAGCATATTGTGTCAATTTTCCAACAGATGGAAGTGAAGTGTCTTAAGGGAGAGTGTCTTCTCAATTTTTGCTGAGGCACCAACTTCATGGGCTGGCAGTGGCAGCCCTTAGCTGGTTAACTATCCCATGCCTCCTAGCAGGTCTGCATTGGACTGGTCCCCTTGCCAGAAGTAGGTAGAAGTCGGGAAAGTTAACCTGAGGACTTGGGGACTAAACCAATTTTTACAGAAAACAATTTTTACAAACCTCAACTTCATACAATTTCATGATCAGCTCGGGAGCTTTTATAGCATGTAGAAATGGCAAATGTAAATGGTGCTCCTTTGTTAGGGAATCTTTGGCCTTAAGTTTTAGAACGTTGATTTTATCAGCTAAACCTCTTCTCTTAGACCAGTGGTTCTCAACCTTGGCTGCACATTAGAATCACCTGGGAATCTTTTTAAAATCCTGATTTCTGGCCCTCATCCTCCAGAAATTCTGTTTCTTTGTTATGGGGTGGGGCCACAACATTAGTGACAAAGAAACAAAATTTCCGGAGGATGAGGCCCAGAAATCAAGATTTTAAAAAGATTCCCAGGTGATTCTAATGTGCAGCCAAGGTTGAGAACCACTGTATTAGACCATCTTGTTCAACAATTCACAGCTGAGAAGGACCTGTCGGGGCTCCCAGCTCTTCCCCTTTTTATCAAAAACGGTCACTTATGCACAGGCATGGATGCACCTGCTGTGATTGTACCTCTGAACCCTGGGCAGAATGACTGGATCCAGGCCTTGATGCCTCTCCAGGCTGAAGCAATGGGCTTTTGTCCTTGAAGAATTTGCAATGTGGGACTGAGAGACAGTGACAGAGGACAGAGCTGAGCCACACTAAAGGTGGTGCTATACAGGAAAGATGCGGCTGTTGACTGGACTTCTCAGCCTTGGCGCCCAAATCTTCCATGATCCCTTGAGGTACTTCCGTGTCCCTTATATGTATTTATATATACATACACAATAAAAAAATAAACTTTATTTTTGATAACAGTTTCATATTTACAGAAAAATTACAAAGATAGTACAAGTTTTCATATACCTTATTATGAATGCCTTCCATTAATGTGGTACATTTTTATAATTAATGAACCAATATTGATACATTGTTACTAACTAAAGTCTATATTCAGATTTTCTTAGTTTGTACATGATGTCCCTTTTCTGTTCCAGGATCCCATCTAGGCTACCATATTTCATTTACTTGTTACGTCTCTTTAGCTTCTTGGCTGTTATAGTCTCAGACTTGTCTTGTTTTTTATGACCTGGGCAGTTTTGAGAAGTACTGGTCAAGTGTTTGGAGAGTGTCCCTCTATTGGAATTTCTCTGATGTTTTTCTTGTGATTAGATTGGAGAAACGGTTTTTTGGGAGGATGACTGTACATACTGTAAACATGACATTACTATTGAAGTTGGCCTTGATCACCCAGCTGAGGTAGTGCTAGCCAGGTCTCTCCACTGTAAAGTTATTCCTGCTCACTCCCCTGTCCATACATAGCCCACACTTAAGGAGCAGGGAGGTATTTGCCACCTTCCTGAGGGTGGAGCATCTACATAAATTATTTGGAATCCTGTATGAGAACTTTGTCTCGGCTCCCTACAACATATATGTTTGTATTTTGTTTATTTATTTATAATCTTCACCAGAGAATATGTTTTTACTGATTTTTTTAGAGAGAGGAAGAGAGAGAGAAACATCAATGTGAGATAGAAACATTGATCTGTTGCCGTACATACAGGACCAGGGTTAGAACCTGAAACCTGGGTATGTGCCCTGACTGGGAATTGAACCTGAAACCTTTTGCTGTACAGGATGATGCTCCAACCCACTGAGCCACCCAGCCAGAGCTACCATATCTATTTTTAATTTATATGAATTTAAAACAATAGCTTTCAACAATAACAAAAAGCCTTTAGAATCATCCAGTTCATGAGATGGAAATGCAAATACCTACTGAGGCCAGGTGGATAGCATGGGGGATGAGTGACGCAATTTGGACATATTATGTGGTAGATTGCAAAGCACATGCCAGCTCTAAAGGTGCACAAGTCTCAGCTTCTCAAAATGGCTGCCACATGGAAATGTGGGTGACCCTTGTCATATAGTCCTTTAGAAAAAATAGAAACTAGTAAATTGGACTTTTATATGAAATCTCATGAATTTGAAATGTTGGTAATCCAAATTTCTACACTTTGTGCTCACCCACTTTGTGATTTCTTGGGTAGATTAATTACTGCACTTATTATAAACTAGAGGCCCAGTGCATGAAATTCATGCACTGGGGGGGGGTGTCCCTCAGCCCAGCCTGCACCCTCTCCAATCTGGGACCCCTTGGGGGATGTCCAACTGCCGGCTTAAACCGGCAGTTGGACATCCCTCTCACAATCCGGGGGTGCTGGCTCCAAACCGCTCACCTGCCTGCCTGCCTGATTGCCTCTAACCACTTCTGTCTGCCAGCCTGATCACCCCCTAACCACTCCCCTGTCAGCCTGATCGCCCCCAACTGCCCTCTCCTGCTGACCTGGTCACCCCCAATTGCCCTCCCCTGCCAGCCTGGTCTCCCCTAACTGCCCTCCCCTGCTGGCCTGGTTGCCCACAACTGCCCTCCCTTGCTGGCCATCTTGTAGTGGCCATCTTGTGCCCACATGGGGGTGGCCATCTTTTGATCACATGGGGGCGGCCATCTTGTGCAAGGGTGTGATGGTCAATTTGCATATTACTTCTTTATTATATAGGATAAGGAAATGGTCTTAGAAAGGTAAACAAGATGTTTATTAGCTTTAGTGTCTTCTAAACTGGTATTGACATTCAGATCTCTACTATTATTGTATATTCCTCTCTTTTGGAGATTCTTTAAGTTTAACTTTCTCAGAATCACCTGGACTTTGTTCTAGATTTACTGCTTTCAATGAAATAATGGAAGCTGAATCTCCTGCAAAAGCACCTCTTTCATTAAGCCTGCTCCAGTTAAGTGGAGCCTTATTTTTCCTTGTTCCTTGCTAGGCTTCATGATTCATTTACCCGTATAATTCATAATATTACACCTGAGATAAACTGGGGCAAGGGCAAATGCCCATATTGCAATAACAATTGCAAATCAGAATTCTGTGATGTCCCAGTGGTTCTCAACTTGTGGGTCGCGAACAATGAAAATACATCCTGCATATCAGATATTTACATTACAATTCATAACAGTAGCAAAATTACAGTTATGAAGTAGCAACAAAAATAATTTTATGGTTGGGGGTCACCACAACATGAGGAACTGTATTAAAGGGTCGCAGCATTAGGAAGGTTGAGAACCACTGTAAGAGGCTAGGAATTTTGCCTTAAACATGTTTGTATTTTCAATACTTGGCACATAGTAGGTACTCAATAAATGTTTGTTGAATGAATGACCATCATTAATGACTTAAGTAAGATGAAGTATCAATACATAACTATATATATATAATTTTTAAAATTATTATTTTTTTATTGTCTAAAGTTTTACATATGTCTCCTTTTTCCCCAATTGACCCCCCGTCCCCGGCATTCCCAGCTTGGGCAAGCCCTCACCGCCCCAGTGTCTGTGTCCATTGGTTATGCTAATATGCATGCATACAAGTCCTTTGGTTGCTCTCTAACCCCCCAACCCCACCAATTGTCTCTAGATCGATCTATTCTTGTTCATCAAATTATGTTTATCATTATATCCCACATATGAATGAGATCATGTGGTATTTATCTTTCTCCGACTGGCTTATTTCGCTTAGCATAATGCTCTCCAGTTCCATTCATGCTGTTGCAAATGGTAAAAGTTCCTTCTTTTTTATAGTGGTGTAGTATTCCATTGTGTACATGTACCACAGTCTTTTAATCCACTCATCTGCTGATGGGAATATAGGTTGTTTCCAAATCCTAGCTATTGTACTAGTAAATTGTGCTGCTATGAACATAGGGATGCATATATCCTTTCTAATTGGTGTTTCTGGCTTCTTGTCATATATTCCTAGAAGTGGGATTACTGGGTCAAATGGGAGTTCCATTTTTAACTTTTTGAGGAAACTCCATACTGTCTTCCACATACGATCTCCCCATCAAACTCATGAGGGGACACTTTGCATATTAGCCATATATATATATGTTTCTATCTCTCCCTCACCCTTCCTCTCTGAAATCAATAAAAATATATTTTAAAAAAATCCAAACTTGAGGACTTGCTAAATAGACAAAAATAAATAGAATGGACAACAGTCACTACTAGTAGTTCAGATAAATGCTTCTTGCTCAGGTACAATTGGTGGGTCAAAACTCACCCATTTAAAAATAAGTTCCAAATTAATTAGTTTAACAAATGCTCACTGGGCATTTACTAGGTGACAGGGCTGGTGATGCCACTAGGGATAGCATGGTAACCTTCCTCCCTCCCTTTAGACAGTTTTTTCTTTAATTTATAAGCAATACCAAGCCTGTATTTTTAGCTAAGAGAAAAAAAGATTCCCCAAGCTTATAGACCAGGCTGGGCCAATAATATTTTCTCTCTATAGAATTTGGGATTCAGTCAATGGGGTTGATTCAATCTATGTGTGTAGGGGGTAGGTTGACTCTGATTCATGGACTTAGGAACCGGGAAAATTGTTTTCCAGAGAAAAATAGAGCAGAATGGTAGGTAGTGGCAGGTTTGAAAACAGAAAACTTCAGCTGAGGTCCTCATGGCTTTTCTGGTCCTGGCCCCTGGTTTCCTGAGAACTGACTTATTTTTGCCCTTGGATTCTGTACAACACCCTTTTATCTTTATAATTAACTTAAAATTTTTTTCTTTATTGATTAAGGTATTACATATGTGTCCTTATCGCCCCATTGCCCCTCCCACCACCACCTCCCCTACTCATGTCCTCACCCCCCTGGTGTCTGTGTCCATTGGTTAGGCTTATATGCATGCATACAAGTCCTTTGGTTGATCCCTCCTCCTTACTCCCACCCTCTCCTACCTTCCCTCTGAGGTTTGACGGTCTGATCGATGCTTCTCTGTCTCTGGATCTCTGTTGTTCATCTGCAATTTACCATAGCTAAGATTTGGAAACAGCCTATGTGCCCATCTGCAGATGAGTGGATTAACAATTGTGGTACATTTACACAATGGAATACTATGTTGCTGTAAAAAGGAAGAAACTCCTGCCATTTACAACAACATGGATGGAACTGGAGAGCATTATGCTAAGTGAAATAGTCAGAGAAAGATAAATATCATTAACTTTTAAACTCTATTATTGGGGTGCATATATTACTTTCCAGTGGCTTTGAAGCACTGTGACATATACTTTAAAGATTACATTTTTAACTTTAAAAATCTATTTAGTTGCTGCTTTTGATTCACTGGCTACTATCAGTGGATGTTGTGTGATACTCTGACATTTCCCAGCATTCCTTTGGATTGGCTCTCCCTAGTGGCTCTGGATCCCTTCCCTTATAAGCCTGCTAATGGTGTAAGTTCAACTTATCATCTCTTATTTTCTTTTTCTCTTTTATTTATTTTAGAGAAGAAGAGAGAGAGAGAGAGAGAGAGAGAGAGAGAGAGAGAGAGAGAAAACACCCCCACATCGATTTGTTGTTCCACTTATTTATGCATACCTTGGTTGATTCTTGGATGTTCTCTGAGGATCGAACCCAAAACCTTAGTGTATGGGACAATGTTCTAACGAACTGAAATAACCAGCCAGGCTTTTTTTCTTATATATTTAAGCATAATTAGATTTTTACACTAAGCTACTTGCTTAGCGTACTCTGGAACACATTTTCAGACTATTGTTTAGGAGTCCATGTATTACAAGGGTTCTCTAAAATATTTGTTAGGTAATGAGTTTACTGTCCTTTAAAGAGCTTTACCTTATTCTCAGGGGAAAAGAGAGAAAAGAGGATTTGTCCTAGTCTTTGGGTCTGGTTTCTTGTCCTTACTTCTTTACAAGTTCATGTTTACCCGAACATTCCTTTCCTTCCTTATGTTTGGTTTTTGTCACCCTCCATTTTTCTTTTACTGCTATTAAATTATAGAATTGTTGGGAGAAGTGTTTCCTCTCAAATAGCATATTTCAGAATCTCATGGGAATGACAAAAACAAATAGAATAGTAAGACAGCCAGACAGTTAAGTGACTGTGGTCCCCAGGTAAGATATGACTTGGGGCTTGTTTGTTGTGGTCTGGAGTTCAGATTGCTTAACTGTGGGTCATTGATAATCACCTCAACTCCCTCCTCCTTTCAGTTTTCAAAGTGTGAGTCCCATCTTGAAACTCACATTCCTTTCTGAAAATTCCCTGCATTGGCTGAGATTTCCTATTTATATCTTCTGAATTTCTGTCTGTTGTTTACTTTTTTGATTTAAGTTTTATTTATTTAATATTTTGGATTCTAAATTCCTCCTGTTGGGGAGGATCTGTTTACAATGTAGTGCATTCTACACTATGTGTTGGATAAATGGTAGTTACTCAGGAAAGAGAGAGCACCTCAGTCATATTTGTAAAGTTCTGGAAGAGAGCTGAAGGGGGCTGATATCAAAACATATTTTTTATGACACTCAGCTGTTGCATATATTACTGTATTTTCTTCTATTGTGGAAGAATTAGTTCCCATTAGCTTCAAAAGTTTGCCTTTACTGTTCTCTGCACCTTACTCATCTAGATATATAAAAGCCTGTCTGTCTGACCATCTGACCGGTAGCTATGATGTGCACTGACCACCAGGGGGCAGACACTCAATGCAGGAGCTGCCATGACACGCACTGGCCATTTTAAAATAAATGGCACCGTGGACTTGGTGCCAACAAAGCAACACTTGGCTTCCCCAAGTGGGTCACAGGCCCCACCACCACCCCGGAGTTACACCCCACCAAATCGCAGCCAACACTGCCAAGACCCCATGGAGCAAAATGAGGCCCACAGCCCAGCCCGGCCCGGAAACAGTCACTGTGGGTGCTGGGTAATGATGTCACATAGGAATGCCCAGCTTCCTCTCCCTAGCGACTGGCCTTCTTGGAGTTTCTTCAGCCCAGGAACATGACTTGCTTTATAGCCAGGTGCAAACATTTTACACTTTAACCAAATGTTTGTGAAGCATTTTCACATGCCTCATCTTATTTGATTCTCACAGAAGTCCTGGAGTAGATAGATAGAAGACTCTGTGGAATCCTATTTTTTTTTCATTAGCCAGAAAATGGAGATTTAGAAAGTTTAGAAACTTGACCGAACTGAAAAGAAGTAAGAAATGGTGGAACTTGAAAATGACTTCAGGTTTTCTCACTGCACAGAATATAGTCAAACACTGCTACAGCTAAATATTTTACCCTTTGTTCTCCCTGCGTGATCTACAATAATAATGTGCTTTGTGTTTATATTTACTGGTGTGTTGCTGACAATGACCTGAAAGAGAAGTTGGGGTACTTCACTGGGCTGGAAAAAGTTTAGCTAAATCAGTAAGCAGGTCTAATTAAGCAAGTTTATTCTATATATATAAAAGGCTAAGTTGATTCGTGCATGCGCAATACATATAAAGCTCTCACTGGCGCCAATTGCACGGGTATGTTTTGATTTGTTATTGTTGATTGTGAATTTGGTTGACACTTCTATCATAGAGAAAGAGCGAATAGCAATATTAAAATATTTCTTCTAATTAATTTCCTTTCAATGTGCACGAATCTGAGCACTGGGACACTAGTTTTCTTAATATTATAAAAGTGACACATGCTTCATATGGAACACAAAAAGGTAATAAAGCCACATAATCTTCTCAGGGTGAAAACATTTTATACCTTTTCTTTGCGTATGACAATTTCCCTCTGAATTTTATGCAGCATTTAAAAAAAATGCCCAGGAGACTTCTCAAAATCCAAGTGATGTTCAAGATTGGTTGTTATTCACCAAGTTCACACCCCAACCAAAGAACCGCTGTAGGGTAAGGAGGCTCACATCTGACAAAGGAACCTGGGTGTCCAGGGTTCTGTGCAGGTAGGCCGCTGGTCCATTAGCACAGCCCGCTCTGCTGCCACCTAGGGATTAAGGGAGGGGAGGCGGAGTTTCCCAAGATTCAAAGTAGAGAAGAGCTACAGAGCTGTCACCAGTCAGGGCTCTGCTTTGTTTTCTCTTACTGACCACGACAGCCTTGTGGCCAGGCTGTCTTCAAGCCCCAGATGCCTATCCCTAAGGCAGAGTATCAGTAGGGCTCATACAAGGGGTCCCCCAGGGCTCACACCCAGAGGGATGAGGCCCCGCCCCTTTCCTGACCACGCCATTCCAAGGGGCTTTGAGTCCGTTACTCTCTGGGCTGGAGGTTGGGGTTGGGACTCTGCTTTCAGCACCCAGGGCACCTGTGCATCCTGTATAGCAGCCTGTTGCCATCTGTCACCTGGCCTCCCAGCCCCGGGCTGCAGGGCCCACAGCGAGCCCGCCTCCCACGGCCACGCAGCCCAGAGCAGGTAAAGGGGCAGGGGCTGCAGTGCGATGGGAGCACCTGGCGCGGTGCAGGCGGTGGGTTTTCTCCCCTGGATGCTCGGATGCCTGGGGGAGTCACCCGGAGCCACCCGCCCCTCCCTCCAGGCGCCTTCTCCCCAAAGCCCGCGGGGCAGCAGCGGGGGTGCCTGGAGGAGGGGTGGGGCGGGGCCGGGAGAGGAGATGGGAGGGCTTGGGGCCTCAGCAGCTTAAGTGGGGCCCCTCGGGGACCTCGAAGGACCCCGGGTAAGGGAGCTGGGCCCGAGGGAGGCCGGGAGGGGGTGCAGGTGGAGGGAAAACCAGGGAGTTGAGGCAGAGTCAGGCACCCGAGGGAAAAGGACCCACTGATAGTAGCTTTAAGTTACTTAGGCTTTTTCTTTTAATTGAGGAAGGTGTCTCCACTTCGGAAGTGTTAATCACACATTTTCGGAATACAAGCGCTTTGCAGTGATATTTACACGTTAACATTGCTTACTTATTATCTTTAAAAATAAAGCAGCCTGTAACTGAAGTTGTTTGAGGGCTTTTTCTTTCATTCTTTTTTTAAATTAAATATTTATTGTTCATATTATTACAGTTGTTCCTCTTTTTTCCCCCCATAGCTCTCCTCCACCCGGTTCCCACCCCACCCTCTGCTCTTAACCACCGCCTCCCCGTCCTCATCCATAGGTGCACGATTATTGTCCAGTCTCTTCCCCCCCCCCCCTTTCCCCCC
>NW_005368305.1:244533-257998 GCF_000412655.1 Myotis brandtii | reverse complement strand
CCGCACCTCCTCTGAGTCTCAGTGTGCTTTTCTCTTGCCTTCTAGTTGTAGAATTTCCACTCAGCCAGCCTTCCTGTGGTTCTGGATGATGTTCGTTCTGTTTTTTAGTTGTATTTTTGAAGTGGTTGTGGGAGGCAGCAATTTCCGGTGTTTACCTATGCCGCCATCTTGGTTTCTCCTTGAGGGCTTTTTCTTAAGTGACAAGTAGATTGAAGCAGGTGACTTACCTTTGCCTGCCCTGAAGTGGGAGGGATAGCAACGGGGGGGCGGGGGCAGGGGTGCTGATGAGGAAGGAATGCCTATGGTTGTGGGGTGGGACCTTCTTTTGTCTGTCACTCTCTTGGGTGAGAGTAGAATGACTCTTGTTGTTGTTTTTTCTAATTTTATAAACATTTTTCAAATTTGTTTTAAAAAGGGCCTCTTTGAAAACAATCTCTGGGTTTTAGGGATGCACCTGCTACTCATGCAGTAACCCTTTGCAGACAAGTCCTAGGCAATTAACTATGATTTGATTTACTTGTAAAGAAGCACTTTGAATTGCTGTTACCTTTTGTTTGACGTGTTTAATGTAACCTTTTTCATTCACCCTTTGTTCACAAGAGAAATGGTGCAGGTCACCACGTTTCAGCAGTAAAGGACTCTTGGGGCAGTGTCCCCTTCCAGGTGCACTCTCTTCTACAAACTGGTATTTCCATTAGGCCTTTTACTAGTAATTGAGAATCTCAAAGCTTGGGGTCAAATTTATTATCCTTCTCACCTCCAGTAGGCAGGTAGTATTTATCTTGTTCATTTTACAGGTACATAAACTCAAGGCCCGAGAGACAAAAGGAGTTCAGCCCCAGGTTACTGGACTCTTCCTTGATTTTGTAACCATCGTGGATTTAATCCAGGACCCAGCAAGGTCCCCACCATCAAGCAAGCTTCTGCATACCCGTTTGATCACATGTACATGAGTCAGAGATGGAGATGTTATTTCAGAGTGAGGAATTATCGTTTCCTCAGAGGTTGACTGGAAGCAGAAAGTTATTTTTTTACACAGGCAAAACCAAACCAAACCGAAGTGCTAAGTGAAAATCTCTATTTCAAATTTTCCCTCTCCTAACAAATTAAAATTTCTAGCACCCAAGGAAAATCCTATAAAGAAACTTTATCCTGTTAATTTGTATGGAAAATGAGGCCTCTCATCTGATGGTCACAGCTCTCTGGAGGTGTGGGCAATTGGAAGGAGATTTAGGCTGTTTCCGAAGTACTTGCCTGTGTTCTAACTTGGGATCTCGGTCCCTTTTGGACTTCCACTAGATGGTGCTTTGGGTGCGGCTTTTTGGAGATCTCAGACTTTTCCCCTTGTAGCATTTCACTGACAAAGGTAGAAATGTCCTATGACTGTTTCTACTGTAATTGCGATTCAGAGAGAATTGCAATCAGTGATTTAAGTTTAGTTTATTAAGTGAGATTATTTGGATGGAAGGAAACTAGAGCTTAATTTAAATTGAAGGAAATTGTTGGTAATTTTAGAAATAACTTCCACTTAAAAGCTCTCTGGTTCTCCTTGTGGTCAGGAACCCAGACCAGAATGTGGATTTATTGGCCCTTATCAGGCAGGTAGATGTTTTGTGTGTGTTTTTCTTTTAAAAAAAAATATTTTATTGATTTTTTACAGAAAGGAAGGGAGAGGGATAGAGAGTTAGAAACATCGATGAGAGAGAAACATCGATCAGCTGCCTCCTGCACACCCCCTACTGGGGATGTGCCCGCAACCAAGGTACATGCCCTTGACTGGAATCGAATCTGGGACCCTTCAGTCCGCAGGCCGACGCTCTATCCACTGAGCCAAACCAGTCAGGGCTTGTGTGTGTTTTTCTTGAATGCTCATTTATATCTTCCTAATCTCTTAGGAGAGCATGATTATCACAGTGCTTCATTTATGAACCCTGTTGATGGTAGGAGCTGTTCCTCAAGCTTGCTTGTTCCAAGGATAGCTTGGTGAGGTTGTGTGAGAAGGGAGATTTCCGTGATCTTCATGGGTTCAGGGTGACTTGCAGGAGGGCTGATGACACAGTGAGTACACTGTACAAGAAATATGAATTTTGAAGGCATTGGTGGGCCAGGTGGAAACCTCTTGCATGAAGAGAAACACCGAGACCAGGTCCCGTCTGCTTTTTATTCACTTTAAAGACGCATTGCCCTTTGGCAATGCATACAGGCAGATCAAAGCTAAAGTTTGGTATATAATGTAAAGATTATCAGGTCAGGAAATGGCCTGGAGTGCTGAGCCAGCTCAGCCAAAGGTTCCACAAGCCTGAGTGAGGGCAGTGAATGGATGAAGAAATGACAAAGAGAATAAGCTGGGTCTAGGTGGATCTTCCTGTGCCTGGCTGAGGCCACAGAGAGAGATCCAGAGGCAAGCTGAGCCTTTATTTTATAGCCAAAGGTAAACAAGGTAGTGGTCACCATAGTTACAATGTTCTTGTGAATTTCTCTTGTTTTGGCAGCACTTGCTGCACCTCCCAAAGCCCATTAGCTTCCAAGATAAGATCTAGGGAGCGTCATAAGGTCAAGCCTAATTATGATAAGAGGACTGTGCCCTCTAAACTGGGACTTGTTTGTGACTTTGCCAATAGGTCAGTCCCTATAGCTACGCCCTACAGCCTGGAGCCATTGCAATCACAGCAGGAGCAAACTTGTGCTGAATATCAATGTCCATTGGCCTTCCAATGTCTCTTTTGCACTTTCATGCAAATACTTGTTATGCTTTGTCCTCCAGCATGAGATGAGAAAATATATGTGTTGCTTGGATAAAAAGCATGACCTGTTTTAGGTGTAGGAGTTGCAGTGTTAGTGGAGAATAAGGACTAGTTAGGATGATTGCAATTTGTGAGATGTTTTGTAGAAAGCACTGAACTTTTAAAAGGCCGGGGAAGAATGTTAGTGGGAAGGTCTTTATGTGGCTTGTGTGTATTTCAGTTCCACTGACGTCTATGTGGGGAGAAGAGCTTTGCTAAACCCTTTCTTGGAAACAAATCTGACCCTCCGGGAATTTGAATGTGATTGGGAGGAGGAATCTACACAAGTGACACTCCTTCTAGAAAAGTAGCTCCCACCAGCGCTGCCAGCCCTTGGGTGAGTGTGAGCATAGGAAGGTGGGTGGTTGTAAGTAGCCAAGCAGATTAAAGACTTGCCTGAGTGTGGGCTTCCCAGTGCTCTCTGCACCCTTGACGACTTTAATCGAGTGAGTAAGCATTCTCACGAAGGCTTATAGCTGTCCTGGGTTCCAGACTTGGGCTAGTTACCTATTTAATCTTCAAGTTTGTTTTTAATTTAAATAATTAAGTGGAATGCTGAACTTTGTAAAATGAGTTGAATATGCAAGTGAATAGCTTAAAAGACTAGTAGGCACATGGTATCTAGTCTGGGGTGTGTGAACATACTACTGATACTCTGGTCTTCCACCCCCTAGAAAAGGCCCCACTAGAAATAGGCAGACTTGAATATGCATAGCCCTCTACTGCTCCAGCCTGAGAACTCGTGTTGGGGGCGGAAAGAAGGCTATTCGTCTAAATATTGCTTGAATAGAGCAGGGGACCTAGGATGCTATAAAGGACTGGTCTAGGTAGAGACAGGGATAACTTTAGCACTTTCTGCTGTAGTATATGTGGTAAAAGCATCTGGTTAGCTTTACTCATGACAAAACATGGTCTTTGAAAGACAGTGCCTGTGTACTAGTATGTTTACTGTTAGTGTTTGGCCAGTGAGGGGGACTATGAAAGTATTTACAACTAAAAGAAAACATGTAGAGAAGTTTACTTTATAGAAGAGAAAGGGCCGAGTACTTCCAGTCAATACAAAGCAGGGAACAAAAAGCTGCTTCCACTTTTAAAGAGTAATGGCTTCTGTTGCTAGGTGACAAGGCAGGGAGGAGGATTTGGGGCTGAAGTTGAGCAGATAGATACCAAAGGCTGTCTTGAAAAGTTACAGTTTGCTTCCTTTCCAGGAGACAGTCCAGCAGATGTCCTAGGGAAATGTCTTATCAGGATTTTCCCAAGCCTGTAAAACAGGCTTAGAGCAAAAGTTGTGAAGAGTTCAAAAGAGGCTTGTTTGAAGGTGAGGGGGAAGGGAAGTTTCTGTTAACTAGGGACTCTTTGGTGAGAGTTAACCCTGAGTTGTGAAAACAGCAAAGAGGAGGTGGATGCAAGAATGTAGCCTTAATGCTGACTGGTCTGACTTAGTGGTTGAGTGTCTACCTGTGAACCAGGTTCAATTCCCAGTCAGGACACATGCCTGGATTTCCAGCTCAATCCCCAGTATGGGGCCTGCAGGAAGTAACAGATCAATGATTCTCTCTTATCATTGATGTTTCTATCTCTTCCTCTCCCCTCTTCTCTGAAATGAATAAAAATGTATTTTTAAAAGAAATGCAGCCTTGAGAGCATCTTGTCTTGTCTTACAGTTTGAACGAGGGGCTGTTTGAATCAGAGAAGCAAACAATTTTGGGGTTTAATTACCAGGTGCTTCTCATAAATTGTTGATGGCCACAGCAAAGGAAAATAAAGGACTTTTTCTTGTCCTTACTTTACTGAAAGCAATTTGAATCTTGAGAAATAGTTCTGAATGTTGTAACTTTTTTTTTTTAATTGTTATTTTTTGGCAATTGGAGATTTGTTGAAGTGATGTAAAAATCTGGAGTTGATCTAGTGGAAAAAAAAAGATAATGGAGCTATGAACTAAGATTATCAAGCTTCTACTGTTGATATTCAAAATAATTTTTTCCTTTTCCTAATATGGCTCTGATTTAACTTGTGGGGGTTCTATTTGGATCTCTGTGCTCTTTTCATGGTTTGAATTTAGCTCAGTTCCTGGTAAGTCCGGTCAGTGTTGACTTCTTTTTTGGATGGCTAATCAGGGTACAGATTAGGTGTTTTGTCAAGTTTAGGGGAGGAATTGCTGTAATGTTGGCAATGAGGAAATGAATTAATTTTATTTTAATATGTTTAGAGGCATTTTGAATAGGATCAAAATTTTACATTTTGGAATTTTCAAAATGGTAATCATTTAACATGCATGCAATTCATTCAGGTGAATATGAAAACTAGACCAGTGGTTCTCAAACTTAAGCCTCCCAATCACCTGGAGGGGCTTTAAAAGGTAGGTTGCTATTTCAGTAGGTCTGGGGTGTGCCCTAAGATTTCGCACTTTTAATAAATTCCCAGGTAACAGTGATGGTGCTGGTCCGAGGACCACACTTTTTGAAAAAATTAATCTTTATTGTTGAGATTATTACAGAGGTCCCTCTTTTTTCCCCTCATAGCTCCCCTCCACCCAGTTGCAACCCTTCCCCAGGCTCTCACCACCCTATTGTCTGTGTCCATAGGTAATGCATATAAGTTCTTTGTCTAATCTCTTCCCGAACCCCCTCACACTCCCTTCTCACTGAGAATCGTCAGTTCCTTTTCCATACTCCTGATTCTACTCCATTCACCAGTTTATTCTGTTCATCAGATTTTTTTATTTGTTTGATTTTTAGATTCAATTGTAGGTAGATATGTATTTGTTGCCACTTTGTTGTTCATACTTTTTATCTTTACCTTTTTCTTCTTCTCTCTCTTCTTAAAGAACGCCCTTCAGCATTTCATATAATGCTGGTTTGGTGGTGATGAACTCCTTTAGCTTTTTCTTGTCTGTGAAGCTCTTTATCTGACCTTCAGTTCTAAATGATAGCTAATCTTAGGTGTAGTCCTTGCTATTCATCACTTTGAATATTTCTTGCCACTCCCTTCTGGCCTGCATAGTGTCTGTTGAGAAATCAGCTGACAGTTATATGGGCACTCCCTTATAGGTAACCAACAGCTTTTCTCTTGCTGCTTTTAATATTCTCTCTTTGTCTTTTGCTCTTGGCATTTTAATTATGATGTGTCTTGGCGTGGTCCTTTTTGGGTTCTTCTTGTTTGGGGTTCTCTGTGCTTCCTGGACTTGTAAATTATTTCTTTCACCAGGTAGTGGAAGCTTTTTGTCATTATTACTTCAAATAGGTTTTCAATATCTTGCTCTCTCTCTTCTTCTGGCAACCCCATAATTTGGATGTTGGTACGCTTGAAGTCTCCCAGAGGCTTCTTACACTATCTTCGTATTTTTGGATTCTTTTTTCTTTTTGCTCTTCTGGTTGGGTGTTTATTACTTCCTCATATTTCAAATCATTTATTTGATTCTTGGGATCCTCTAGTTTACTGTTGAATCCCTGTATATTATTCTTTATTTCAGTTAGTGTATGCTTAATTTCTGACTGGCCCTTTTCCATTTTTTTGACATTCTTACTAAGATCCTTGAAAGTCTTACGAAGTCCCTTGGAGGTTTCTAGAAGATTCTTGAGTAACTTTATAACTGTGTTTTTTAACTCTATATTCATAGTTTGCTTTCTTCCATTTCTTTCATTTGTGACATGTTTCTTTGTCTCTGCATTTTGGCTGCTTCCCTGTGTTTGTTTCTATGTATTGGGTAGCTACTAATTCTGCTTGAGTCGATAGAGTGGCCTTGTGTGGTAGGTGTCCTATAGGGTCCAGTGGCTCAGCCTCCCCAATCACCTAAGATGGACACTCTTGGTGCACCCCTTTGTGGGCTGTGTGCACAGTCTTGTTGTAGTTGAGCCTTGATTGCTGTTGGTATCTCTGGGAGGAATTGACCTCCAGGCCAATTTGCTGTTGGGACCAGCTGTGACTACAGTGGGAGAGCTGCTGTGCAGGAGACACACTTATGGAGCAGGACTTGCTTCCGTGGGGCTTTGGTGCTCACTAAGTCTGCCCCTTGAGTTTGTCACTTATGGATATGAAGAGTTTTAATCTGGTGTGGTCTCACACTGACCACTGGTTACACTGGCTCTTGGGTCTCCAAGGAAGTGCAAAGTCAGCCACTGCCAGGGGCCACCCAGCAGGAGCTACAGAGAGATCTGCAGATTCCTCCTCTTTGTATCAGGTTTGGAAGTGCCCAGAAGAACCCAGCTGTGAAGCAAGGCAGGCTGGTGTTGGTGCTGGGTCTTAGGCCTTTTATTGATAGGTTTGGGGCTCCATGACCCAGCTGCAGCTTGTTTGACAGGGTTTTAACCTGAGAAAGGACAGGCCATTCATATGCAAAAGCTATTGCCCACAACTTGGGTGATGTTGTAAATTGGGTGGAGTGGGGTCTCAGGGAATCACCAGGGTGGAGCAAACAGAAATGGCTGCCAGTCAGCCTTGCACTGGGGAGGTCCCAGCACGAGAACAATGACTGCTGCGAGCACCTCCATCTGGAAGAAAGCTGCCCCTGAGTTCCTGCCCTGATGCCAGACAGTCAGTTTCTCCTCGTATGTGTCTGGGTCCCCCAGAACCTTGCCTGGCACTGGAGCTCAGAGGAAGCAGGAGCTTGTAAATTCAGTTCATGGGGCCATCCTTTTAAGAGGAGCAAATGGGTCTCCAGCAGCCTGTGTGTCACTGAGCCCCAGTCAACACTGGTTTTTATAGCCAATAGTGCTTATTGCCTGTAAGGAATTGTTTTCCCATCTCTGGGACCCTGGGCTGGGCTTCTGGTGTGCGGCTGGGACTCCTTAATCCTCCAGGGAGCCTCCACAGAGGTGATCTCCCTCCCCGTTATAAAAGCAGCCCACATGGGTGCCAGACCAGTCCGTTCCACGCCTCTGCACCTCCTACCAGTCTCAGTGTGCTTTCTTCTTTACTTCTCTAGTTGCAGTACTTCCATCCAACCAGCTTTCCAGTGGTTCTGGATGATGGTTGTTCTGTATTTTAGTTGTAATTTTGATGTGGTTATGGGAGGCAGTAAGTACAGGCATTTACCTATGCCACCATCTTGGTTCTCCTCCAGGGACCACACATTGAAAAACACCGAGAAGATTCCAGGGGGACCATGAGTACAGTGCTTAAGAACACAGGCTTTGAAGTTTGAAAGATCTGGATTTGAATCCCTCCTCTGCCACTTACTAAATCTTTGACTTCAGGCAAGATTTTTTTTTAAACCTATTTTCTCATTTCTAAAGTGGAAATAATATAGTGTTTGGTTTCTGTGAGTATTAAATAAACAAAAACATGTGTGTAAAAGCTTGTAGAACAGTGCCTGGCAGGTTGCAAACATGCAAAAAAATTTGACTTTTAATCATAAAAGTCAATGAGTGTATGAAACAAATGGGATTGTGAGTCTTATATAGCAGGGTTGGCTCTTCAAGGACAGAAACTATAATTTTTATCCTCATTTCCTCACACTGTGCACTAGAAAGGATACATGAACACTCAATTTCTACGTGGCAAATGAAACAAAAGTTGGTGGATCCTAATAATTTTGCAGAAACATTTTTTGTTGTTGTTGTTAATCTTCAGCAATGGATATTTTTTCCCATTGATTTCTCAGAGAAAGTGGAAGGGAGGGAGGGAAGGTGGGAGAGAGAGAGAAAGAAACATTGATGTGTTAGAGACACGTGGATTGGTTCCCTATTACATGGGCCCCTTGTGGGAGCCATCCATTGTCATGAAAGTGCAACAAAGAACTCGGAAGGCTGATGAACCTTGAGCTTTAAACAAGGGCTAAAAGCTATGCACCGATTATTCTGTTGAGATAGTGGTGACTCGAAGCAATTTCCTGACCTAATAGCCTCAAAGTAAATCTTTACTAATATTTACTGACCTTTTGAGATCGTCTGTCTGCTACTGGTTTGCTGTGGCTAACTGAGGGCAAGATGTGTTTCTAAAATTGAATAAAAGCTAATGGGTCCAGGGTTTCAGAGAGTTTCTCCACGAGAGGAAAGTTTCCGCCTGGCTCCTCCATGATTTCATATTTCTTGTCTAGTGTTTTAATTTGTGTGTTGGCCCCTTCTTCAGATCCTGAACCCTAGCCATGCTGGATGTGGCCGCCCCTACCCAGACTGGAGATTGAACCTGCATCCCAGGTATGCGCCCTTGACAAGGAATTAAATCTGGGACTGTTCGGTTCATGGGCTAACACTCTAACCACTGATGCACACTGACCAGGGCCTGAAATATTTTTAGAGACATAGAATATTTATGTGGGTGATGTTCCCCCCACCCCCAAAAGGTGAATTTGTTGGTGAAAATATGTTGGATTCATGCTGTAATCATTGTTGTCCACACTTTATATAACAGTTTTATTTTTAAAATTAATTAACTTTTTTTCATCCTCACCTGAGCATACTTTTTCCATTGATTTTTAGAGAGAGTGGAAGGGAGATGGGAGGGGGAGAGAGAGAGGAACATTGATGTGAGAGAGACACATTGATTCGTTGCCTTCCGCACCCCACGCCACCAGGGATGGGGAAGTTGCAACTGAGTTATGTGCCCTTGATCTGGAATTGAACCTACAACCCCTTGGTCCATGAACTAATGCTCTAAGCCAGCGGTTCTCAACTTGTGGGTCGCGACCCCTTTGTGGGTCGAACGACCCTTTCACAGGGGTCGTCTAAATACATCCTGCATGTCAGATATTTACATTATGATTCATAACAGTAGCAATTACAGTTATGAAGTAGCAACGAAAATAATTTTATGGTTGGGGGTCACCACAACATGAGGAACTGTCTTAAAGGATCGTGGCATTAGGAAGGTTGAGAACCAGTGCTCTAAGCACTGACCCAAAAGGGCCAGGGCTATCACAGGAGTTTTAAATGTTGCTCCTGGGAGTTTAGTTAAAGGAAATACCTAAAGCGATCTGCAGAACCTAGTATCACCTGTGCTATGGTGTCCTTGCATTTGATGACCCTGGATGCAATTCTTGGAGATATCTTTGCTCAGCATGCTGAATGCCTGGTTGATATCCTTTCTTTCTTTTCTTTTTAAAATAATTATTGAATTTGAGAGAGAGAGTAACATTGATTTGGTGTTCCACTTATTTATGCATTTATTGGTTGTTTCTTGCATGTGTCCTGACTGGAGATCTAACCCAATAACCTTGGCCTGTTAGGACGATGCTCCAACCAACTGAGCTTCCTGGCCAGGGCAATGCCTGGTTGATTTTCTTTCTGCCTGAGAGCCCACCTCTTGTTGGCAGTCCTCTGAAAAGTTGCACCCCTTTCCCATTACTCCCTGTCACATTCACTCATTTTATATCTGTTGTAGAATCTATCACACTCTTATCTTAGCTTTATTTGTTTACCTTTTGCTGTTTTCTCAGCTAGAATGTAAACTCTACGGGCAAGAATCTGATCTTGGCTACTGTGCTCCCAACACAGTACCTGGTGTAGAGGGACTTAATACTTACTGGTTCAATGAAGGAATGTATGAGGTGGGGAACAGCCTTCTGTGCTCCCCCAAATCAGGTGTGTAGACTTGAGTGGATGCTGTTTGTTAGATAGGACATGGGTCTCAAATGCTATTCTGACTGAATGCTGTTCTTGCTAAATGTTCAAATGTAGCACAGTTTTTTGCAGACGAGCTGTAAACAGGATGAGTTTGACAGGAACTCAACCCATAAATGCAGCCAACTGCAGTGCAATGGACTAAATAGTGCAGTGAAGCAAGGCTCAGCACTTCTGAGAGACAGAACTTTGGATATGAATGCCCTGTCTCCTTTACTTGCTGCAAGAAAAAGAAAACTGCTTTGGGAGAGACAGCCACATCTTTTTCTTGAACAGAGCAGCCCAAGCTACAGCACCCCAACTTGTGAACCCCTTGAGTTTGGTAACAAGTTCATGGTCCAATATCATTATTGGTGCATGAAAAGCCTGTCATTTTATTTTACCTTTTTTCTGGTGATATTTTTTTGCGGGGGGGTGGGGGGTGTTAATACTTACCTGAGAATATTTTTCCCCCATTGATTTGTAGCGGGAGTGAATGGGGGGGGGGGAGGGAGTTAGAGAGAGAGAGAAAAAAAAAGAGAGAGACAGGGAGAGAGAGAGAGATACACTAATGTGAGAGAGACACATCCATTGGTTGCCTCCAGCATTCTGCCACTCAGGAACAAACTTGCAACCCAGGTAGGCACTCTTTACCTGAAATCTAACTGGAAACACTTTGGTGTGTGGGCTTATGCTCTATCACTGAGCCACACTGGCTGAGACCATTTTATTGCATTTTTGCCCTTCATTTCCTATCACCTTTCCCCCCTACAGGACCCTCTCTGGCATGTACATAATTTCATCAAGTACTGCCAGATCATCTGCAGTGGCTGTGCTACTTTACATTCTTGCCAGCTGTTATCCCCACATTCTTGCTGGCACTTGATATTTTCTGACCTTATCATTTTTTTCCCTAATCTGATGCAACAGATGGAGTGATGTTACTGTTCTGATTTTCAGTTCTGTGACTACTAATGCAATTGAGTATCTATACTAATAAAAGCCTAGGTAGTTCTTGCACCCTCATGCAACACCCTCATGTTGTCACAAGATGGCCGCCACAAGATGGCCGGCAGGGGAAGGCAGTTGTGGGCAATCAGGTCAGCAGGTGAGGGCAGTTGGGGGTGATTGGGCCAGCAGGGGAAGGCAGTTGGGAGCCATCAGGCCAGCAGGGGAGCAGTTAGGGGGCGATCAGGTGGATCGGGCCTAAACTGGCAGTCGGACATCCCCCAAGGGGTCCCAGATTGGAGAGGGTGCAGGCTGGGCTGAGAGACACCTCCCCTCCCCCCGTGCATGAATTTTGTGCATCAGGCCTCTAGTTCTGTCATATATGTATTAACTGTTTGGGTTTCTCTTTTTATGAGTGGCATTTATATGTTCTTTGCCTCTTGTTTTAGATTTTCTTATGCCCCCCACCCCCTATGTTCTTCTGCCCTAATTTGCAGAGTTTGTTTTTTGGTGTATTTTACATATTAATCTCATTGGATTTTAAATAGTGCATTACTTTTCCCTTAGTTTTTTTGTTTGTTTGTTTGTTTTTTACCTGTTAAGTTTTTTCTTTGAAATCCTTTATGGAACAGAATCTTTAATATATATACATATATATATAAAATAGGTTTATATTACAGGTTTTGTTTAGGAAGTATTTCTTTGTTCTTAGCTAACAAAATATGTTGCTGCAGTTTGTGTCTTCTTTTTTGAAATCTGCAGTGATTTTTGTTTCTATTTTCATTTTTATTACTACAATTTATTTATAGATCTTGGTATTTAGAAGTGTGGTCTTTTTAAAACATATTTAAGCCAGTGCTTTCTAATGCTGGTTTTACTCTAGAATTTAACTAGGTAGGTGTTTTTAAAAAATATATTTTTATTTCAGAGAGGAATGGAGAGGGAGAGAATCATCAGTGATGAAAGAGAATCATTGATTGGCTGCCTCCTGCATGCCCCTGACTGAGCATTGAGCTAGCAATCTGGGCATGTGCTCTGACTGGGAATGGGACCAGGACCTACTAGTTCACAGGTCAACACTCAAACACTGAACCACGCCAGTGAGGCTAACTAGGTAGCTTTTAAAAATAATTTGCCCCCTGTACTCTACATTAACTGAATAGCTGTTGCATTTTTAAAAAGCTCCTCTTGTGCCCTAGCTGGTTTGGCTCAGTGGATAAAGCGCTGGCCCATGGACTGAAGGGCCCCAGGTTCGATACGTTCAAGGACATGTGCCTCAGTTGCAGGATCAATCCCTAGCCCTGGTTAGGGTGCATGGGGCAAATGATTTTAAAAAGCTACCTTGTGTCTCTCTCACATCGATGTTTCTGCCTCTCCCCCTCCTTTCTATTCATTTTCTTAACTTTTTTTTCCCTATACTCTTCTCCAACTGTTGTTGCTATGTCTCGATGGCTCCCTCTCCATCCTCTCCCCTCCTGCAGTAGATTCCTGTTTAACTGTAAGAATGTTTTTTTAATTATTTGGGAGAAAGAATTAGCCTCCTCTTCTACATTTCTGACCTACATATTTATAGTAGGGCTTTTTGGTTTTTGTTAAAATGTCTTTTCTATCTACCCACCTTTGAGGAAATAAATTATTTGTTTTTTGTTAGGTATTTTGAGCTTTTCTGAGGTGTATACTTTTCTACACAGTATCCTCTCCTTCCCAGAGTAGCTTTCCATAGGGAAGCCTATTAAAATAAAGAATAATAGAGGCCCCAGATGAGCTCTTCCTAAGTCTCTCCTCCACCAGGAATGTCTCTGTGAGCACCCAGGTCCCTCTCCCTCCTTGCTTTTCTCTTTCCAAAGCAAATCTATCCCTGCTCTGGAGGCATCCACGGCTGCTTCTGTGGGGGGTCTTGCTCCATTCAGTCTCCCTTCTCCTCTAACGTCACACTTTTTCTTTCTCCTTTGGCTCTTCTCCTTTAACATAAATATACTCATATTTTTTAATCTTTTTTTTCTTCATTTTTAAAATTTTTTTAAATTGATTAAGGTATTACATCACACGTGTTATTCTTTTTTTCTTTATTTTTTTTAATTGATTAAGGTATTACATCACACATGTTATTCTTTTTTTTTTGTATCATTCTTATCTCCATTTTATCTCCTGAGTGGTTTTTTTTTTTTTTTTTTTTTTTTTTTTTTTAAGTATTAT
>NW_005368305.1:235655-243777 GCF_000412655.1 Myotis brandtii | reverse complement strand
TGGGTTTGCCCTTTGGGGGTTGGGCGGGGGGGTGGTTAGGGGGACTGTTGAGTGAAGGCAGTGACAGCAGCGCGAGTAGAGGTTCCTCATGGGGAACAAACTCAGCTGCTGCTGGAAGCCCAAGGCCAGCCGGAGGCGGGGCCGGGACTCTAAGTCGGTGCATCCGGCCCCTGAGTCTGGTGACCATGACCGTGAGGCGGGCCGAGCTGATGGGGATTTTGAGTTCTTGGATTTCATGTTCACCAAAGGCGTCCCTGTGCTGCGCCTCAGTGACCTGCAATTGCCCGAAGGTAAGGAGGTGGCAGGGGTTCGCTGATCTCAGTCACACCTCTGGGCTCTGCTGACCCCAGGACCCCTAGTCGGGCACCACCACCTCAGGCTCCTTCTTGCCTGGGGTAGCTTTCTAAGACCTGGCTCTTCCTGGCATCCCCACCCCTTATTTTTTCGCATCATGTCTGGCCAGTTTCTTTCCCTGTTCAGTACCCCAGTGTTCCCAGTGTTCTTTCCTCCATCCCCATTCAGCCTGAGACACTCCAGTCCTTGGCCCTTCCTGTTCATGGCTCTGTTTAGTGTCTGGTGGGACTCCATGAAGACTTTTGGGTATATTCTCTCCTTTTTCTCAATGAAAACTTTAATACCCCAACTGCAGAGTTTCCATCCCATCTCCCTATCCCTACCTAGCCTATGGATCTTAGTGAAGGAACCAGGTAGGGCCCAGTGAAACCCTTGTTTCTACCTGTTAATATAGTTGATACTCTGAACAGTTCAGCTGCAAAGATTTTAGGGGTTGTTATGTAAACTCAAAATTGATAACCGACACGGAACCTCTATGGTGTTCTTAAGTAGGCTGTTTTCAGTTGCCTGGATAGAAGCTGTTTATTCCTTCCAACTATAATTTGAACACAGAAGGAAATGGTGGGAGAGGGAACTCAGAATTTCCGAATGATGTGAAATGTTACCTCCAGTCCTACAGAGAATAGTTGCTTGTTCGATTTTTACACAAAAATATCTCCACCTAGACACAAACACGTCTTCAGTCTTACTTCTGTGACTTAACAGACTTCCCTGTCATATTGCTCATTCTAAGGAGGAGTGGGTGGTTCAGTTCACAAGAGTGTTGGTCAAAAGTTTCAAAAGAGAACCCTGAACATTTAAACTTGAATTGGTGACATAAAGTCTTGGGAGGTAAGATTCCAAATGGCGCACGAGAATGTTTGTCGGTTTGTCTCCATGGCTCCCTGTCCATCCTCTCCCCTCCTGCAGTAGATTCCTGTTTAACTGCAGGAATGTTGAGGTGAAAGTTCTAAAGACCAGATGCCTGAAGCCTGGGGAGAGTGGGGGACATTAGTGAAGAGGGAGAAGAGAGGAAATACTTGATTTAAAATAATTCTGGATAACAATGTAACTAATGAAGACTGTAGTGTGTTGTTGTTTTTTAAGTACAAAACGTACATTTACAAAGATGTTAAAGCCCCTTTGGCCCATTTTATTTTTAATTTAAATGGCAGAGATTATTTCATTGTTTCATAGAGAAAACGCATTATAGCTTTTATTCTATTTAAACTCTAGTTGAGCTTTTAATTTCTTTAAAAGTTAGAATAATTAAGCCTGGGGATTCACCTGGATGATGGACATGGCTTTGTAACTGAAAAGTACTCCTTGTTCAGAGTATTCAAATAGTGTAGAAAAAAATGAACAAATTATGTGAATTAATTGTACCTTTAAACACAATGCAAGTGAGGACCTGTGGAAACTTCTGTTTACTCTGGTGCTGTAAGGTAAGCTTCTGTCCGAGTGATTCCGTCCGGGCCACTAGTAAACCTATAAGAAGTCATGTTAAATCAGAAAAATTGAAAAAATGGAATTCATAAGCATAGAACTTACATTTTTATGTTTAACATGATAGTTTGAGTTTCATTTCAATTCGTTTTTAACTTTGGGGGGCATTCACTAAAGTGATATGAGAAATCTCAAATTCATCATTTGCCTATTAGTAAGTTTTCATAGAAACATGGTGAGAATACCAAATATCAAGTTCCAGCACACTGAAAGTTGCTTGTAATGTCTTTATTTCAGACAATTTTACATCAACTTCCCTGGAAACTAAGAAATACCTACTTGGATGTAAAACATTTGGCTTTTCTACAATGGAGAATTGAGTTATTTGGTTACTACACACAATCATACTTACTGGAATGATGCTCTGCCTTGTTCTTCTGAAACAGATGAACCTGATTTCTTTACGTCATTCCAAAGCGATATTTTTAAGAACCCTGACACAGATTTCAGATAGACTTAACAGAATTTTTCTAGTACCTTGCCTTTATCTAACAGTGTTTCTGACATAACCGATGGTGATATCAGTAACACACAAAAAAGCACTAGAATCCTGTCATCAATTTAATTGTTACTCCTCAACTCTTCATGCAGCCTTTTATGTTCTGACCTATGAACTCTGCTAATTTGCTGCTAAAGGTGCTCTCTCTCAATGACGCCTTTCTCCCTCTCCCCTGAGGCGTGAGTAGGGAAGTAATTGGCAACATGATCAGGAAAAACCTGCATAACAGAACTTTACTCTTTCCAGTAGCTATTTTAACCCTCTTTTTTTTGTGGGGGTGAATATTAATAAGTATTTGATGTACAAGGTTGGAAAATACAGTAAAGTTATTCACTTATGCTAAGAATACCCAGAAATTTTATTAATATTTTGGTGTTTATTATTCTTGAGTCTTTTGTATGCATATAAACATAACAGTCTATTTTAGAAAAATGAGGGCACTCTTTATGTGCTGCTGTGTCACTCAGAGTTATAAAGAGAATAAGGACATCAAGCTCCTGGACCTGTGCCTGACCCCTGGGGAGCATCCAGGATGTTTCCATGCAGCTGCGTGAGCTCCCCTGCAGGCCTTCTAATAACTGATCCTGTACCTTCAAATGGTTGGAGCACCATTCAGTTACCCACTGTTATGAGGGGCCATCTTTCACCGTGAAGCCAGACACAATCCCATTGTAATGCTTTATTCTGGGGACACAGATTAAAATAGATGCATTGTATTTACCTCTAGAATTCAGATGGTATACTTCCTTATAACTTCATTAGGATGTCATTTGTAGTTAAGGTATTTTAAAGTTAAATGTTTTTATCCCTAATTAAAGTCATCATTGGTTTTTCACTGGACATAGCACTATCTTTTAGTGTTTTTGTGGGTTTTCTGTCTTTAATTCTGAATAACGGCTACTCCAAGATCAGGAAGCAGTGCCGATCTTAGATGATAAATCAAAAGGTTGCATTAAATAAAACCTTAGAAGGTATAAGAAAATTGGGAGAAACTTAATTGGTTTGGGTACACTGAAATAGTAGATATTTATTGGGCACCATTCCAGATGCAGGACAAACAATGAAATTTAAGGACCCCCCTCCCCCGCCCCCGCCTCTTCCCCCAACTCAGGTTTTTACATTCTAGGAGATCCTAGGGGCAGACAAGACATGAACAATCAAGAAAGTCAGGGTGGTTAAAGACAGCTGCTCTCTTTAAGTGACATTAAGCATTTCTAAAAGTGAGAGGGACCCAGTGAACACGTGGGGGCAAAGGCTTCCATGCAGAGTCCCTCAGGTGGGAATACAGAGTGCAGGCAGTAAGAGCAAACACGGGGTGACTGCAGCAGACTGAGAGGGATGCCGGGAGGAGGGCAATGGTGCATCAAGACCTTGTATGCCAAGTGGGCCTTGACAAAAGTATGCATTTTATCTGCATAAATGCAGATTATCTTTGAAAGTGTCTTTATACACAAGAGAAATGCAAATAAATCTATCCTGTACTTTCTCTCCTATTGGGAGAAGATCCATAAACTTGACACTTAACTCTTTGGTAAGGCTGCAAAGAAACAGTTCCCTTCATAATTTGCTGAAGGAAATACAAAATGGCTCCACCCCCTGAAGGGATGTTGGCATAAATCACACAGCAATGCAGATGGCATTAATCACGAAATCCTACTTTGCGGAATTTTTGCTGAAGACATACCCCACAAAATGAAACCACATATCCACAAAGTTTATGTTGCATTCTTTTCAAAAAGACAATAACTTATGTCCAATAAGGGACTGCTTAAGTAAACTGGTACGTCCACGCAGTAGACTACTATGGAGGCTGAGAAAATGATAAAATGTCTCTTTCCTGCTATGTGGTTTGCTTCAGGATAAGTTACATAAAAAAAAGGAAGGAGAGGACACCCAGTAATCTCACATGACAGAAGCAGGGGAAGTATGTATTGCTTATTTTGAAAATATGTTGAGAGAAATTCGTGCTAATTGTGTAACTTTTATTTTTTCCCCTTTAATGGGCAGCCAAAGCACACATTTACTTAAGGTGATGTTAGGGTGATGAGTGGACATTTCATACACTTTCCAATGAAATGCTTAATGTTCATATTTTGCTTTTGAATGAATTTGTGAAAGCTTTATTGTCATTTTTGGTGCTCTCTGTATAGTATATAAATTGCTCTTGGGTTTCATTTGATCCTTATAATGTTTTGTGTTTGGTAATACAGGAAATATATCTGTTTTGCTTGTGAGAAGACAGGCTCTGAGTGGTATAAATTGAGTTGTCCAAGGTTTGAAAAAATCAGGCTTGATAGAGCAGGAATGTAAATTCCAGATATATGGCACATAGGAATGGAATTTATAGAATGAGACATCATGGGATCAGCTTTGGGGATGCTATCTTTTCTCACACACTCCTTTTTTTTAGTGTATTACAGTTAAACTTTAGGGTTAAAACAGTAACGTTACATAATGTGAGATGAAATTGAGGTAAATTGCTACTCAGAAATGTTCTCAAACACTGAGCAGAGCACTTTTTAAAAATACGTAAAGGAAGAAAGGTGTATTTCACTATGTGAAATGTCACATCTCAGTCACAGTCATTAGAACAGGTTGAGGATTAAAACCAGGCAATACTGAGATCCAAGGTGAGGCAGCTACAGAAGTGGTTTGGAAGCCACACTTAGGAAACTAGGAGCGAGGCGTGAGGAGCTGTAGAGTGGGGGACGCAGGACCCACTGTGTGCCCTTTGGTGAGGCAGCCAGCTCAAGGCCTTGGGTAGGAGTCACCTGACGGGGTGGGAATGTGGACTCAGATAAAATCATTAGTTTACGGTAATAGATGGACTCCTAATTTTGTGTTATGGGCCACAAAATAATACAATGTATAGTGAATACAATGCATAGTGTAGGGGGTAGAGCAGTTCAGTAAATGCAGGAGGCCTTAAGTAAGCAGGTGCCCAGCAGTGGGCCCAGCAACTGCTGCCATTTCTATTTAATTAGTATAAATGGAAATCATTGTCTTTCTGAAAAATGCTGCTTAAAACCATTCTATAAAAAACCATTCTGCAGTATTTAGTAAAGAGTACAAGTTATATATAAAATTATTTTAGGCCATAAACAGAAAATATTTTATGGAAGCAACACAACACCACACCATTCTGCAGTATTTAGCAAAGAGTGGAAGGTATATATAAAATTATTTTAGGCCATAAACAGAAAATATTTTATGAAAACTTCATGTAAATTGACAACATTAGGGCCCTAGTGGGTACAATACACACAGTACATGCAAATGACAGGCAACTCACTGATGTGGAAATATCACTGTTAACTGTGGTCACACTGTGCACTCAAGGAAATGCCAGTTAGACTTGGTGAGGTTCCTGACCCACATAACCACGATCTTATTCAAAGCTTGGTAGCATTATCCACTAATATGCCCTCACCTGTTTTAGAAAGCCACTTAGTTTTATAAATTAAGCCATAAAAGCAACCTAACCTTTTGGTCTAGTCATTTTATTTAAAAGAGCTTTTCTAAGGAGATTTAAAAGGTTGTTATAAAACTATATATATGTGATGATTTTTTAGAACTATGTAAGTACTTAAAACCCCAGCAGAGGTTGGCTATGTAAAGTATAGGAATAACACTTTATAGACAAGTATGTATCCATTAAACAGCAAATATGCTGCAAGTTGAAAAAATGGATCTTAAAATAGATTTAAATCTTTTGAAGAGAAGTACTGACTTTATAACCAGAGTTCACAGAGTGAAAATCAAGGTACTCCTTGATTCAGGAATTAAGGGATCTTCTCAGCACTTGTCTCGGTTCTGCTCTCCTGTTGATTTCTCCTGAGAAGGCTTCCTCCTCGTGCTGGCAAAGGGGAGTCCGAAGCTCCAGACTCTCTAAGGATCCTGGAGTTCAGCTCTGCCTTTCTCTTCCGGTTTTTGGGAGGTCCCAGGCAGCTGTGATTGGCTGGCCAGCCCTGAGGCACCTGCCTGCTCTGGAACCCAGGTGTAGGGGAGGCAAAGTTTCAGCTGTTTGTTTCTTTGTTTGTTACTTGAGCTAATTTTGATTTTTTTTCTGCATGTTGTCATTTCTTTTATTCCAGCATTCTTGATTTTTGTATTTAGAGCTATAGCAACACCTGTTCCTTTGGGGCATGCCTGTGTGTGTGTGTGTGTGTGTGTGTGTGTAAGCCTTCTTCTTTGTCTCAAGTACATATTTTCATGGGCTTCCCATTGAAAATTTTAATTAAACTTTATCACACCATTGGCATTGATACAATTGTATGGCTGCTTATGCAAATATTTGCTCTTATCTTTTTTTATTCAAATGCAATATATTTACTTTCTTTTTGGTAGGAAGTAGTCTTGAATTCTGTCAGAAGCCTGAGGTTAGAGGCTGCTGTGATAGTCTCAGCCTCTCACTTTGTACACAACTGAATTCATTTATTTTCCAAGTAGTTAACATTGTCTTATTTTTCAAATTTGTGGGAAAAAACCTTTAAAATAATTTTGTGGGTTTTTTTACATTAAAATGTTGAATAGAATAGTTTCTACAAAAGCAATTTAATAAACTGAAATTCAGTGAAGGAACATTTTTAAAGAACAAGGCAATTGGTGCAGTTATTTAAATTTCTAGTGTTGGCATTAGTATCAAAATGGATGGCTCAGATGCCTGTGAAACCAGGATGTCCCAAATTATGTTTGTGCAAGATGTTAACTGTATTACTTGGAGGGGGAAAAGGGTTCTAGGTATAAATTTGTGAAATGATGTGTTAGACATTATTCATTACTAGACTGATTAGTTCTTAACACGTCAGTGTGCATTTTGATCTCTAAGAATCAGGAATATCATTTACTTTTATATGACTTCCAAATACCCTTTTAACAAATAGAACCATTATTATGCAATTTGGGAAATATTGCCATAACCATCACTCTCTCAGGATCTTGGTCCACTTTCTCACAAGATTGGTTAAGTGGTTTCAGATGATCATTACTAAGGAATATCATAGGGTTTTTTTTTAAAGTAATGACTTTATTATTCCACGTAGTGGCAAGCTTTGTGTTATTAAAATTCAGATATCTATTTGGTATACTTGCCTAAATAGAAGATTATCTCACCTTGGTGCAAGGTGGACTGCAGGCACACCTACCCTTACATAGTTACAGCAAATTGCATTTTTACAAGCAGCCCTAGATCAAGTCCAGAAAGTATTCTTATTGAAGCCCTCAAATTAATTGTGTGGCCTGGAAAGAAGAAGTGGAGCTTTAACTTTGGAAATTGAGGGCAGAATTTAAAAATCACTTTGATGAAAGTATAAAAAGTCACTGTCATGACAGTGTTCCTGTAGACTAGAGCCTTGAGCTATTATACTGTCCTTTTAAATGTGCCACGATATGGAGCCCTAAGCAAGCCACAGCTAAGAAAATAAGTTCATGTTTTTAATGGAGTTAGAATTAGCCTAATGAGTAAAGAACATTTGCCAAAAACAGCTCACGTGATTTGGGCATATTTGATATATTAGCTGGTATCTGACACCAATTTGCCACAGTGTAACTTGCTTCTTGGCATTGTTTCTGGAATCTATATATATAAAAGCCCAGCGACCAGAATGGCAGAATGACGGGAACCACTGGTCTCTTTGATGAGCACTGTGGCTGCCAACCGGCCCGATCCGGGCCCCAATTGACCCCCACAACTCCTTCAGCCCCTCCCCCCATCCCAATCAGGGGTGGAGCCAACAACTGCCCATGGTCCCTCCCCCGGCCAGCCCCACCCCCAATCGGGGGCAG
>NW_005368305.1:234201-235405 GCF_000412655.1 Myotis brandtii | reverse complement strand
ATTCATAGACTACTTAGGTGCAAGTTAAAAAAAAGTCTTAGGCATAGCTTGTATTTATTCCACATGCATAGAAAGATTCTACAATTTTAAATTTTCCCAGTAGAATTTTTATATTGTTGCTGTGAGAAATGGCTCATCTGTCCGAATTCAAATGACGGACCCGGAGACAGAAGTATGGCGAAAATGAGACATTTAATAATTTGGCCTCCAGAGTTGGTGTCCTTTGTCGTAGGCACACCTGATATGGGGAGCATAGGCTATTTATTTAATCCCTCCTCCAGATCCTCATTGGCTGAGTACTATGGGGTCACCTGTTTCCTCATAGGTCACCTAGGTCTTGCTGTCTCCCATTGGGCCTTTTACAATATTGGGCTGAAGCCTTTCTAGCTTCCTGCACCTCCCCTGTTTAGCTGAAGCAGATGCCTCAGGGGTTTCCATCATGATGCTGGCCCAGGTGCACAGTTCTTTGTTCCTCTTCCCTCCTCCCTACTTTCTGTTTGTCTTGGGAAATTCAGTAAATCCCATCAAAAGCCGACCATACTGGAGGTGGATCACAGAGGTTCATTTCTTACATCGCCTTGACTAAACTTGGCTTGTTACCATTACTTAAAAATTCTTCCCAACACCGTTATAAGTGGTATAAATTGGTGTGTAGCTATTTTTAAATGATGCATTTTTCTATTTGGGCTTTAGGTTTAATCCCTTCTGACCATCCAGAGGCGTGCACAATTTTCCTGAAGAAATCTCAAGTGGATGGTAAGTCAAGATCGGATTTAAATGACAGTTAGGTTTTTATTTGAACAATTACAAGGATCAATTGTTTATATATGAGGACTGAATTTGTGATCTTACATAGTGCTCAAGCAAAGGATGCTATTTCACATTAGAATTTGAAGCTATTCAAACTCTCTCGCCCTATGTAATGCTGCCAGGGTATGTCAGAGGAACAGAGCCCTATGAGGTTCCCGGAAGCCTAGCAGGAGCACGTGCAACTATGTCCATTTCCTGTGTCCTGTTTGTTTTAGGATAAGAACCAGAACTGTAGGACTTTAATGCTTCTGCTTGCCTGCTTATTTCCTTAATGTTATGTTCAATCGAGTTTACTTGCTTAAAAAGGCACAAGGATCGAGTCTTTCAGTTGATTGTGACAGCAGAAGTACAGGCAGGGAAGGGTCCATTTTATTTGAATCCATGCAGCTCAATA
>NW_005368305.1:231106-233654 GCF_000412655.1 Myotis brandtii | reverse complement strand
TTTTTTATAAGCTAAGTTTCTCCCCTGGCTTTCCCCTTTGCCCTTTCCTTCTGGACATGAGAGACTTTTATTTGTACCTAAAACAGAATATCCATTAGGTCAAAAAGGCAAATTTTAGTTTTAATATTTTGCTTATGGGACTCCTCTTACCAGGTGCTTTAAATTATAAATTTTGTTGGAAGTTATAAAAGAAATGGAATAAAATTTATTCTTATTTTGTATGTTGGTAATCTTTCAGGTAATCAGTAACTTTTTTTTTTCTGTGGCATTTGTATCAGTACTGATGGGTTAATTTTCTTTTATTCTTAGTGCGAGGAAAAAGAAAGAGCAGTTGTTATTCCTACCATGTAAGTAAATAGTTGAAAAGTTACATAAGAAATTAGTAATTTGAATTAAAAATTGTCTGCCATGATTTTTAACAATATATAATGGAACCAATATCATTAGCATGGTAGATTTTCTAAATCACTTCTGTTATCTTCATGATCAAACTTCCATATTTAGGAAAGTTTTTGGCTTTAGTAATGCTCATTTTTAGGGCTTCTAACCTCTAAGTTAAATGTCAATAACATGGCTGTGGTATAAATGTCTGCCTTAATTTTTTCCTTAAGTTTTAATCTTGATTTTTAGCAAAATGAACAATATAAAGCTAAGTCAATTTTCAGGGTTATATCTTAGCTTATTGTCATGGCAGCTGAAAGCTTATCTTTCTCACTCCAGTGTGACCTTTTTTCCCCTCCCTCTGTCCTCCCAACAAGGATCATGGTTTTTATTCAATCAGAATCAATGTTTACATTATTATGACTTTGTAAATATTTTTAATGCTGAGTCATATAGTTCTTTGGCTGTGCCTCTTTCTTGTGCCTTCATTCTTTTGCTCAACAAATGTATATGCACTTTGAATGATTATGCCAGTGTTTATTAACATACAGTTCAGTTTCAAAATTTGAAAGAATCTGCAGAAATGAATAATTTGTTTTTGTCAGTGCCTATTTTCAAACTGATGACTGGTTTGGTCCAGGCACTGCTGATAAAGCAAAGCAATGGAATTACAAATGTCAAGAATTAATTATTTTATTCCGTATTTGTGTGTCCTCAATTTGTGGACTGTTGCCAGTTTTGTGCTGTAAACTTTATCTTTTATGTCTCACCATTTTTTTCATAAAAAAAAATCTAGTAGGACTTCAGGATAAGTTTTCTTTGTTCAAAGCTTAGTTTGGCTTCGCCCATTATTTCAAATCAGTTAAACCTGAAAAGGAGTAAAACTTAAGTGAGTTATCAGCTGTTCAAATGTGTATACTTTTTTTGGGACCCCCTATATTACTGAGATTTGAGCACCGCTACACTTCTCCAGGATAATTCAAACCCCTGTTCTCATCATGATCTCACATAGTCAAAGGCAGCAGGTAGGCTGGTCTCTCTGATTTCACAAATAACTGCTTTATATCTAACAATCTAGTAACTTGACAGAGAAAGATGACTATTGGGACAAAAATTATGTATTTATGCTACATTAACATAATACCTAGTAAGTTTTCATTTTTTTTGTGTGTGCGGAATTAATTTTTTTTAGTGTATTCACTTTTTCTTTTCTAGCAGCTATTTTTTCCCTGAAATGTTGTGACATTTGTCACAGGCCTGTCAAAAATATTTTCCATGCATATAAGCATAACCAATGGACATAAGACACTGGGGGGTAGGGGAGGCCAGGGGATTGTCAAGGGCGGGGGGAAAAAAGGAGAAATATGTAATACTCTTTGTAATAATTTAAGCAATAAAAAAAAATATTTTCCATGTACTGAACACATTTGCTCCACTTCTTCTTGGAAGCCATCTCCCCAGCCTTTTTTTTATCCTCCTCCAGTTTAGACTTGTTCTCCAAAGGCCTGCTCTGTGCCTGCTTTTAGGCATATTTTTAAAAAAATATATTTTATTAATTTTTTACAGAGAGGAAGGGAGAGGGATAGAGAGTTAGAAACATCGATGAGAGAGAAACATTGATCAGCTGCCTCCTGCACACCCCCTACTGGGGATATGCCTGCAACCAAGGTACATGCCCTTGACCGGAATCGAACCTGGGACCTTTCAGTCCGCAGGCCGATGCTCTATCCACTGAGCCAAACCGGTTATGGCTAGGCATATTTTTTTAAAGTCATCTGGGATCTCACATACTGTTCTCTTGTGTTGGATCCCCAATTTCTTTAGATCAGCAATTTTCAACCTTTTGCATCTCATGGCATGCATACACTAATTACAATTCCAAGGCACATCAAAAATATTTTTTGTTGATCTACCAAAAAAGTAGGTATCATATTTATTCATTCACTCTGAACGTCTGTTGTGGTATTGGCTGTTGTCATTTTGTTATTTGACAATGTAAGGGAAAAGGTCAGTGGACCTGCCCAAATAGTCAGATATTGCATGTTTTAAACATTCTTGCTGCACACCAGTGTGAGGCGTGGTACACTGGTTGAAAATCTGTTTCCTGTGTTGTATGTCTTCCTCTGTCTTTTTTATTTTTTTAAAATAAATCTTTATTGTTCAGATT
>NW_005368305.1:219214-228774 GCF_000412655.1 Myotis brandtii | reverse complement strand
TATAAGGCTTTTATTATGTTGAGGTATGATCTCTCTATTCCCACCTTGCTGAGAAATTTTATCACGAAAGGGTGTTGGATTTTGTCAAATGCTTTTTCTGCATTGATTGATATGATTATGTGATTTTTATCTCTCAGTTTGTTTATGTGATGTATCACATTTATTGATCTGTGGGTATTGTACCATCCTTGCATCCCCTGAATAAATCCCTCTTGGTCATGGTGTATGATCTTTCTAATGTAATGCTGAATTCCATTTGCTAGAATTTTGTTGAGGATTTTAGCATCTATGTTCATCAAGGATATTGGCCTGTAGTTCTCTTTTTTGGTAGTGTCTTTATCTGGTTTTGGAATTAGGGTAATGCTGGCTTCATAGAAAGAGCTTAGAAGTGGCCTTCCTCTTGAATTTTTTGAAATAGTCTGAGGAGGATAGGTTTTAGTTCTTCTTTGAATGCTTGGTAGAACTCCCCTGTAAAGCTGTCCAGACCAGGGCTTTTGTTTGCTGGAAGATTTTTGATTGCTTCTTCAATTTGTTCGGTAGTTATCAGCCTATTCAGGTGTTTTGATTCTTCTTGATTGAGTTTTGGGAGCTTGTATTTTTCTAAGAATATGCCCATTTCATCTAGGTTGTCCATTTTGTTGGAATAGAGTTGTTCATAGTATTTTTTCATAATTGTTCGTATTTCTGTGGGATCGGTTGTTACTTTGCCTTCTTCATTTCTGATTTTGTTTATTTGGGTCCTCTCTCTTTGCTTCTGGGTGAGCCTGGCTAGAGGTTCATCAATCTTGTTTATCCTTTCAAAGAACCAGGTCTTGGTTTTGTTGATCTTTTGTATTGTTTTTTTGGTCTCTATGTCATTTATCTCCACTGTGATATTTATTATTTCCTTCCTTCTGCTTACACTGGGCTTCTCTTGTTGCTCTCTTTCTGATTCTTTGAGTTGTAGGGTTAGATAATTTATTACCATCTTTTCCTGTTTTTTGAGATAGGCCTGCAGAGCTATGAACTTCCCTCTCAAGACTGCTTTCGCTGTGTCCCATAGATTTTGCATTGTTGTGCTTTCATTGTCATTTGTTGCCATGATGCTTTTTATTTATTCTTTGATCTCTTTGGTAACCCAATCATTGTTTAAAAGCAGGCTATTTAGCTTCCAAGTGTTTGATTTTTTAATTGTTTTTATTGTAGTTGATTTCTAGTTTTATGCCATTGTGATCTGAGAAGATGCTTGATATGATTTCTATCTTCTTGAATTTGAAGAGATTTTGCCTGTGTCCCAATATGTCGTCTATTTTTGGAAATGACCCATTTGCACTTGAGAAGAATTATATTCTGTGGCTTTGGGGTGGGATGTTCTGAAGATGTCAATTAATTTCATCTGATCTAGTGAGTCATTTAGGATTGCTGTTTCTTTACTGATTTTTTTTTGTTTAGAGGATTTGACCAGTGGTGTTAGTGAGGTATTAAAGTCCCCTACTATGATTGTATTGCTGTCAATCTCTCCCTTGATATCCTCCAGAAGTTTTTTTCTGTATTAGGGTGCTTCTGTATTCGGTGCATATATGTTTATCAGAATTATATTCTCTTATTGAATTGTTCCTTTTAGTATTATGAAGTGGCCTTCCTTATCTCTTGTTATGGCCTTCACTTTGAGGTCTAATTTGTCAAATGTAAGTATTGCTACTCCAGCTTTTTTTTCCATTTCCATTCGCCTGAAAAACTGTTTTCCATCCCTTCAACATCAGTCTGTGTGAGTCCTTTGTTCTAAGGTGGGTTTCCTGCAGACAACAGATATATGGGTCATGTTTTCTTATCCACTCAACTACCCTATGTCTTTTGATTGGGGCATTTAATCCATTTACATTTAAAGTTATTATTGATAGGTATTGTTTGTAATGTGCCTTGGCGTCGGTCTTTTGGGGTTCATTTTGTTTGGGACTCTATGAGCTTCTTGGATTTGTGTGAGTTTTTTCTTCCCTATATCAGGGAAGTTTTCTGTCATTATTTCTTCAAACAGGTTTTCTATTCCTTGCTCAGTTTCCTCTCCTTCTGGCACCCCTATTATGCGGATGTTGTTTTGTTTCATGTTGTCCAAAAGTTCCCTTAGGCTCTCCTGTTTTTAAAATTTTTTTTTCTAGCTGCTGCTCTACTTGGGTTTTTTTTCCTACCTTGTCTTTTAGCTCACTGATGTGGTCCTCTGCTTCTTCTAGTCTACTGTTGATGCTTTCTATTGAATTCTTTATTGCAGCGATGTCATTTTTCATTTCTTCTTGGTTCTTCATTTCCTCTTGGTTCTTACACATATTATTGAATTTGTCTTCCATCCTTTTCAGCAACCTTATGACCATTGCTCTGAATTCTTTCTCTGTCATATTGCTTGCCTTCATCTCATTTACTTCATTTTCTGGTGATTCCTTCTTTTGTATGCGGGCTGTTTCTTTGTCTTCCCATGATCACTCCTCTCAGGGTTTCTGGTTATGTAGCTCTATCTCTCCTGTGTTGACTTAAAGGCACAAAATACAACACAACAAGACACAATGCGCAGGGCACCAAACACAAATGTATTCACAATACTAATACCCTTAAATAAAGGTGACCACCAGAGAAAAGAGAATTAGGGAATAGAGATGAGTGCAAAAATGATATTGAGAAAAGGAAAAAATGTAAGAGAGAGAAGGAAAAAAAAAGAAGGGGAAAATATGTATATGGGGAGAAAACTCCAATAAAACTAATCCAAAAAATGCAAACCACAAGCACCCAGAGATGAGTGCAAACTACAAAGAACAACTAATCCAAAAAATGCAAACAACAAACCTCCAAACAACAAACACCCAGAGTAATCTGAGGAGGCAGAGCTTATTTCTAGGAGGTAAGGTCAAGAGAACAAGTGAGGAGAGGAAAAACAGAAGCAAAAACCAAATAAAGAAAAACAAACTAACAAAAAAATTAACCAATAATCAAACAAACAACAACAAGACAGACAGAAAGAAAAAGGCAAAGAAAAGAAAAAGAATGTGGATTGTGAAGAAAGCGAAGAGAGAAGTGTCTATGGGTTTGGAGCAGGGGAGAGGAAATTAGATGTATGAGTAAGATCAATTTTTAACAGGGAGTGAAAAGAAAGGATAGAGAAAAACTAAAGCAAGAACAGGGTAATAGAAACAGGACAAAAAAAGGGAAAAGTGATGAAGAGAGTGTTGGGATAAAGGCAAAATTGAGATAGAGTAAAATAATGCTAAAGGGAAAATCAAAATAGAATGTATAACACTAATCCCAAAATAAAATAAAATAAAGAAAAAATAACATAAAATAAAACTTTTTAAAAAGGGTAAAATAATAGTATTAATACTAATAGTTCAAAATGAAAATATAATAAAAAAAAACCAAGGTAAAATCGAGTGAGAGAAAAAAAATTAGTTTCTTAAGTAAAAGATGAAAACTAAAAATGTGAAAAATGGGTAAAATAATAGTATTAATACTAATAGTTAAAAATAAAAATATAATAAAAAGTAAAGTAAAATTGAGTGAGAAAAAATTAGTTTCTTAAGTAAAATATAAAAAATAATAATGTGAGGGAAAAAGGAGACATATGTAATAATCTTTGTAATACTTTAAGCAATAAATAATAATAATAATAAGAAGAAGAATAATGTGAAATAGTGAAGGTTGTTCACTTCCTCCACTGTTCTGCTTGGCACGTCTTTTTCCTTGCAGGTAGTCAGCACAGTATTGAAGTTCCCTGGCGTTGTAAACCACAACCCTATTTTCAAGCAGGCAGGATCTCTCTGCTCTCTCTGGTTCTGTCTGTTTTTAGTTGTATTTACACACAAGAGTAAATTTCTGCTACAGCCCCTGGGTAGCAGTGTTTCTGTCTTAATATCCTGGGCTAAAAGGCCTCTCTACCCTGGATCTGTGCGCAATTCTGTGTGTGACTCTGCGCAGCTGAGTACTGCAGGCTGCCTTTCTGGGTCCAGTCCCGCTGTGGGTTAATATCTAGAATCCCTTTCTGCCAGCGGCCCTGCGGACCCCCTTCCACATTCGAGGGCTATACTGATTCCAACACTCGCGAATTTTGTGGGGGCAGTCTTTCTCTGAGACTCTAGTTCTCACTGTGCGCGTTTCTCCCTCTAGCCTGGATCCCAAATCTCACCTTTCTTTAGGCAATGCCAGCTGTGTTTAATTCGCCAGTTGTGGGTGGGTGCACTTAGATTCAGCTGTTCCTTCTGCTCTGTGAGAAGGCACAGGGCCCATCCACGTTTGTTTTCCCCTGAGCAGACCTCCCAGGTGCCTGTGGTCAGGGAGGTTGGAGTTCTGGCGTTCGTGGATTCATAGTTGAGGTAACTGGTCCCTGGGCACCGTGGTTGTAAGGTCCCGGGAGGCATCGGAGATCTCCCCGGTTGAAGGTCAGGCTGGGGTTCCGATCACAGTCTCCACAGCGGTCTCCCCTTCAAGATGGGTGGCCTCTGTGGCAGAGCTGGCCGCTCTGGGAGAGATTTCAGCCGCAGTAGAGGTTACCTGGTTGGGGGTGGGGGGGGGGGGGGGGGGGCGCTGGGAGGTGGCGCGATCTGCCAGTCCCCAACAGTCCCTTGGAGTATAGGTGTCCCTCACTCACAAATACTGACGCTCCCGCATGTCCATGCACTCTCCTTTCATTCTCTCACTATCACACTATCCAGCAGCCTGCAGTCCCGTGGGCAGCCATCTTGGATCTCCGCTATTGATCTTTTTTGAGGAACCCCTTCCCTTTCTTGAAAAGCTTGTAAAAGTCCATCTATTCTGCCATTGTGCAGAGTGAATGAAGATAGAGTAGGATTTTTGTCTCTGTGTATTTTAGTGACCAACTGAAATACCTATGAACACTCTGTTGTGGATAGCATTTTGGCTTTTTGAATTTTTATTTTTATTTTTAGTATTTTCATTTTTTATCTCTATGTTTTTCTGTGTAGTTTATTGAGGTTGTAAGCAATAGTAAGGTTTTAACCATAAAGAACAATTATTTTAAATTTTCAAGCAAGATGAGGGGAAAGTAACCTTCTGGCAGCCAATATATCCAGGCGTTGCTAGGAGGGTTAATCTGCCACCCTAGTGGGTCCTAGATACTTGGTACTGGAAAGTTTGAATAGTTGGCAGTAGACTTGGACTGATGGGGAAGTGCTCAGTATTCCTTTGGTTGAATCTACCAGTAGACTGTAAATTGTTGCTTTACTAAATGAACCCCTATAGACCTGTGAGCCCATGTCTGATTAAAAATTTTCAATGTTTTAGCACTATTTTCAAATAGAAAACAATGTACATTTATAATAGAAAAAAATTTAAATAGAGGAAAATGGGAGCAAAGATCACCCAAAGTTTTACCAATTAGTCTATATTTTGTGCATTGTGTCCTATTCTTTTTACTCCCCTCTATATAGGTTTCTGGTCATAATTGACTTTATTTTGGTGCATTATATGCCATACTACACCTGTATAGTAGTAAACCTTCCATTTAGAATAAAATTATTTGAATGACTTTTCATATTTTGTGCTGTATTTGTTTTTTTTTAAATCCTAAAGGTAAATTATATGTTAAATGCATGGCTAAAGATCCCTATCCAAGTTTTAGTTATAGTTAAAATATTTCTAGCTTGACAGAGAATTTATTTCTCCAAATAGTGATTCCTTTCATATTTGCCATCTGTAACTTCTGGTTAATGAGGAATAAGTGGCTTTGAAGTAAAACATCTGAAACAGACAAAATGGTATTTTATACAGTGGGGCCTTGACTTACGAGTCTAATTCGTTCAGAGACTGAGCTCGTTAAGGAGCTCGTTAACTCAAATTACTCTATTAACTCAATGCAAAAAATTGGCGGAGAGACAGCTGGTATCTCAAAAAACTTGTTAGTTGGGACACTCAAAGTCAAGGCCCCACTGTATAATATAAATATACTTATGATTATTGGGTAGTGGCAGTTTTTTAATGCTCTGTATTTTAACAGATATCAACTAGATTTTCACCCTGTCGTGTCTTTTGTGTATGTGAGGGGGATATTGATGGGAAAGTATGACAGCATGATGAAAGCTATTTTATATTAATACTAGGGGCCCAGTGCACGAAATTCATGCACTCGGGGAGGGGTACTTTAGCTTGGCCTGTGCTTTCTCACAGTCTGGGAGCCCTCGGGGGATATTTAACTGAAAGCTTAGGCAGTTGGACATCCTAAGCGCTGCTCTGGTGACAGGAGAGGCTCCTGCCACCACTGCTGTGCTTGCCAGCCGTGAGCCCGGCTTCTGGCTGAGCGGCACTCCCCCTGTGGCAGCACACTGACCACCCGGGGCAGCTCCTGCATTGAGTGCCTGCCCCCTGGTGGTCAGTGCACGTCATAGTGACTGGTCATTCCTCTGTTCAGTTGATTTGCATATTTGCCTTTTATTATATAGGATAAGGAAGGAAGGCCTATCTGAATTAGTTCATAATAACACAACAAAACTGATGCAGTAGTCAATTCGGCAGACATGGACAGAGTAGGAATGATAGGCCAAGTATGTTCCAAAGTAGAAAGCTGTTGGTGCCTGGCAATGTGCAAAACTGGGAAACCAAGTATTGTAGGGTGGGACCTCGCCCAAGGGTGACCTTTCCTTTCTTAGCATATCACGGGTCATGCAGTTTACACCCCCCTGAACTTTGATATCGCTGGTCCCCTGACCTTTCCTCCCCCAGCATATGGACACCCTTAAAGGAGGAACAAGGAGCCCAGAGAATAGCCTTATACAATTTCCATGCAAGCCCTTGCATCCTGACTCACATAGCATTAAGCCCTGAGGACAAAGAGGTTCGGGCCTGATTCTAACAATCTTAGTAACAAAGCCTCAGGTCTGCTGAGCTCAGAGACAGAGTTGTGGTCAAAGTAGAGGTAATATCTAGGCCTCAGTTGGTTTCAGCTTCAGGCCCAGCTTAGGTCCCCTAAGACCGTCCCTAAAATTTCTGCCTTTAGGTAAAAGCCCTTAAGATGAACCCAGCACCACCTGTGCTCTCTCTCCCTTGAGCATGCCTGTAGTTTTCCCCGCCCTCTTCTCAGGTGCTCTCACTCTGGAGCATGCCCATGCCTTCCCCCTCTTGTTCCCCCGGGCGTGTATATTCTTCCTTTCTTTCTTCTAAGTTCCAGGGGCCCTTCTTCTGCCTCTGTAACTTGTGTGTTGAGCCCACGCAGCAACACTGGCTCAGTTCTACCTCTGTGACTTTCTAAATATACTTTCTCTTATAATTTAAGTTCTTGGCTCTAAATTCTTTCTCAGCCAAACTCAAGGACCAAGGTCAAATATCTGGTGCCATTTTTTCCACTAGCAAAACGAATATTAAAGATACTACAATTACTTTCAACTCCCTACAGTGACTAGGATTAGTTATTGGTTTTACTCTAAGATTATTTTCCTAACATAGGTTAGGTTATTTCCATATTTCATTATTGTTATATTCTAGGGCTCTTTACAAATCAATGGAAACTTTTAAAAGACATAAATATTTCTAAAGTGTTTTAAAAATAATTTATTCTCTAGCATATCTCAAAAAGTCATTGTCATCTCTGTAACACCACTGCAGGTAAATCCTAATTTGCATCTGTAGTAGGATTTGCCTTCCAGTTGCTATTGATTTTAGATAATTGGTCAAACACTTGTCACACTCCTAATTTGCCCCAGATTCTGTGCTCAGCAATTGGAGGTAGAAGAGGAGGGGAAGTCCTGTCTTCACTAGAGAAGCTCACTTTTTATGAGGGGGATGCCCTGGAAGCAGTTGATACCATGTAGCAAGGAGTAACTCAGGTGTGAGAGAGTAGAGAAAGGGAGCAGTTGTGCCGTGCGGCTGCTGGCAGAGGTGTCCTGGAGGTAGATGGGAAGCGGGGTTAACCTTGCTGGGAAAAGGAGGAAGCAAAGGGCCTGGTCATCAAAGAGAGCATCTGAGTGAGGCAGGGTCCCGATAAGTGTCATGTAGCTTAGGGAATAGAATTCTTAATATCATGGGAAGCATTCTCTGAGGTTCTCTTTGGAGGAATGTAATGATAGTCTTATTTCAACATGAAGGGAGAGTTAAATTCTCAGAGGTGTTTGATCTGTTTTTGGATGTGAGAGAATCTTAAAACAATACTCTTTAATCCTCTAGGTAAGGAAACTGAGGCCCAGAGAGACCTCTGGTCCCCTAACTTGTGAGCTGCAGGCCAGCCCCAGCACACACACACCTCTGCCTCAGATACATGTATTTTGTCACACTGTCTCCTGAACTAACATTTGTTATTGGCTTTCATGTAAATGCTCTTGCTTCAATATTATAGAAGGCAGTATTTCTTAATGTAGAAAATAAATAGTAGAAATAGAAATCCTGGCAGTTTTCATTTCTTAAGAAAAACACTCAAATCTTATTTTAAATGTTTTACATTATTATAAAGGGAATTTATCATAGGTGTTTGCCAAGTTGGATTATAGGTAGTATGTCAAGGGCAGCATTTTATGACCTCTTCGTCAATTCTCATTGTTGGAAGTTAAAGCATGTAATGGGTTTACCATAGAACTGGACATGGTATTGCACCAAAGCAGTTCATCTATCTATACTAATAAAAGGGTAATATGCAAATTGGTCAGGATGCCCTCACATAGCGACTGAACAGCAGGCTGCATGGGGTGATAAGGCCAGCAGGGAGGTTAGTGAGGGACGACCAAATGACTGAATAGCAGGCTGTGTGGGGCGACCAGGCCAGCTGGGGGGGGGGCAGTTGGGGGCGACCAGGCTGGCAGAAGGGGGCAGGAAGGGGTGACCAGGCAGGTAGGCAGGTGAGCAGTTAGGAGCCAGTGGTCCTAGATTGTGAGAGGGAAGTCCGACTGCCAGTTTAGGCCCGACCCCCGGGATCAGGCCTAAACTGGCAGTTGGACATCCCCCAAGGGGTCCAGGATTGAGAGTGTGCAGGCTGGGCTGAGGGGACCCCCCCTCCCATGCACGAATTTCATGCACCGGGCCTCTAGTACAGTATGAGGACAATTGTAATGCTTAATTGTTTGACATTTTAACCAAGGAAAAATGCACTTTTATAGGTTTAACTTACTGTGATATTTTCTTTTACTCCCCTTTTCCTTCAGGTGTCTCCTGATAACCATAGGGAAAAGTACAGCTCATGTGCAACATTATATGTGGACAGCACTATTTCTCAGTCTGATCTGAGAGTCACTGTGCAGTGGTGAGTACAAATAGGGAACAGACCCCTTATCCTGCCCATATGTACTTTCATTTGCTTGTCCTTTTCAGTGCTCAGGTTAAAAAACTGGTGTCAATTATATATTGATTTCCACTTCCATTTTAATCTTAGAGTGGATGGGAGAAGGGAAACCCACTTAACAATTAAAAAATGCCTCCAAAAGTGTTTATCTTTACTTGAGGCATTACTGTTCCTGAGACATTGTTGAACACAATGAAGGGAGAGGTGCGTTTTACTGAATGTTTCTGGAATAAAGTATTTCTTCATGAGATACAGGCCTAAAACCATGTGTACTACCCTGGAAGCTGCTCTTGGAAGAAGGGACAGCTTGTCCCCTACTGGCACC
>NW_005368305.1:212683-218844 GCF_000412655.1 Myotis brandtii | reverse complement strand
CAGTGTCATGATGATGAAAACTATTCATTAAATTCTGTGAGTTCATAGTCCACAATTGGAGATGCACTTTAAAAACACCCTAATATGAAACCTTCAAGCTTACTTAAGAGCAAAATAAAACCAAACTAGGATGTAGAGCTTCCTGAATCCCATTGGCGTTGTCCAAGGATCATTATTGGTGTCTCCCTGGGATGTGAGGGTTGACTTTTCGGAACACAGTTTGGGGAATTCTACCTGAAATCATTAATATCCTCATTCCTAATTTTATTTTTCAGTCCTAAAACATAATTTATTTATAAACTTAATTTTGTTTATATAGTACCAACTTTTTGGCTAATTAAATTCTCAGTAACTTCTACTTTAATTATAACAGCCAGTTCACAATCATAATAATGTAAGTTTCTTCTCTCATAACAACAGTTGAGATCAAATTGAGTTTCAGCAAAACTGGAGCCCGTCTCTCTCTAAAGTCCTGAGCTTTGGCACCCAACTCACAATCACTGAGTCTTTTTCTTCAGTCTGACCACTAAATCCAGGAGTAAAAAACCAGTCCTTTCTGGCTGCATTTCATAGCTTCTTTTGAGTTCATAAGAGTCTGATGTTACAGTATATAATTCAAAACTAGTTTTAAAGATTAACCTTTCTTAAACAAGTGGGTATTATGCTTTTTTTCCTTCAAATTCGTCTAATTTTTGGAAGTACAGTAAGTTTGCATTTGTTCTCATCAGGTTTTGAAAATGATCATTCAGTACATTTACTGTTGGTAAAATAAAGGTTTCCTGAGAATATTAATAGAGCTAATTGGCCCTTAGGAATGGTTTTGAAAAAACGTTTATTGTGGGGTAATAGTGCATTGTTCTCAATGGGATGGGTGAGCTTTTTTGGAATCACTTATGCAACTTTTATCTAAATGTTTCTCTAAACACATGCATTCCATTTCTCCTCCCCCAAAACACTCTCACAAGCCTTCTGATAAGCTGAGGAGGGATGGAAGGCATTTTTATGTGGAGAAAAGCATCTGGGATGATTTTGATTTTAACTCTAATTCATGTGTTCTCAAACTTTGGTGCACTTTGCAATCACCTGAGAAGCTTTCAAAACAACCCCAGGTCATACCCAATGCCAGATGAATCAGGTCAACTCACAGTGGGGGAAGGCAGTTTGTCAAACTCCTCTGAGGACCCCAATGCACAGCCAAGCCTGGGAACCACACTGCCTGGTTAGAGGGTAGGAGGAAGAGAACCGCTTCTCACTCTTGGTGGGACCTTGCGGAAGTCAGTTTTAAGCCTTGGTTACCTTTTCTGTAAAATGGGTTGTTGAATTAAATATTACAAGTTCATTGGCTCTTTTCAGCTTCTATACTTAAAATTCTGTGATTTTAAAATCAATTTGAAGATGAAACTGTTTGAAGCACTATACAAGTACCCATCTTTGATGCTAACAAGGCTACAGGCCTTTTTAGAAGTGCTAATATTCTATAACCTAGTTATAAAATTCAAATTTGCTTCCCTCAATTATTTTGAGCTTCATATTAGACACTGAGGGCAAAGAGGAAAAGCATGGAACTTAATCTACAGCACTCCTTTGTTTCATGTTACACAGCATCTGGGAATAACTTAGGGATATAGTAACTTACACAGTATCTAAGGACTTACATCTGCTCATTAAATTATATTTAAAGTAATTTGGAAATAAATGTTACTAATATTACACTGTATATTACTTGCTGCATTGCTAGCACTGCTAATTGTAGAATTGTTATAACTATTGATTTTGTGGGTTCTAACATTTGCCATTAAATTTTCTAACAATTATGTAAAAGTGACCTTAAATGATTCTGTTTGGTAGAGAGCATTCTATTTACCTTTATGGAAATGACAGACAATGGGTGGGCAGGTGGAAAAACTACTATATAGCTTAAATTGAAGCATGTGCACAAATAGATCTAACATGTACAGGATGAAAGGTTCTATGGGTAGAAGGGGAAATGACAGGGGAAGCGTATAATATCTTTTTTTTATAATATCTTATATATTATAATAATCACTGGAAACATGTCTTCTTACTAAATATGCCCTAGCATTTTGGTTTTCTAATTTTGCTAAAAGATAAAGAAATAGAACAAGGTGAAGAGTGCCCATGTGATACTGTCCTGAATGAGAATCTCATGGCCACTGGGCAGGTGGGAAGGTCTTCCCCCACCACAACCCTTTTAAAACATGTCTTCAGACATGACATAAAGTCAATTGTTACCTTTTCTTTTCTCCACAGCCTGGCACTAGCAATATATCACCACATAAAGAACAGGTGAGTTTTAAACCTGTCTTGTTATTCTAGCTAATAAACTTACAAGATATGAAGTTAGTGTTAGGTTTTAACTATAGGCATTGTTGGAGTAGGCTATAGTGCTTTTATTACATTATTAAAGGCCCAATGCACGAAATTCGTGCAAGGGGCTTGGCCCTCGCAACCCTGGCTTGCCTGGGTCCTCACAGGAGCCCCAGAAGGTCGTTCTGTCATCTGGTCTAATTAGCATATTGTGCTTTTATTATTATAGATTGAAGTGAATCACTTGTTTTTGTCTTAAGAGTCTTAATGCTTAAGTTATTGAGGATCCCAAAGAATATTTGTTTATGTGGGCTATATTGATATTTACTGTATTAGAAATTAAAATTGAGACTTTAAAAATAAACCCCCTGTATGTTGAAACATGGTTTTTACAGCATTGTTGAACTTTTGAGCAGGATACTGCTTTGCTGTGCAGATTGCCTTGTGCGTTACAGGGTGTTTACAGCTTCCCCGGCCTCTCCTCACTAGATGCCAGTAGCACCCTCTTCCCAGGCCTCATTGTGACAACAAAAAGTCTCCTCCATGATGGAATGCTTCCTGGGGGACTAAATTGCCCCTGATAGGGAGCCATAGCATTAACATGATTCTTTATAAAGGAGAATCATTTTCCATAACAAATAGGCCAAGTGGAAATTGTGTCATTTATTTTCATTTTGCAAATCTCTTTATGTCTGGTGTAACAGAAGACAGCTGATTCTCATGTCCACCCTGTCTTCACACCTTTGTGATTACTTCAGTCATCTCAATAATTTGTTTTGAATAAACAATTGAAGACCCAGCCTCATGTAGCTTTATGGGCATATTTTTAAAGCTTTCAGAAAATTGTGTATATTCTTTGATACTGTACTAAAAGTCCACAAGAGCTGGCTTCTTAAATTAGTTTCATGAACTTGTACTAAGGCCTCTTTTAAATTCGTACCCATTCATATATCTTGTATGCTGAATGAATCTTTTTACTTGTAAGTAATTTTGTAATATTATGCATTGATCACTTGGAAAGTATTGGTCCACATTTCTGTATACACTATCAAAACTCACTTTTGTTAGTTAGTGTCATTATCACCACCACTCTTCCCAGAAAACCATTAAGTATTGAAAAGCTGTCAAGCTCACAAAAAAAGTACAAGTTTGCCCTATTCTTGATTTTCAGCTTGACAGCTGGAATTGTGCAATTGGCAAGAAATGTATAAGTTATTTTCCTTGAAGTGACAGGCTCACTTTTCAGCTTTGAGATTATGACACTTGTACTATGAACTAAAGATGTTATTCTATGAAAACAGTAGCTCATTCAGCTCACAACTAAGTTAAAGTCCAAGTGCTTTTCCTTAACACACCCACATTTCAGTATGCATACTTCCCCTTACTCAGAATATAAAAAGAAGGATCAATTTTTAATAGCATTATTCATTGTTAATTCTTTATCAAAGATGTGCTTAAGTAGATTTGTTTTCAACAAGTGGCAGTGAGAATAGAATGAGACTACTAGCACAGGGCGGGACCCCTGCCTTGATTCTCATTCAGAAACCAGTTTTACTGACTTTTGCTTTTATACAGTAATTGCAAATGTCAGTGTAAATGCAGGCAGTGCCTTAATATTTCTATACAAACAGTTTTGGCCTCATGGGTCTCCTAAAAATGTGGTCTGCAAACTGTGGCTTGTGAGGCACATGCGGCTCTTTGGCCCCTTGAGTGTGGCTCTTCCACAAAATACCGACTTCTGTGCATGGGCCACGAAGTTTCAATAGCACTATATGTGCACGCCCGCACATGGTATTTTGTGGGAGAGCCACACTCAAGGGGCCAAAGAGCCGCATGTGCCTCACAAGCCACAGTTTGCAGACCACTGCTCTAGTGGAACCACTGAAGCCTGCAAAACACACTTGGAGAAACACTGTGTAAATGAGCAGAGTGTATTAGTGTGGAAAATTAAACTTTAAAAAAAAAGAAGCAGCCTGGTTTCCCTGGCACAGTTGGTTGGAGCATCGTCCTGTACACGACAAAGTGGCAGGTTCAATTCCAAGTCAGGGCAGCACGTACCAGGTTGTGGGTTCAATTCTCTCAGGCCACGTACGTAGGTTTCTGGTTCGATCACCAGTCCAGCATTTGCAGGAAGCAGCCAATCGATTTTTTTCTCTCTCTCTACCTCTCTCTAAAATCAATAGACTGTTCACTTTTAAAATAAAAAGGCAAGATTTTAACTCAGACTAGTTTGAAGAGACCAGAAGAAATACATAGTAAGAATATAATATAGGAAAGTGATAAAACAAACAGTGAAAAAACAGGAACTCATATTCACCATGAATGCTTGCCCACCACTACTGCTTTATAAAATGTTCCTGTGTCTGCCAATGAGAGGTTAGAGGACTGGCCATCGATTTGATTGACTAGCATTGCCTATTAGGGAGGGTCAATGCTTATAAAGGCAACTCTGGCAGGTCATTGTAGAAAAGATTTCACAGAACTTGATGTGCTGAGTAAAAAGAGGTCAGAAAATTCCTACAGGATCTAAGAGAAGAATTTGTAGAAGGACTTTCTTTGTTGAAGGTTAAGTTCCCTCCACCCCTCTCTACTCCCAGCAGATGTGTTGCTAACACAACAATTCTTGGATTAGTTTTTAAAATCATGTCCTTATTTTCTAGAGATGCAAATAGATCCAAGGACATTTTTGATGAGAGGATCCATCCTTTCACAGTAAGTGCCAGTTGTATTGATGTTGTCTTTTTCTCTCAGACAGTTGTCTTTATTCCTGCTGCTTTGCTTTGAAATTAATCACTAGTAGAAAATTACTCCCTCCAGCTTGGAGTCAACATTATCTTCCTGTAAGTTTTCTTCCCCACCCATGTTGTATCTAATAATTTAACAAAAGGAATGTTGTATAAGAAATATGTCAGCAAGACCTGAGTTTCAGCTTCCTATACTAGTAATTAGTGAGCTAAAGTGAGTCAACATACCCCAAAAAACAAAAAAATGTATCTTTAAAAAGATAATTGCATAATTTTTAAAAAAAATATATTTTATTGATTTTTTACAGAGAAGAAGGGAGAGGGATAGAGAGTTAGAAACATTGATGAGAGAGATCAATCAGCTGCCGCCTGCACGCCCCCCAGGGGGGATGTGCCCGCAACCAAGGTACATGCCCTTGACCGGAATCAAACCTGGGACCCTTCAGTCCGCAGGCCGACGCTCTATCCACTGAGCCAAACCGGTTCGGCAATAATTGCATAATTTTTATCATCATGCAATACGAATGTTTATAAATAAACAGATATGTGAAATATCTCTATGAATAAAATAAAAAAACTAAATTAATTAGAACTACAGAAACATTTTTAGCTCACTTCCTCAGACATGCTCTATAGCACGGTGTGGCTGTGACCCTGCACAGCACAGCACAGCCTTAGAGCCCGATGGTTACAGGAAACCGAAAGCACATTTTTAGAGTTGATTGCAGAGAAGTATGACATGGCGACCAGCAAGTCTTTTGAGCCTAAAAATAGTTTGCATTTAGACTGAATCCTGTTGGGGGAAGGTGGAAAGGAATATACAGTTTCTGAGGTTGTGCCTGTGTTTATCTTTAGTGAGTGTTGGTATTCAATCACTATTGTTTTTTAAGGTCCCATTGTTTATATTTAAAAGACTAAGAGACATGTCACCCAATCAAAATTATTTTAAGGGGCACGTGGGCACAAGTGGCAGACTGCTGCCATAAAAGTACTTAAGCATTTTTCTTCAGTGGATACTTACATTGCATTTTTTTCTCTTTTCAGCAGGACATGGTTCAGGAGGAACACTTTACCACGGTTCAGGAGGAA
>NW_005368305.1:201466-211710 GCF_000412655.1 Myotis brandtii | reverse complement strand
TCCTAAAGGGGAAAGTCTCCTGCTTGGTCTGAGGGAAGAGTACTTAGTGCAGTGCCTCCTCCTTCAGTGTTCAGTCAGAATTTGGAGAGGCAGCCTGTGCTTCCGAATAGAGACCCCTCAGTGGGCACTGGATTAGACACAGGCCTTTCCATGGAGCTGCCAGCCATCTGGAGTGCTGAGCGCAGCTGGGGAAAGGCGGGAGTGGTGCTCCTACCTGAAGAGCTAGGGAACTCAGCAAGGAGAGCATCTGGGGTAGAAGAGGGTGGGTCCTTTGCAGACACATTAAGCTCGATGCACCTGTGGGACAGAGGGGGCATCTCTAGGGAATGTGTGAATATATGGAATCAGAGCATGAATCTGACTGGAGGCAGGGGATTAGCATTAGCTATTCCAATGCCGAGAAAGCGTGTGGATAAAAAGTGCATGGAAGATAGAAGAGTGACAAGAGCAGGTATTCAGTGGCTATTCATGGAATGAGCAACTTCTTGGAAGCATTGAGCACTTTGAGAAGCTAGAAGAGTAACAAGAGCAGGTATTTAGTGGATATTTATGGAAGGAGCAACTTCTTGGCAGCATTGAGCACTTTGAACTCACTCTCTTTCTGGAACCTCGCTCATCTTCCTTCTATTTTATTGTTTCTCCCTGTTTTTGATAGCACCCTAAGCTATGCCTGATGATTTCTCCTTCAGAGCTGAGTCCTTACAGATCTAAGTGCAGAGGATAGAGGAGAGACATGGTTGAATAAAGTGTTTGCTTTTATGGAGCTTCTGTCCTAGTGAGGAAGAGATAAATATTTCTTTAACTGAGTGTTGTTAAAAGGTGAATATCTCAGGTAGTAGTAAATATCACAAAGGTACAGCAGGGTGACGTGATATCATGCTGAGAGGGGCTTGCTACTTTAGAGAGGTGATCAACAAGAGCCTCTGTAAGAGATGACAACTGACCCTGGCCTGACTGAACTGAGGAAGATGAGGAGCTCTGGCGTTATGTGCAGAGGGAACAAGTGCCATCCTCTGAGACGGGAACTTATACTTGGTATTTGAGTAAGAGTGAGGTATGGCCAGTGTGGTCAGAGTGTGGAATGAGGGAGAGAATGTAGGGCATGAGGACCTAGAAGGGCAAGTGCTACCTGATTGGGCCTTGCAGCTTGCAGGCCATGGGAAGAAGTGACATTTTTATTTGTTTGGTGGAAACCCTTTGGCAGAGATGAGCAGGGTGGGGAAGTGCTCTTGATTAAAAAGGCTATCCTGGCTGCTTTGGGGAGAATGACTGTAGCTCTGAGCCTGAATAGAAGCTAAGAAGTCAGGGTCAATAACAGTGACTTGGGTGAGAAGTTGGGATGGAATGAGGGTAGGGGCTGAGCTGAGTCTTTTTAAAGGAGCAAGAGTCAGTCTGGTGACATGCAGGGGACATGGCACTTCAGACAGAGGGGAGAGCATAAGTAAAAAGAGTAAAAACAGAGGAGAGGACAGCACCGTGATGGCGAACCTTTTGAGCTCGGCGTGTCAGCATTTTGAAAAACCCTAACTTAACTCTGGTGCCGTGTCACATATAGAAATTTTTTGATATTTGCAACCATAGTAAAACAAAGATTTATATTTTTGATATTTATTTTATATATTTAAATGCCATTTAACAAAGAAAAATCAACCAAAAAAATGAGTTCCCATGTCACCTCTGACATGCGTGTCATAGGTTCGCCATCACTGCATTATGGAATGGGTGGGGAGTGGGGAGCTGGGGTGAAGAGCTCTGGTTTGTATGTGCAAACGCACAGATGACCTTAGCAGTAGTAGTTTCAGTCGCCAGGGGCAGACTACAGTGGGTGAAGGAGAGAGTGGGAGATGAGCAGCAGCTTCAGGGCATTCACTGTGAGCTAACAGAGAGGAGGCAGCCTAGGGGTTGTGGGGGGGGTGGGATGGGTACCACATAAATACATTCATATTGGGGAGAATCTCTGGGCCACAGGGAAGTGTTAAAAAAGATGTAATTGTGGGAGGTGTTCTTCAGAAGTGGGATGGGATCGATTTCACTGCTAGAAGAGTTTCAGTGAGAAGAGAAATCTCAATTCTAGTGACACAGGAGGGCAAGTGGTATAAATGAATGATTAATGGCACATACCAAGTCCACAGTAAAGATTGCAGGAAGTTGAGTGATTTCCAATGTTGTATTTGTCTCTAATTATTCCCATCAGGCAGACAGTTGAACCTTGTAAAGATACGATATCTGAGAGCATTGAGCTTTTGGGGATTGGTGCAAATTTTCACTAAGAACACATAATATTTAATAACCGTTTATTTTTTAAAATACAGTTGGGTTTGAAGAGCTTTGGCAAATGTGAGCTGTCAATCTGATAACCTCAGACAGTAAACATACTATTTAAAATGGGACTTTTTTCTCTTTGTTGTATGATATACAGACTCTTCTTCAAAGAACCCTTGAGGTAAAAACAAATCACAGCTTGCCTCTATAATCTTTGCTTAGCTGTTAACTTCACCCAGTTCTTTGTAGAATAGACATATAATACATGTGAAGAAATCATGAGATCTCACCAGCTATGCAGGGTTAGAGGAGAACCAGGGAGACAGAGACTGGCAGCTCTGCTACCACCTGAAACCAACAGAACTGACCAAGCTTCAGGTTGTGTAAGACAGAGATGGATTTCACAGAATCGTGATGGAGATGTGAGGCTAAGGGGATATAAAAGAACTGTCCTTGGTGTGCATGTGTGTTTCTTACAAAGGCACTAAGTTCAAGAATACTTGAGTTGTAAACACCTGATTCAGACACACCTGTTCACACTACCTGTCCTGCGGCACCGCACAGCAGCCACTGGGGGGCTGACTTGACAACCAAGCTTTAGCTTCAGCTTGGGCCACAAAGGGACTAGTTACTGTGTAGAGAAGGTACAAATGTGCTCAGTATTGGCAGGGATTTACATATTCAAGGATTATGTAAAATCACCACTAACTACCAGCTAGGTATGAAACAGTGCACATGGTGGGCAGTCTAGTGTCTGCACTGGGCCTGGATGGGCTGCCCTTTGCAAGTGGGAAAGTAACATTTCTTCAGGAAGTCCTTTGCTAACTTGTCCATTCATCCCTGTGACCAAAAATTGGGCTGGAAATTCCACATGGGAAAATAGGCAACAGAAGTATCTGATTTGCAACCGTGACTTGGCCTCTGGCTTTGGCTGGCCAACTAGTCTCATGGCCAGAACCTAAAAATAAAAGGCATGTCGAAACTGACGAAACCTGTCATTCTTAATAGTTATTATTACAGCACTTAAACTGAGCTAGAATCAAAGACCGGTGTTTTACTTTTGCAGGTTTACATAGAAAGACTTTTAACATATGCTGAAATCGACATTTGCCCAACTAACTGGAAACGAATTGTTTTCGGCGCCATTGTTCTGGCTTTCAAGTATTGGCACGATCTGGATATATCAAATTCGATATTCTGTCAAATCTGCAAGGGCATTACAGTCAAGGACTTGTGAGTTTGCAATGTTTTGGTGAACTTTCTAACCATTTTTTATTACTTTATATGCCCCCATAAAGTTTACAGATTAAGAAATGTTTTTAAAGTTTAGAGTGTGCAGAGAACTGAACTATGCATAAAATTACATATATTTTGCCCGAGCTTGTTTGGCTCAGTGGGTATAGCGTCAGCACAGACTGAATGGTCCCAGGTTCAATTCCAGTTAAGGGCACATACCTGGGTTGTAGGCTCAATTCCAGTAGGGGCATGATAGGGAGGGAATAGGAGGCAAATAATTGATGTTTCTCTCTCTCTCTCTCTCTCTCTCTCTCCCTCTCCCTCTCATCCTTCTCCCTCTCCCTCTCATCTTGCTCCCTCTCCCTCTCCCTCTCCCTCCCTCCTTTCCTCCTTTCCACTCTCTAAAAATCAATATTAAAATATCCCCAGGTGAGGATTAACAACAACAACAAAATTACATACATTTTTCTATTCACATTTGCTATAACATATCATATTCTTTCTCATTAATTAGTAGGTTTCCAGGTGTAATTATTCTAATAATCTGTGTGATAATTTGAAATGTATTTCTCTGGTGGTTATTGGCAAACATTGTACAAGTTCAGATGCACAAGCAACCATACTTTAAATATCTTTTTGGATTTTTAGGGCTGCCTACCTGTTCTGGTCTTTTTTTTCTCCTTTATAAAATTTACTTATTTTTATTATTCTTGTCAATAAAACTTTACATTTAATATTATTTTGTATTAGTCCCAGGTGTTCAGCATAATGGTTAGAAAATCATGCTTTGCAAGGTGTTTTCCACAATATTTTTAGTACTGACCTGACACCATACCTAGTTATTACAGTATTAATGACTATATTTCCCAGGGTTTACTTTATATTTCCATGAGTGTTTTATAACTGCCAATCTGTACTTCTCAATTTCCTCACCTTTTTTCACCCAGCCCCCCAAACTCCTCCCTCTCTGATAACCATCAAAATGTTTCCTGTATCTATGAGTCTGCTTCTGTTTTGTTTGCTCATTTATATTGGCTTTGGATTCCACATATAAGTGAAATCATATGGTATTCGTATTTCTCTGACTGACTTATTTCACTAACATACTACCCTCTAGGTCCATCCATGCTCTCACAAATGGCAAGATTTCATTCTTTTTTATGTCCGAATAATATTCCACCACTTTTTTTATCCACTCATTAGTTGATGGGCACTTGAGTTGCTTCCATAGCATGGGGATTGTAAACAATACTGCAGTGAACATAAGGTACATATATTCTTTGGAATTCGTGTCTTGGGTTCTTTGCATATATACCCAGAAGTGGAATCTCTGAATCATAAGGAAGTTCCATTTTTTAATTACTTAAAAAAAACAACTCCATACTGTTTTCCACTGTGGCTGCACCAATCTACATTCCCACCAAAAGTGACAAGAGTTCCCTTTTCTCCATATTTTGGTCAAATCAAGCTTTTTAAAAATTTTATTGATGATCGCCATTTTGACAGGTGTAAGGATATCTCATTGTGGTTTTAATTTGCATCTCTCTGAGGACTAAATATACTAAGCGTCTTTTCATATGTCTATCAGCCATCTGTATGGAGTCTTTAGAGAAGTGTCTGTTCAGGTCCTCTGTCCACTTTTTAATTGGGTTGTTTGTATTTTGGTGTTGAGTTGTATACTTTTTAAATAAATTTTGACTATTATGAGATATATCATTGTCAAATATGTTTTCCCATTAGTAGGTTGTCTTTTTATTTTGTTGATGTTTTCCTTTGCTGTGCTAAAATATTTTAGTTTGATACAGTCCCATTTGTTTATTTTTTCTTTTGTTTCACATGCTGCAGGTGATATATCAACAAAAAAATATTATTAAGAGAAGTGTCCTAGATTTCACTGCCTATGTTTACTTCTAGGAGTTTTATGGTTTGAATTTAAGTTGATAATCCATTTTGAGTTTATGTTTGTATATGGTGGAAGAAGGTGGTCTAGTTTCATTTTTTGTTTGTATCTGTCCAATTTACCCTACACCATTTATTTTTATATATATATTTTATTGTTTTTTTTTTTTACAGAGAGGAAGGGAAAGGGTTAGAGAGTTAGAAACATTGATGAGAAAGAAACATCAATCAGCTGCCTCCTGCACACTCCCTACTGGGTATATGCCCACAACCAAGGTACATGCCCTTGGCCGGAATTGAACCTTGGACCCTTGAATCCGCATGCCGACACTCTATCCACTGAACCAAACCGGTTAGGGCCCTACACCATTTATTGAATAGATTGTCTTTACTCATTGAATGATCTGTCCTCCTTTGTCAAATATTAATTGATCACATAGTCAATTTATCTATAGGCTTTCTATTCTGTTCCATTGGTCTATATGTTTTTTTTTATGCCAGTACCTTGGTGTTTTGATTACTATAACTTTGCAGTATAGTTTGATAGCAGGTAGTGTGATACCTCCAACTTTGTCTTTCTCTGGATTGCTGTGACTATTTAGGGCCTTTGGTGATTCCATATAAAAATTTGGATCATTTGTTCTACTTCTGTAAAAGCTGCCATTGGTATCTTAATAGGAATTTTATTTTGGGTGGTATGACATTTTAAAGATGTTAATTTTTCCTATCCATGGGCATGGTGTATGCTCTCATTTTTTTGTATCTTCCTCCATTTCCTTATTAGGTGTTCATAATTTTCCAAGAGTTTTTCCCTCAGAGATATTGGTGGCTCTCAATGAATTGTTTTGTTACTGTGATGATGTGCCCAATCCTTTTGTAGGCACATCTCTACTTTACTAATCCCCTTCCTGTTATGGGCCTGGTGAAAATGTCTGCAAGTTTTTCAGGGCTAAGGAACAGTACATCATTCCTTCCATCTGAACACTAGAGTGGGGCCCTGTGAGTGAGCAAGGAGCACGAACCTACAGCTGCACTAATGGGACTCTGATGAATAAGCCTCTATAGTCAGCAGCAGTTGAGCACAAGAGACGTAACCTCCTCCCCTTGTCCAAAATTCAAAGAGCTGGATGCAAGAGGGACGACAAATAGCTGTACCTTGTCTATGTTTGTTTGAACATTAGTGTACTAATCCAGCTGGGTAGCCTTTATTTGTTTCAAAACAAAACGCAGAGTCAACCTAGTAGTTTAGAATGATAATTTTGAAGATAGCCAGGTTGACTAAAATTGTCCTGTATTAATTTTGTGTTTTCCTTCTTGCCCAGAAGTGAACTGGAAAGACAATACTTTTATCTACTACAGTTTAGTCTTTATGTTTCGCTCAGTGTCTATGCCAAATACTATTTTGACCTTCGGTCCTTAGCAAGTGACCACGGATTGCCTATTGCATTTGCTCCTCTTGGAAAAGAAAGAGCACTGAACCTAGAGGTAAGGCTGTGAGAATCCAAAGTGGGGTTTGCTGCCAGACACCAAAACCAATATCTGTGGATAAATCTTATTATGTAGTAACTAGGAAAATGAAAAGCTTTTTAAACTAGCACATTGAAGAAGACTTATGAACTCTTTCACATCATATTAGTGGTATCTCTTCTGGTTTATTTAAGAATCCCACATTATACAAAAATGATCTCTGTGACCATGATTCAGAATTTTTTTGAAACTGTATTCTATTTTATAACCATACATGAAGAATTTCCTACAATTGTATCATTAATCATATCTACAACCATATTCTACTTATCACTCTTAACTCAGTTTGCAAATTCATGTCTTTTCTGTATATATCACAGTTTAGTACCTTTAGTTTGTTAACAAATCTAACCTGAGAGACTTATACTAAGATTATAGAATATGTGCTTCAAACACTTGCTGTAGAAAGTATATAGGTTTTTTAATGGAGATGGTAAAGTACATTGAACAAAGTAATTATGGCTTATGGCTTTTGGTGAATATACAACAAAATTATTCTCAACGGAAATGGACACTTTTAAATTGGACACTTTCTGTGGTACTTTGATGCTCCTTTAGAATAAGACGTGTTTCTACCTTAATTAATGTGCAACTGAAATAGTACCTTTATAGTGCTTCGATCATTAGCACTTTCCTACCTTTCAATCAAGTACAGCCCATGCCTGCCTCATTAAAATTTGCCTAGAGCAATTGCTAACTAATGAAGATTGGCTAAAATTTAAATAGCTGAGTCAACAATGACTTTGTCCAAGTGTAAGTTTATTATGTTTATGGAACCAAATGTGCAGGCAACAGATGATATTGTTGTTAGGACCTTGTCACAACTTTGACATTGTTGAGAAAATCCAAACTGTAAATTCTAAGTTCCCCTTTGCTCTGGTAATCTAATCACAGTCCCGAAGTGACTTACCTTAGTAAATGAGCATGAAGTAGGATCCCAAGGACCAAGCAGTGTATACGCCAGCTCTCCGAAGAGGCAATTACTATAATCCATATAAGGAAGTGGGAATGTGTGGCTATCAGTGATGCTTTCTCTGTGAAGGCTGCAGCTCCTTTCTTTTGAATGTACCTGTGTTCTGTCTCATGTCTCCCCCTAGGCCATTTCCAGATATTGTGAAAACAAAAACCTGTGCAGGGTGGCCATAAAAAAATCTGGCAGCTGTGCTAACCTTACTGATGTTCAATATGCCCATGCCATCTTATCTTAAGGAGGAATGAGGGCTGTGACATGATGAGCCCCTCATCTGCAAGGACTGGAGAAGAATCACCGCTCCTGCTCCAATCCCAGCTAAGTTCTTTCCTTTTAAGGGAGACTCGGGGGTATTGACATAATGAGTTTCTCATCTACCGCAACAAGGACTATTGAAATATATTCCCTATTCTGGCAAGTTTAGTATTTCCTCTTAAAAATAAGTGAAAGGTTTTAACCTGATGAGGATATTTTTTAGCCTATGCTTAATTTATGATCCTTAGTATTTTTCATTTCCCTTTTGATTATTTTTATTACTAGAGGATATTACATTTGTTTAATTTTGTTTTCATTTTTGGATAAAAAGGAAATGTCTCTCTTAAACTTTTAAAAAGTTCTAGTTAACCTCACAATTGACAATCTCTTTTGAGCTTTAGAACTCTTATTTAGAAAATTTAAAGTATCTATTTCTATACACTATAGTTTAAATGCTTTAATGTTTACTTTGATATTGGGGAAAATGGACTTCTTAGACATAAGGAAATTTCTTAAATATTTTCCATTGCTTCTTAGAGCAGAATGGGCACTTTCTCCCCCCTCCTTTTCCTCCCCCCCCTCATTATGTGTTCTTTGCATTCCTTCTCAACTTTTTGGACATTGTTGCTGTATATGAATTATTTTAAAATAATTTTAGTTCTGAGTTTTCATTATAGTTTTTCAGACATTGAAGATTTCTCTACTTTTTAAGTTGATTTTAGAGAAGAAGGGAGAGAGGAAGAAACATAGATGTGAGAGAGAAACATCCATTGGTTGCCTCCCAGACAGTCCCCAAGACATGGGATCAAACCCAAAACCTGCACATGCGCCCTGATTGGGAACCAAACCCACAACCCTTTAGTTAATGGGAAGACACTCCAACCATCTGACCCAGCCAGGTCAAAGATTTCTCTTTAAAAGAAATTCAATAACAACTATTCTTATTATAAAAATCATATATTGTATGGTCTTTTGCCTTTGAAAATTGTTATGTAACTGGCCAAAAAATTGCCAGAATGAAGTCGTAAAAAGGAGATTTCTGGTGGTACAAAAGCTAGGTACAAAGGGTGCTGTTCTGTATTACTTTCCAGGACCATCTTACTAGCAGGTGCCTTTTGGTAATTGGTAATTCCAATGGCTTATCTATATATATAAAAGGCTAAGTAACCAACTGTCCATCCGACCGACCGGCTGGTACATATGACACATACCGGTCATTTAAAAATAGACAAACATGCAAATTGACCATACCTTCGCTACACCCAAGCCATGCCCACCAGCCACGCCCACCAGTCATGCCCACCAGTCACGCCCACCAACTGATCCAGAGATATGCACATTAACCCAACAAAGATGGCAGAGGCCAGAGCCGGGATACTTGCATTGCAGCCACAGCTACCATGCAAGCATCCCGGCTTTGGCTGCTCCAGGCCTATTGGAGACGCAGAAGTCAGGGGAGACAGAGAAGTCTGGCTCCGGTGCCTGAGGCTGGCTGCGGCCTGGGAGACGAAGAAGCCGCCTGCCCGTGATCCCAGTCTGCAGCCGACCAGAGAAGCCGCCTGCCCGTGATCTCAGGCCGCAGCTGGCCAGAGAAGCCACCTGCCCATGATCTCAGGCCACAGCCGGCCAGAGAAGCCACCTGCCCGTGATCTCAGGCCGCAGCTGGCCAGAGAAGCTGCCTGCCCCGTGATCCCAGACTGCAGCCAGCCGGAGAAGCTGCCCACACTGCATCACAGGGGACATGGAGAAGCCGCCCACCTGCTGTCCAGGTGCCAGCGCCTGCGGCTGGCTGCGGCCCAGGAGACGGACAAGCCACCCGCCCTGAGGTGCCAGGCTGCAGCCACCCGGAGAAGCTGTCAGCCCTGTGGTCCAGGGTGCCAGCACCTGTGGCCCGGGAAATAGGTTCCCTCTTCTCCTACTGCAGTCATTACTTCAATATTCCCCTTCTGAGTTTCTCTCCTGTGCCGCAACCCAACTCCACTTTTCATTGGAAGGATACGGAACAGAGAGAGCAGTGTTAAAAGCTTACATTTTTAAGCCGGTAAGGTTGGTACTTAAACATATAAATGGAAAACTAGAGTCCTTAAGGTAACAA
>NW_005368305.1:200286-200756 GCF_000412655.1 Myotis brandtii | reverse complement strand
AAAATGAAATCTGTGTATGACACAGCACAGTACCTGAAACAATAATTCACTCAATTTGTTATAAACTGCTTCTGCCTCAAAACGTTGTTGACAAAATTACTCATGCTGAAAGAATGAAATTTTATTGATGAAAAAAATGCCTTATTTTGCAATCTACATGGAGACAGTCAATTTTTAATTCCTAGGCAGTAGATGGTAATCTACTACTAGAAACAAAGGGAAAAAAAATGACCTCAATCAACATGATTGAGGCAATGTATTATTAGCTGAATCATAAAGCAGAGAGGATGCCATACATTCTGGGATACATCTGCAGTAAGAGGCTTCATCTCAGGTATTAATTCTGATCAACTAAGCATCAGACTTAAGATGAATGGTGAGAAGGATTCTGAGGCTGCTTCTAGACTTAGCAGGAATAGAACTTTAATACATAAGCAACAGTTACTATGGTTAATGATGGCAAGAAAAAA
>NW_005368305.1:196270-200191 GCF_000412655.1 Myotis brandtii | reverse complement strand
CCCCCTGAGTGCACAAATTTTTGTGCACCGGGCCTCTAGTTTAAAAATAAACTTTGACTCATGCATGCATGATACATATAAAGCTCTGGCTGACATACAGTCGATCATTTAGCCTTTTATATATATATATAATGACGTAATTTTTGCAGTAACGTAACTACTACACGAATCTTTCTTCTAATTAATTTCCTTTTAATGTACACGAATCCGTGCACTGGGCCATTAGTATTGAATAAGTGACTTATTCTACTTATAATGCATGCCATTAGCTATTATGTCTGGAAATGGTTTTTAAAGAAATTAGACAACCGATTTCTAGAAAGTAAAATTTTATTGTTTTTGATCCACATCTTGCTTTCCCTGTAGGACTGTCTGTGATGCACTATTGCCTTTTTGAGTTAAAATGTGTCTGTGATGTCAGCATTTTCTCTCCTCCCTCTGCAGTTACAATGGTGAATTCTAATAGCACATTAGCAAGAAAGAATTTTAAAAAATTGAACAGTTCCATGATGTTTCTTCTTAAGGCTTTTCAAGCATAACCTTTCAAAAAATTTAACATATTTAGAGTTGATAATACAGTTGAAGGAGGTGAGTAGAAAATATTCACAAGGATGATAGTCAAAAGTGTCATTAAGATTGGTTTTAATATTTTCCAGGTTTTACTGGGTTGCTCTAAGCATATTTAATATTTCATTAAGATTATAAAAATTTTGGCAGGAATAGTTGAACTAATTAATTTTTTTTAAAAAGATTAGATGCTTAAAGCCAGTCTCTATATTAAAAAGTAAGGAAATAGTAAGATCTTTTTATATAACTTAAAAAAAATCTTTATTGTTCAAAGTATTACATATATTCCCCTTTACCCCATTGACATCTCCCAGTCCGCTTCCGTTCCCACCCCAGGCTTTCACCACCCTATTGTCTGTCCACGTGTTATGCATATATGCATACAAGTTCATTGGTTGATCTCTTCCCAGGCCCCCATGCTCCCCTCCCTTCCCCCTGAGGTTTGACAATCTATTTGATGGTTTTATATCTCTGGATCTATTTTGTTCATCAGTTTATTTTGTTCACTAGATTACACATATGAGAGAGATCATGTGATATTTATCTCTCTCTGACTGGCTTATTTTGCTTAGCATGATGCTCTCCAGGACCCTCCATGCTATCTCAAACAAAGGGTAAGAGATTCTTCTTTTTTACTGCTATATGGTATTCCATGATGTACATGTACCACAGTTTTTAAATCCACTTATCTGCTCATGGTTATTTAAGCTGTTTCCAAATCTTAGCTATTATAAATCACGCTACTATGAACATAGGGGTGCATATATTCTTTCTGATCAGTGTTTCTGATTTCTTAGGATATATTCCTAGAGGTGGGGTCACTGGGTCAATGGAAGTTCCATTTTTAATTTTTTGAGGAAACTCCATACTGTTCTCCACAGAGGCTGCACCAGTCTGCATTCCCACTAGCAGTGTACTAGTGTTCCCTTTTCTCTACATAATTGCCAACACTTGTCATTTGTTTATTCATTGATGATAGCCATTCTGACAGGTGTGAGATGGTACCTCATTGTCATTTTGATTTGCATCTCTTGGATGAGTATTGACTTTGAGCATTTTTGCATATGCCTTTTGGTCTTGTGTATGTCCAGTTTGGAGAAGTGTCTTTTTTTAGGTTCTTTTCCCAGTATTTAATTGGATTATCTAGCTTTTGTTAAATTGTGTGAGTTCCCTATAAATTTTGGAGATTAAACCCTTATCCTATATAATAAAAGGGCAGTATGCAAATTGACCCTAAGGGAGGAACAACTAGGAACGATAAGTCCCTATGACGTGCACTGACCACCAGGAGGAAGACACACAACGCAGGAGCTGCTCCCTGGTGGTCAGTGCACTTCCACAGGAGCGGGGGGGTGTGCGCCACTCAGCCAGAAGCTGGCTAATGGCTGGCCAGCTTGGTGGCAGTGGTGGGAGACTCTCCCGCCTCTGTGGCAACACTAAGGATGTCCAGATAACGGCCATTAGTCAGACATCCCCCAGGGCTCCTGGGCTGCCAGAGGGATGTCTGACTGCTAGCTTAGACCTGATCCCCCAGGGAGTGGGCCTAAGCCAGCAGGTGGACATCCCCCAAGGGCTTCCAGGCTACCAGAGGGATGTCTGCCAGCTTAGACCTGATCCCCCAGGATCAAGCCTAAGCTGGCAGTGGGACATGCCCCAACAGATCCCAGGCTGTGAGAGGGCACAGGCTGGGCTGAGGGACCCCCCGAATGCACGAATTTTCATGCACCAGGCCTCTAGTTGAATATATAATTGGCAAATATGTTCTTTCATGCATATTGTTGTTTTGTTGATGGTTTCTTTTACTGTGTAGAAGCTTTTTATTTTGATGTACTCCCATTTGTTTATTTCCTCCTTCATTTCCATTTTCCTAGGAGATGTATCGGTAAACATACTGCTATGAGAGATATCTGAGATTTTGCTGCCTATGGTTTCTTCTAAGATTTTTATGGTTTCACATATTACATTTAAGTCTTTTATCCATCTTGATTTTATTTTTGTGTGTGGTGTATGCTGGTGGTCTAGTTGCATTTTATTTTTATTTTTTTTGCATGTAGCTGTCCAGTGATCTCAACACCATTTATTGAAGATACTCTTTTTACTGCATTGTTGTTCTCATCTCCTTTCTCAAAGATTAAGTGAACATAATGGCTTGGGTTGATGCTTGGGTTCTCTATTCTGTTCCACTGAACTATATGACTGTCCTTGTGCCACTAACAAGCTGTTTTGATCACAGTGGCTTTGTGGTATAGCTTGATATTTAGTCTTGTGATGCATACAACTTTGTTCTTCTTTCTCAAAATTGCTGTAGCTATCCAGGCTCTTTTTTTGGTTCCATATAAATGTTTGGGAAGTCTGTTCTACACCTGTGTAGTATGCCATTGGTATTTTAATAGGGATTGCATTGAATCTATATATTGCTTTGGGTAGTATGGACATTTTCATGATGTTAATAATTCCAATCCATGAACATAGTATGTTCTTACACTTGTTTATGTCCACTTCTATCTCTTTTTTCAATGTTTTATAGTTTTCTGAGTACAGGTCTTTTACCTCCTTGGTTAAATGTATTCCTAAGTTTCTGAAATTTTTTTTGTTGCAGTGACAAATGGCATTAATTTTTTTTTTTTAGTTTCTCTCTCTGAGAGTTTATTATTGGTGTATAAGAATGCTAGTGATTTATGGGTGTTAATTTTGTATCCAGCAACGTTTGCAAAATCCATGATTAAGTCTAGCAGTTTTTTGGTGGAGTCCTAGAGGTTTTCTATGTACTATATCAGAGCATCTGCACATAATGACAGTTTTACTACCTCCTTCCAATTTGCATGCTTTTTATGTTTTCTTCTTGCTAATAGCTGTTGCTAGGACCTCCAGTACTGTGACCTGCACAGCTAGGGTTCAGGATATGAAGAAGGAGCTGACACACAAATGAAAACACTAGACAAGAAATATGAATTATTAAGGGGTGGGGGGCCAGGTAGAGACCTCTCTCTTGGAGAGGCACAATGAAACCTGGCCTTATCCACTTTTTATTCAGTTTTAGATACACATCTTGCCCTCAGTAAAGCACGACAAACAGGTAGCCGACTCTAAGGTCAATAAAGATCAGTAGGGTCCAGTAAACATTTACTTTGGGGCTATTAGGTCAGGAAATTGCTTCAAGCCACCACTATCTCAAAACAAACAATGGTGCTTGCTAACACCCAAGTTCCATCGGCCTTCCACTTTCCTTGGTGCACTCTCATGATAGTATCAGCAGTGGGTGGCTTCCCACACACCAGTACTATCCTATCTAATAAAAGAGAAACATGGTAATTAGCGTACGACCGCTACCCTTCCCATTGGCTAATCAGGGCG
>NW_005368305.1:184333-195092 GCF_000412655.1 Myotis brandtii | reverse complement strand
GGGCGGGTTCTCAGGGGATCAACAGGGCGGAGCAAGCAGCTATGGCTGCTCCTCATTCCTACCCTAAGAGGCCCCGAGTCTCAATGTCCAGGTAATCGCTGCAAGCACCTCTGAGAGAAAGCCGTCCTGGATTTCTGCCCACTGCCAGACAGTCCCTAGAGACTCGCCTGGAACTGGAGTTCAGTTCAGTCGGGAGCTTGAGACTCCCTCCCTATTGAAAAAGACAACCATGTTCTCAGTTGCCAGCTCTTTCCATGTGCACCTCTGTACCTCTGCACTTAACTTCCGCACCTCCTCTGAGTCTCAGTGTGCTTTTCTCTTTCCTTCTAGTTGTAGAATTTCCACTCAGCCAGCCTTCCTGTGGTTCTGGATGATGTCTGTTTTGTCTTTTAGTTGTATTTTTGAAGTGGTTGTGTGAGGCAGCAATTTCTGGTGTTTACTTATGCCGCCATCTTGGTTTTTTTTTCTCTCTGAGAGTTTATTATTGGTGTATAAGAATGCCAGTGATTTCTGGGTGTTAATTTTGTATATGGCAACATTTGCAAAATCCATGATTAAATCTAGTAGTTTTTTGGTGGAGTCCTAGATGTTTTCTATGTACCATATCATTTCTTCTGCACGTAATGACAGTTTTACTACTTCCTTCCAATTTGCTTGCCTTTTATGTTTTCTTCTTGCTAATAGCTGTTGCTAGGACCTCCAGTACTGTGATCTGCATTGCTAGGGTTCAGGATCTGAAGGAGGGGCTGATGCACAAATGAAAACACTAGACAAGAAATATGAATTATTAAGGGGTGAAGGGCCAGGTGGAGACCTCTCTCTTGGAGAGGCACAATGAAACCTGGCCTTATTCACTTTTTATTCAGTTTTACATACACATCTTGCCCTCAGTAAAGCATGGCAAACAGGTAGTAGACAGACCGTATCCAAGGTCAATAAAGATCAGTAAAGATCAGTAGGGTCCAGTAAACATTTACTTTGAGGCTATTAGGTCAGGAAATTGCTTCAAGCTACCACTATCTCAAAACAAACAAAGTTCCATCGCCTTCCACCTTCCTTGGTGCACTCTCATGATAGTATCAGCAGTGGGTGGCTTCCTGCACTCCAGTACTATGTTGAATAAAGGTGCTGAAAATGGACAACCCTATGTTGTTCCAGGTTTTAGGGCTTTAGTTTGCTGGGAGTTTTTTCATTACTGCTTCTACTTCATCAGTACTTATCACCCTATTCAGGTTTTCTGTGATTTGAAAATTCTTTTATTTCATTTCAATTTTGGAAGGTTGTATTTTTCTAGGCATTTGTCCATTTCATGCAGGTTATCCAGCTCATTGGCATATAGTTATTCATTATCTTTTCTTACAATCCTTTGTACTTCTGTGATGTCAATTGTTATTTCTCCCCATTTGTTTCTGAATTTATTTATTTGCGTTCTCTCTCTCTGTTTCTTAATGAGATGGTCTAAAGGTGCATGGATCTTATTTATCTTTTCAAAGAACCAGCTCTTGGTTTCATTGATCTTTTGTATTGTATTTTTCATCTCTATTTCATTTATTTCTGCTCTGATCTTTTTATTTCTTTCCTTCTTACTATGGGTTTTTTCTTGTTTTTGTCTTTCTAGATATTTAGGTTGTAGTGTTAGACAGTTTTTTTTTTTTTAGCAATTTTTCTTGTTTCTTGAGATAGGCCTGTAGTGCTATGTACTTCCCTCTCAAGATTGCTTCCACTGTATTTCATAGGCTTTGGGTTGTTGTATGTTCATTTTCATTTTTTTCTAGGAACTATTTGAGTTCTTCCTTGATGTCATTGGTAACTCATTTATTATGTAATACATGATATTTAGTCTTCATGTGTTTGAATGTTTTGGGGTATTTTTTTTTATATTTGACCTCTAATTTCATGTCATTGTAATCCCAGAAGATGCTTGATATGATTTCAATCCTCTGGAATTTTTTGTGTGCCCTACCATGTGGTCTGTCTTTGAGAATGTCCCATCATGTGCACTTCAGAAGAATGTACATGTATCTTTGGTGTGAAATGTTCTGTAAAGTCTTCTGAATTCATTTGATCCATTGTGTCATTTATGGTTGCTGTTTCCTTGTTGATTTTTTTGTCTAGAAGATCTATCCAGTAATGCCAGTGGTGTGTTAAAGTATTCTACTATGATTGTATTGCTGTCAATCTCTCCCTTTAAATCCTCTAGAAGTTAATTTATGTATTTGTGTGCTTGTATATTGGGTGTGTATATATTTACCAGGGTTATATCCTCTTGTTGTATTGGTCCTTTCAGTTTATTGACAAAGCCTTCATTGTCTCCTGTTATGGCCTTCATTTTGAAATCTATTTTGTCAGATATGAATATTGCTACCTCCATTTTATTTTTTATTTCCATTTTCATGGAAAATTTTTTCCCATCCCTTCTCTTTCATTCTGTGTGAGTCTTTTGTTCTGAGGTGGGTCTCTTGTAAAAGCATATATATGGGTCATGTTTTCTTATCCCTTCACCTACCCTGTGTCTTTTGATTTGAGCATTTAATTCATTTACTTTTAAGATTATTATTGCTAGGTACATGTTTATTACCATTTTTATTCTTTATGCCTGTGTTTTTCTCTCTTTTCTCTTTCTTCTTTATACAACAGTCTCTCAGAATTTCTTGCATTGTTGTTTTGGTAGTAATAAACTCCATTAGCCATTTTTTGTTTTTTGTTTGTTTTTTTTTGTCTGTGAAGCTTCTAATTTCACCTTCAATTTTGAGTGATAGCCATGCTAGAGAGTCTTGTATTCCGTCCTTTGCTTCTCATTACTTTGTATACTTCATGCCACTCCCTTCTGGCCTAAAGTGCTTCTGTTGAGAAATCAGCTGATAGTCTAATGGGAGTTCCCTTGTAGGTAATTTTGTCTCTCTCTCTTGTAGCCTTTAAGATTCTTTCTTTGTCTTTACATTTGCCATTTTAATTATAATGTGTCTTGGTGTGGGTCTTTTTGGGTTCCTCTTGATTGGGACTCTTAGTGCTTCCTGTGAGTTTTTTCTTCTCCAAGTCAGGGAAGTTTTCTGTCATTATTTGTTCAAACAGGTTTTCTATTGCTTGCTCAGCTTCTTCTCCTTCTTGAGCCCCTATTATATGTGTGTTGTTTCTTTCAGGTTGACCCAAAGTTCCCTCAAACTCTCCTCCTTCTTTTTCATTTTTTTTCCCAGTTGCTGCTCTGTTTGGAAGTTTTTCTACCTTGTCTTCTAACACACTGATTTGGTCCTCAGCTTCTTCTAGGCTGCAGTTTAATACGTCCAGGCTATTCTTTAATACACTTAGGTCATTCTTCATTTCCCCTTGATTCTTATCCATGTTGGTGCATTTGTAATTCAACTCCTTATAATTCTCATCAAGTTGCTTGTAATTCTCAGTCAAATGTTTGAGCATCCTTATAATCATTACTTTCCATTATGTATCTGAGAAATTACTTGCCTCCGTTTAATTTAGTTTCTTTTCTGGCGATTCCTCTTTTTCTTTACTTTGGGGATTCTTTGTCTTCCCATTTTAGCAGTCTGGTAGATTGGAGAGCTGGGTGAGGCAGGTGGTTTCCCAGCAGGAGTCCGTGTGTTCAGATGTGACTAGTCCCAGTGGATCTCAGTGGTGCATCTGATCTTCTGATGGCCCTGGGTTAGGCATATCTGGTCTCTGTGGCAGGTCCCTATGTCAGGGGGCTTCAGGTAGCATCTACCTGGCAGTGTCAGGCAGTAGAGCCATTTCTACACAGTGGGTCACGATGGGAGATCTGTGCATCTGGGGGTGTTGGGTCACAGGGCGCTGGGTTGGGTGCACCACATCCAGGCGGTGGGACCAGTCGTCCAGGGACACTGGGTCAGGCGTGCTGGTTTGGGTGGCCAGTCCCTGTGTCGAGGCTGGGCATGTGTCAGGGTGGTGGTTGGGGATAGGGGCTCCACTGTTGAGGAAGGAGGGTCAGGCTGGGCATTGCTCCGCTCATGCAGGAGGCAGGCCATTGCCTCGCTGGCCTCTATGGAGGGGTGGGCTGGTTGCTCTGCCACAGAGGGGTTGGGGCAGACTGAGCACACTCTGCTCATGAGGTGGGGTGCCTGGCCCTCCCTTGTGGAGGGGGCGGGGCCTGCTGCTCACTGATGGGCTGGGGCAAGCTGGGCACTCCATTGCCCAGTAGTCGGCAGGGTGCCCCATTAGTCCCAATGGCAGGGCCAGCCTGTCACTCTGCCCAGGAGGAGGCTGGGCAGGTTAGGGCCCCTGTCACCAATATAGCAGGTGAGCCCCTTGCACTGCTGGCCATTCCTACAGGTGCACAGTTCAGGTAACTGAGCCCAGAGGACTGGTCTGTGTGCCTGGAGACTTGGGGGCTGGATGCCTCTGTCAGGGGCCCAGGGGTGCTGGGCAGGGTGCTCCCTGTACCTCCTCCCACAGAGACCCTGCACTCCCTCACAAATGTGCGCTTTCCCCTGAAGTGGAGAGAAGTGCCTGCCAGGCAGCAGCCGCAGTGGCAGCTGCTCTGCCTGGAGTGCCCAGTGGTCTCCCTGAGCTCCCACTCTCACAGACGTGCCCTCCATCTCACATGTGCATATGCTCCCTCTCACACACTCACCTTCTCACATGCACACCTACTCCAGATCTGCCCTCTGCCATGATCCTCAGGCCCCAATATGCTTTCTAATGACCTGAGAGTTATGTCAGTTGCCTGAACCACGTCCAGCACGGCCAGTGGTGAACCTGAGGAGGGGCTGTGAAGGATTAAAGAAACAGAAAAGAGAATATAGTTGGGGCCAGGTGGATCACTGTGCCTGGATGAGGAAACAGTGACACAACCTGTAAGCGGAATATTTATTTTATAGTCAGATCACACAAAGCAAAACAAGGGTGTGGTCATGATGTTTACAATGTTTTTGGGGGTTTCAAATCTACTTCTTTCCTGTTTTTGCAATTCTCTGAGCTCTATCAAGCTTTGTTTTCGCAGCACTTGCTGCACCTCCCGCACCTCACATCTCTCAGCTACCAAGGACTACAAGGTCGGACTATAAGAGCTTATATTCAACCATAGCCTTTGGCTATAACTGTGCTGGGAGGGCTTTGCCCTCCAAGCTGGGACTTGTATGTGGCTTTGCCACAAGAAGACAGTGCCCTCCTGTCAGTCTGAGGCTTGAACCTGTCCAAATGCTGTAGCCACTCTCCACAGTTGCCTTAGCAGGAATAACAATTTTAAATTTAATTTAGCCTAAAGTTAAGTGAATATTAACTTTGGATTAAATATTTTTCTCTTTTCTCCTCTTGAAATTTAAGCATTACCTCTTTATTCATTTAACCAATATTTGATCTATTACCTATATTTTTTATATAGTTCCCATGAAAGAAAATAAAATGATATTCTTGCAGAAACTCCTTCTTACTGTCATCATCTGAAATGCAACCATAATTCAAAGCTGGTTAAGTCTTTGGGAGAAAAGTTATTTAATAATTATGTTTTATTTTTTATAGTACAAACTAGTTAATTTTTAAACTATGATAATTTTTATTTATAGTGTTTAAGACAAGCCATGAATATTTGGTTTCTTTTGGGCATTGAAAACATAAATGAAACTGAAGATTCAACTGAACCTTTGATAGATCCTGTGTATGAACAAGGCAAGTAATTAACTAAAATCCATTATCTCCTCAAATGGACTTTAATTTAAGAACTTGACTTAGAATAAAGTACCATGAAGTTAAAATATTTTCCTTGTCAATGTTAACAGGATAAAGTCTTTGAATTGGAGCAGTCTTGTGCTTTATGCATTGCTTGCCTTATGTGTGAAGTGTTAATTTCCACTTTAGGTTTATGAATGCAGTGCATTTATTGTAGCACATAGTTTGTTTCAAGGTGACAGGGGTATTCAAGAATAGTGTAACAACCTCTGCTCGATATTCCATTTATGAAACTTTTAATAGATGATATTTATTCATTTTGACTTAGAAATCCTATATAATAAAAGCATAATATGCCAAGTGTCCAGTCGACCAGTAGGCCGTTCAACCAATCAAAGCATAATATGCTAATGATATGCTAAAGCCTCTCAACTGCTTGCTATGATGTGCACTGACCACAAGGGGGCAGACAGTCGACCGGTAAACCAGTTGCTATGATGTGCACTGACCACCAGGGGGCAGATGCTCCGACGGGTAGGTTAGCTTGCTGCTGAGGTCCGGCTGATCAGGACTGAGCAACATGGGCCGGACACACCCTGCAGCCCTCCTGTGGTCCCTGCCTGGCTGGCTGACCTCTCGCATCTCTCCCTGGCCCCGATTGTGCACTGGTGGGGTACCTCGGCCTGGCCTGTGCCATTTGCAATCTGAAACCTCTTTAGGGATGTTGGAGAGCTGGTTTCGGCCCCTATCCTGCAGGCCAGGCCAAGGGACCCCACTGGTGCATGAATTCGTGCACCAGGCCTCTAGTCAGTATATACTTACCTATTTATAAATGTTTCCCTTCTTGGTTAAAAAATTTTTTTACTGTTTATCTCTATGAAACTATCCTCCCTCTCAAGCTCTTTTATAGCTATTTCTATTAAAATGAATAAAACAATGATTATTAACTCACTCTCAAAAAATAAGTACTTTGCAGAGGTTAAAATTCACATGGGTTCATCAAGCACAAAATAATAGCATTGATGTATGTATTTGAAAAGATCATTATAAATATTAAGTAAATTATCAGTCTAAGTACCATTTTATTCATTCAAATACAGCATCTTAGATAAAGTTGTTAAATTTATGTGGATAAATAGAATGATGCCATTCTGGTGATTCACTTAGTGCAGCGGTTCTCAACCTGTGGGTCGCGACCCCTTCGGCGGTCGAACGACCCTTTCACGGGGGTTGCCTAAGACCATCCTGCATATCAATATTTTACATTATGATTCATAACAGTAGCAACATTACAGTGATGAAGTAGCAACGAAAATAATTTTATGGTTGGGTCACAACATGAGGAACTGTATTTAAAGGGCCAGAAGGTGGAGAACCACTGATTAGTGATTCAGTTAACAAGGCTGTTGTTCAGTTGAGTGAATAAAATGAAAAATGTAAGTTTTTTTTTTTAACTTTGTTTCTTAAACAACATAATTTAATGTAAAAAGTCATTACTTTATGCCTTACCACAGGAGTCATTTTATTTGAATATTTGTTTACTCGTATTTTAATAACTTTATTTTTTTATGAATATCCAAAAGTTTCACCTCCCATTGATGGGACATGTTGTTTCTACTGTATGGGATGGTGATAGAGAATGCTCAGGAATGAGTAAGTATATTCTTTGTTTATTTCTCTCTTTTATGATATTTCACTAGAATATAGTTGGTGGTTATTCATCTGTTTAATGGCTCTGCATAGAGTTTAAGGTAAGTGCTTTATAGTAGAAAAATCCTTTACAGTTTTCAAGGCACCATAATGTGAGGAACTTAGACTTTGGGGCCTGACTTGGGCTAAAATCTCAAATTACTTAAATGCTCAAGCATTTAGTTTTCTCAATTATAAAATCTGTGTTACAGGACTATCTTCTTTAGAAAAAGTAAAATATAGATCTCTTTATATAAACCTAGTACCAATTTATGCAGTAGTATTTATAAGTCTGGAATATTATTGCATTTGCTTAAAATTGAGAATTACTAGATGAATTGTGATTTGACACATTTGCTTTGAGTGGTTTTCCTGTAGTATTTTTAACGTGAATTACTTCCTTTAAGATGCTGGGCAAATTTAATGTCACCTGAGAATTTTTAATCGCCAGCACCTCCACAACTACCTCCATTTCTGGCCTCAATTATTTCTTTCCTTTCGCTTTGTATGTTGCCAGGGATACTGAAAGGACACCTTTGGCCAATCCATCCAGCTAAGGAGACCTGATATATAACTCAGAATAAGATGGTCTTCAGCTAAGTCAGTCTACATTCATGTGTTTACTCATTCAACTTAGATTGAATAACTACTGTAGACCTTCTATTGAACTATGTAGTATAGGGCAGGAAGTTACATCGTCTCTATAGTTCACAAGGAAATGTATATCTTTCTTCTATAATTAGATAAAATTGACACCAAATGTCAGAAGCAATGTTACCTCTTGATGTTGTGTTGGCATTTTTGAGCCAGGCGTTATTTTTTATTCACACTCTCTAGGAGGTCTTTATAAATTCTCTTAGTTCTTTGTTGGTTAAATCTGTGTTGCAAATATTTTCCCTCATTCTGTTCTGTCTTAGTTAACTTTGCTAACGGTGTCTTTTAATGTTTGGCTCTTTATTATTTTTTCCCAAAGAATTACCTAATATCCTAACTCCAGGCAATTCTCCACAAATAGGAAACATCTATTCCATTAAATCAATTTTCCCATATGGATGAGTCATTTTTTGGACTCATCTATTCCACTAATCTATCTGTGAGTTCTTATGTCAAAACAACACTTATATAATTTTATAACATACCTTGATAATTATTAACATATATTTCCTAGTACTTTTTCAAAATTGTCATAGTCATTTCTACATTATTCCAATTGAACTTTTTTCAGCTTTTTAAGTTTCAGTTTTAAGAAATGTTGAGGATTTTGATTGAGGTTACATTAAATGTATAGATTATTTTAAAGTAGGTACACATCTTGATAACATTAAGTCTTTCCATCTAGATTGTATGACTTCTATTGAAATTATATATTGTGAATCATAAAGATCATATAGTTTCTGAAACCACGTAGTTTATTCTACCTTAATTGTTAGAACTGTCTTTTGCTTCAGGAGACTAGAAATAAAACTGCAATGGAAATAACCATCTAATTTCCTTCTTGCCCACCCCCTGGTCATTCACAGTGGTTATGATCATATATTTAAAACTAAATCATATCCTGATACTTTTTTTGAAAGAATAGTTTATTGATTGATTTATATACATATATGCACATATATGTATATTTTTTGTTAGAGAAGGATGAAGGGAGAGGGAGAGAGAGAAACATCGATGTGGGAGTTCAACATGGATCTGCTGCCAACTGCCTGGCCCCTACTGGGGATTGAGCCTGCAATGGGGCATGTGCCTTTGACCAAGAATCCAATGGGCAACCTCCTGTTGCATAGGATGATGCCCAACCAACAGAGACACACCGGCCAGGGCAGATCAGGACACTATAAAGCAGTGGTTCTCAACCTTCCTAATGCCGCTACCCTTTAATACAGTTCCTCATGTTGTGGTGACCCCCAACCATAAAATTATTTTTGTTGCTACTTCATAACTGTAATTTTTCTACTGTTATGAATCGTAATGTAAATATCTGATATGCAGGATGTATTTTCATTGTTACAAACTGAACATAATTAAAGCATAGTGATTAATCACAAAAACAATATGTAATTATATATGTGTTTTCCGATGGTCTTAGGCGACCCCTGTGAAAGGGTCGTTCGACCCCAAAAGGCATTGCGACCCACAGGTTGAGAACCACTGCTATAAAGCCACTGAATGATTGGCTTGTCCATGCACTTAAAATCCAAACTCCTGCCCTAACCAGTTTGGTTCAACGGATAGAGGGTCGGCCTGTGAACTCAAGGGTCCCAGGTTCGATTCCGGTCAAGGGCATGTACCTTGGTTGCGGGTACATCCCAGTGGGAGTGTGCAGGAAGCAGCTGATCGATGTTTCTAACTCTCTATCCCTCTCCCTTCCTCTTTGTAAAAAAGCAATAAAATATATTAAAAACAATAAAACCAAAACTCCTTACCCAAGCTCTCAAATCTTCTCGTGGTGTGGTCTCTGCCCGCCAGCCAGCCATCTGCATTTTATACTACTGCATGAGCTTTGAACTGAGGTTTCCTTTGATATTGCTGTTTTGTAGATTAATTTTCCATGGTCTCTTTTCTATCATAAAGGAATCTCTCTCTGTTTATGTCTTATACATGCATTCTTGTGTGTATGTATTTCAGGATTATTTTTGGTTTCATTTTATGTGATTGAAATAGTCATCTCTTGCAAACCGAACACCTAGAAAAGTATTTTATTTATCAAAATTTACGTGAGAAAAGATCAAAAGTGCTTCTTTTCTCCAACTGTTATGACTTGTAGAAATATGTTTAATTAGCTAGAACTAAGTTGCCAGATAAAATATTTCATACTGCCAGTTAAATTTGAATTTCAGATCAAGTATGGGTATTTTTTAGTGGAAATATATCTCATACATTATTTGGAATATACTTAAATACTAAAAACCTATTTTTCATCTGATATTTAAATTTAAATGGGCCTCTTGTGTTTTACTTGCTACACCTGGCAGCCCTAATCAGATTCCAACTTTCTAGCAATCTGACTACTTGGGAATACAACAAGCAACCAGTAAGGGGGTTTAAAAAGCTCTTCCCTTTCAGAAATTAATTTCACAAATTAAAAAGAGGTTGGGGTCACTGCTTCCTCCCAAGTGCCCCCAACCACCATTATCTGCTTCTGTGCATTTGACTATTTTCTTAGTTTTTTATTGCATTTTATTTTTAGCTATTTTAAACTTATTAAAAAGTTAGCTTTTTTTCATCTACAGATTCTTTACCTCACTTACTTAAGGACCTTGCATAATTTTATCCCAGCTAATGTTTTCAGCCATCATGAACCTACATTTCAACAGAATTATGCTATTTGCTTCCATGTCTTTGTTCATGCTACTTCTTGTACCTAAAGACTTATATAGGGCCCTAACTGGTTTGGCTCAGTGGACAGAGCGTCGGCCTGCGGACTCAAGGGTCCCAG
>NW_005368305.1:177515-184231 GCF_000412655.1 Myotis brandtii | reverse complement strand
ACTCTCTATCCCTCTCCCTTCCTCTCTGTAAAAAAAATCAATAAAATATATATATATTTTTTAAAAAGACTTATATAAGGATCAATAATGACCAGTCTTGAATGTGTGGCTAAGAAAACAAAATTAGATAGAAAATTCTAAAGTGTAATGACATAATTGTTAGAATTTTCTGCTATGTAAATAAACTTTTAGACTTACTGAGAAAAGTCTTGTAAGTCAATTTTATAAGTTGTAATACATGAGAATATTGTATCCTCACTCTGATTACAACTTTGTACAATAATAAATATTCTTTGTTTTACCAGTAAAAGTATGTTTTTATTGGTTTTAGAGAGAGGAAGGGAGAATGAGAGTGAGATAGAAACATCAATGATGAGAGAGAATCATTGATTGGCTGCCTCCTGCATGCTCCCAACTAGGGATCCAAAACAGGGGCATGTGCCTTGACCTGGAATCAAATCATGGCCTCTGGTTTATGGGTTGACACTTAAGGGCTGAACCACACTGGCCAAGCAATAATAAATATTTTAAATTGTACTGTAGCCATCAAAAGCAGATCAAACTTTTAAGTATATATCCTGTTTAAGGAAACCAGATTAATACATTTTTAAATAATACCCTCCATACTACATGTTTAACCATGTCATTGTTGCCTAATATGAATAATGTATTACTCAAGAATTATGAATAGCTACTTTATTATACTGATTAACATGATATTATAATTAGAGTATTCTAAGTATTTATTTAAAATTCCAAGAAAAAAATTATGTAGTGTCTAATCATAACACCAAGTGGTAGTATCTGATTTTAGAAATTAAAGTGTGAGAATATTCCTGATGTGTTTGTTTTTTAACTGAAAACATTTATTGCTGCTTACATTTCATAAGAAAAGGAGGGGAAATTGCAAGGCTGTATAGTACCATTTCTGCCTGTTTGGGCTGCTCACCCCACTCCAGCTTTGTCCTTTGAATGCTATAATCCAATAACTCTCAAATTTGTTGGTCTCATGCCATGTACACTATTTAAAATTATTGAGCATCTTAAAAAGCTCATCAGCAAATAATGATCAATGATTTTCTTGTTAGAAAGTAAGAGAATTTTTAAAAGCTGTATTAATTCATTTTAAAGTAACAATAATACATCCAATACTTGTTCATATGAATATTTTTAATATAAAATAACTATTTTCAAAAACAAAAACAAATATTAAAAAGAGCTACTGTGTTTTAAATTTTTAAACTTCTTTTAATGTCTAGATTATTAGTTGACAGCTGGATTCTCATATATATATTTATAGATTCAATCTGTTAGAATATAACATGTCATTTAGTCTCTGGAAAATTTTACTCTATACATTTGACAGTGTAAGGAAGGCAATATATGTCAGCCACTACCTGTGTTCTGCCTGGGCCCACAAAGAATAAACTACAAAGCCATCTGCATTGGGTGCTTCTCATGCTAGGCTTGGAGGTACCCAGGTGAGGCCAAGCTGTGAACCAAGGCCGGCTGCTGCTAGTGCCAGGCCTGGGCCACATAGCTAGAGGAATGAGGCTGGCTGAGGCCAGATGGTGCTTATTTGAGAGATTTTAGGAAAATCTGAAGCATGAGCCAAGATAGGCCAGTCCTATGTTAAAGCCATTGGGAACAGCTTGGGTGGGCCCTGAAAGTTGGATGGGGCCTGTTTTCAGGGAACCACCAGGGTGGGGCAAACAGTGTGAGCCAGGTGTATGGCTCTGGTGTGGGACTGGGACCCCTCACTCCTCAGAGGGCTACCTCCACAGCCATAGTGTCTTCCTGATTTTTATCTGACACAGGTGGGTGTGGGACCAGCCTATTCCAACCCTCCGTTCCTCCTACCAGTCTCCATGTGGCTTCTCCATGTGTACTATAGTTGTAATTTTGGGTCATTTTAATACTCTCTTGTAGTTTAGCCTTCCAGTGGGGAAGATAGGTCTTAAAAAGAAACAGAAGTGAATTGCTGAGAAGAGCACCTACAGGGCAGAATAGGCGATTAGGACCTTTTCAGGGATGGTTGTCAGAGCAGGCTTCTGTGGAAATGACAGCTGGGTTGAAACAGGAAGGATGAGAAGAAGCTGGCCATGGTACAGAAGAGTGGGTGTGGAGCGCGTGTTCAGGTGGAGGGGACATCAAATGCAAAGTCTTTAATGTGGGAAAGAACATGGGTGTTCAACACACTGAGAAATGTGGTCAGAGCTTACTGAGTTAGAGGGAGTGTGCTGTGAGATAAGGTTGTAGACAGGCAGGAACCAGATCCTGCTGCCCTTTTGAATGCCATGGTGATGAATTACATTTCCTATTAGCTGGAGTGGGGAGCTGTTGAAAAATTAGACAGAGAAGAAAGATGATCAAACTTGGGTTTTAAGATCATTTAATATTATTTTACATATAATTGTCAAAATGTCATTAAAAGTTAAAAAAATTAAGTCCACATTATTTTATGCATAACAATTTCTAAAATATGACTGATGAAAATGGTGGTGCCAGATGTTAGGGATTTGGGGGCAATATTGTAGGCTTTTAAACTGAATAGTTACTGTTCATTGAAGATCTGTTACCTATCAAGTAGTAAGGTCTGTTCTATACACATAGCTTCACAGAAATTTTCTTGAAAAATGAGTTAGGATTCAAAACACTGTCTGCTTCACTTCATTTTACCAAGGTTTGATGCTTTATGGTCCTTTGTAGGGGGGAGGGAGAAGACCCGAAAATTTAGGAGGAAAAAGCAATCTTATGTTTATTGAATAAATGAATGCAGATATTTCTCATGTGGGATACTGGATGGGAAGATAGATGCTGTGAAGTAGAAAAATCAAATTGAATTTCCCTGTAAGGACATTATCCTGGAAAAGAATTTCAGATCCAGCTTTGATTAGAAGTTAACATTCACTGATTTCATGCTAAACCAGTACCATAAAAACATTTGAAAGCATGTATGTGTATCAGACAATTAAAACCATCATTATAATATTAACAACCTACCACTTAAGCTTAACTTGAGACCCAGGAAAGGAGTTGGGCATGCTTGGTAGCTCAGCCTTTGGAGGAAGTAGCTGTGCTGGGCAGAGAGGGCCTGAGCTCTGTAGCTGAGAGCAGTAATGTTATGGAGCAAAGCAGGGTAGAAACAGTCCTTAACTCTTAAGTGTTGCCTGTTCTTATTTGGTAACATGAATGAATATATGTTGTTGAGCCCTTTGAATGTTACATTACTTTAATTTTTAAACTTTTGGATTATAAGGTGGGAGCTTAAAGCAAGAGAGGTGATAGTGGACACCAAAGGATCAGGAAGGATAAAAGGTAGCAGTCAGATGAACCGGATGAGAAACAAGGGTCAAAAGAAATGTCATTGAGACCTGGAGTGGGAAGTGTTTGCAGGAGCCTGGAACAGGGTGTGGTCATAGTGTCTAGGAGGGGACAGGTGGAAAGCCAGGCCTCTGGCTCTAGAATGGTTGGTACAATCACTCCTGGAGTTTTCTTTTTCTGGAACCATAGCTCCTTGGAGGCCAGAAGAAATTAGCCAGCTCTGCGCCAGCAAAGTGTTATATGTTGTGATTTGGGGTTTGGTTTGACTGTTGGTTTTGTGTTGGTTTCAGAGAGAAATGATTTTTGGACCAGGCCCCGTGGACTGATTTCCCCAGCTCTGGAAGCTCACGCCTCAAGCGAGAGGAGCCAGCCTCTGAGGGCTCCGCCCTGTGGGGCCCCCACATTCCAACCTGGAACTCCGAGACAGTGGGGCCACAGGGACAAGGGTGTCCTGGCCATTCCAGGTGAGGTCTGGGCAAGGGAGTAGTAGAGCAGGGGCCCAGGCCTTCTATGGAGAGTTACCTCAGCACCCACTCCAAGGCTGCTGGCTTTGCTCCCACCAAGAAGGCCACCAGCAGCCTTGCCAAGGACAGGAAGACAGCCAGCTATATGGAGATGCGAGTGGCAGGAGGCCCTGTCTTCCATGGGGCAGGAGAGCCACAGACAGGTCCCATGGGTGTAACTGTGGTGCTTGGGATGCCCTGGTGCAGCACAGTGGGGAGCAGCAACTGGCTGGTGGCAGACCAGGAAGTCTTCAGGCCAGGCCCCTTCAACCCTGACTGTATGACCCTTTGCTTCTTTGGTTACAGTAGGAGTAGATAGGCCTGAACCAAGGAAATAAAGCCTAAAAGGAAAGACAAAACTCTCCTTTGTTCCCAACAGGGCAAGCACAAAGCCCACTTTCCAGGCATCGGAGTGGCTGCACTACTGGATCTGCCCCTTCCGGTCAAGCTGCCCATGATCCCAGGGAGAAATAATTTATACCATATGATGAAGTTAAGTGAAAAGGTAATTTTTGCCTTCATGTTGGTTGTCTTTGCCCATGTCTACTTGCTTTTAAAGTGAGATGCTACATTATACAAAGTCCATTAAGGCAATTCGCATTAACATTAATGGCAGGAAAAAAAAAGAAGAAAATCAAATCCAGGTGTAAACCAAGGTATTGTTTGGTTTGCACAGAATCATGGGATGGGAAGGTTTTATTCTTATTTATCTCGTAAGTTTTAGTAGCATATGAATTTTTCTTTGTAGCAACACAAGATATACTTATTTAGTGAGATTTTATTTACTTAGAAATAAATGTTTGGTTCAAAGGTGCAAAATTATTGGTACTGATTGGCATTTAATTATGTCGTGATCTTAACAAATTATAACTTGTTACACAACCTTCTCTATGGTTATGTTTTGAGAGAAATTCTATTTGATACACAACAGTGAGAATAAAATGGAATTGAAATGAGTTGACCTGCTTCAGTACTGTAACTTCACTTTAATGGAAGAAGGCTCTGCCTCCTGGAAGACACTCCATGATTTCCCCCTACCTCCCTATCCACTCTTACTCCCACCTAGAACCTCCGCTTCCTCCAGTTGGGTCTTTCATACCTCCTCTCACATACCATGGGAATGCTTCTGTGCCTTTCCTCACCATCCTCCAAACTCTTTCCTCTTCTCCTCAGTGTATGAACTTCAGCCACTTTTCAGGATTTTTTTTTTTGAACTATCATAGCGCCCCATGAGCTTATATTTTCTTAGAATTTGCATTGCCCTTGGTTTATATAATTTTACTCAACACTATAATTCTGTAATTATAGTTTTATAACTTAACTCATACTGGGTTATATTGTGTACTTCCCTCAAACTCTTTCTTGTTTTTAGTCTTCCAGCTACTCCCACCCTCAAACCTCCCCAGCCCTTGACCTCAATCACTACCACTGAAGCAGGTTCAGTACATTGTTTTTGAGTGGCTTATTTCATTAATATCGCAAAAAATTCTACAAGGAAAAATTCTGAGTGACCGCCTACCTTTCTCTCTATGATGTCAGAAATGAGTCAGGCCTCTTGATATTGTATATTTGCCCAGTAAACATGATTTCTTAAAGCAAGTTTTGCTTCTGGAAAATACTTGTTTTTAAAAACAAATCTGTTCTACTAGGATAGAGCAAGCTGATGAAAACTATGCACACCTACCACAATTTAACTGGGTCACATTCACAGAAACTAGCTTTCCTGCAGCATGCTTGCCACCTATACTACTCTTACTTTTGTGTCTAAACTTAGCGCTGCCTTTCTTTTGCCTGCTTCCTCAAGTATAATATTTGCTGTACGATCATTTTCTGTCAAATATTAATTTACTTGTCAAGTACTTTTAAAAGATGTCCCCCCCCAAATTGTCTTCATTTAATTATAATTAGGCACCAAGCTATTTCCTTGAAGATTGAGTTTGTGAGAGCTTTCTTTTTGTTTCTGTAAAAGCTCCTCAATGAAGTAATGCTTTATTTATATTTACATTTTCATTTGTTTTTGAAGGGAAACAAAACAATTGGGATACCCTGGCTCCAGTGAATAGAATTGTTTAAAAGTTGTTCTTTGTTTATAGGTAAAGTAGCCCATGTTTGATCTTGAGAAACATCTCAAGATCTGAAGGAGGGGCTGATGCACAAATGAAAACACTAGACAAAAATATGAATTATTAAAGGGTGGAGACCAGGGGAAGCCTCTTTCTTGAAGAGACACACCAAAACTGGGTCCTGTCTTTTATTCAGTTTTAGATACACATCTTGCCCACAGTAAAGCACGGCAAACAGGTAGTAGATAGACCGTCTCTAAGGTCAATAAAGATCAGTAAAGACCAGTAAGGTCCAGTAGACATTTACTTGGAGGCTATCAGGTCAGGTGATTGCTTTGAGCCACCACTATCTCAGCACAACCAACCGGTGCTTAGCGTCAGCCCTGCTAACCCTCAAGGTCCATTGGCCTTCTGTGTTCCTTGGTGCACTCTCATGACAGTATTGGCAAGTGATGGCTTCCTGAATTTCATCACAGCCAAAAGCCAATATCTAAAAGAAGTCAACAGCTAAATGTCAACCTCTAAAAGAAGCCATCAGACAATCCTTGACTCATGATTGTTGGTTGCTTCATATCTGGCTTCATTGAATTCAAGACATTGCCATTGCCCCATATAATTCCTTTCTCTTCCTTCTTTTTTTTTTTTTATTGCTTAAAGCATTACAAAGGGTATTACATATGTGTCCTTTTTTTCCCCGCCCTTGACAATACCCCGGCTTCCCCTACCCCCCAGTGTCTTATGTCCATTGGTTATGCTCATATGCATGCATACAAGTCCTTCGGTTGATCTCTTACCCCCCTCCCTCCTGCCCCCCAACCCTCCCCGG
>NW_005368305.1:167457-172712 GCF_000412655.1 Myotis brandtii | reverse complement strand
TGGTGATCAGGAGGCTGCGGTGATCAGGGGGCTGCTGTTGCTTGGATCTGCGGTCTGGGAAACGCTCCTCTCTTACCAGCACTGCATGATCTGGGAAACGCTCCTCTCTTATGGGCACTGCATGGTCTGGTCAGTTCCTCAGGATGCCACCTTTAGTCACAGTTTTCCGCAGTCACAAAATCCAAATCTCAAATCTCCCGGCGCCAGCAAACCCGAGGAATTCCTTTCCCCGGTCAGGGGCTGTGTCTGTCCCAAGAGACGCGGCTGCCTGCCATGCGGTCTCCCTCCGACCCTCTGGGCTCAGGTCTGGCAAACTTTCCTGCCCAGATCCCTGGTTTTTAACCTTTCCAGGGGAGCTCTGCCCTTCCCGGCTGCAAACCGTCTCACCAGCTGAGTAATTTCGCCAATTCGGGGTGGGTGTTATTAGTTTCAGCTGCTTACTCCATTTGCTCCGGGACAAGACCTGCGATCCATCACTTTTTACTCTGTTTTTCCAAATGTAAATTTAGAGCAGGAATAGAGAATAATTTGAGGTTGCTTTATTGGGCCAAGAAAGGGAAAGGGACAGGTCCTCTATATGTCAGTGATTGTTAGCAGAAATCTGTAATTAAATTGCTACTCTAATGTGTTCCTTCTGTCTGAGTTGGGGCCAATAGGAAGAGTCTATTGTAGCAGAAAGATTCTGAAGCTGGCCTCTAAGAGTAGCTTTTTATGATACATGTTTAAGGGCTGACCGCATTAAATTTGAGGAACTTCGTGCAAAGTCAAAATTAGAGGTTTGATTATATCTAATGCCAATATAGAGATGCATTGTCCCCGAAAGAAAATGTATAAGCTCTGCAGATATTACATGCTCATGTTCAGCCATTACCACTCCATGGTCCAGCCCATATCTTAGGAAATGAAGGGATATCATTCTTTTTTTTCTCCTCCTCTTTCCTCCTGCATTAAGGTGAGGGATTAGGCTGCATAGCCTGACTTTTATATTCTGTGGGTCCATTTTGTGGTAGTTTCATAAGCATATTGACATACCAGATATCAGGACTATAGATGGAAGATTTGTTGAAGGCTCTGCAAGTCACAGGGAGCCAGGATACATCTTTTTCTTCCGGAAATTCAAACCTGTTTTTTTTTTTTCTAGATTTGAAATCAATTCTCAGATATTCCAGCCGTCTTTGGAAACTCATATCCCTAAACCCACTGAGTTATGAATAATTACTGTGCAAAAATGTTTTGAAGGAATCTGCTCCACATTTTACCATTGTCTTGGCCATAAGACCAGATACTGTCACGGTAAGGAGATCTGTATGACTGAGCATGGTGAGAGCTGGCTTACAAGTCCTTGAATAGCACTGAGAGAAAAACTGTGAAATTCCTGAGTTCAAGAAGTAAAACTTGAGCAAGGAGGTGGTCTGGGCATTTCAAAGCAGCTGATGCCACTAGAAAGCAAGACACGATTCACCTTCTCCTGCATTTGCACTTTATTTAGATATTTGTATATGACAAGTAGGAAATTAGACCAACATGAGGGCACAGCGGAAGAGCAGCGCCTCCTCTGGATGGACAGAGAAGAAAGACGACAGCAGGAACAAACAAGAAGAAAACTTAAGTCTCCCTAAACTGTGAAGAGGTCAGAGATACATTTAAAATATGAAGAGAAATCTGTGTGCAATGTTTTGTTTGTAAATCATTTTAGCTGTCTGTCATACTTGTTGAAGTTATTTAAGTCTAATTAATTTACCCACATTAATCTTTCTTTTTTAAAAAAATATATATTTTATTGATTTTTTACAGAGCGAAAGGGAGAGAGATAGAGAGTTAGAAACATTGATGAGAGAGAAACATCGATCCAGCTGCCTCCTGCACACCTACTGGGGATGTGCCCGCAACCAAGGTACATGCCCTTGACCGGAATCAAACCTGAGACTTTTTAGTCTGCAGGCTGACACTCTATCCACTGAGCCAAACTGGTTAGGGCACATTAATCTTTCTTTACAGCTATTATATACAAGTTGTTACATTAATAACGAGAATGACACCACTAACTATATGTATGAGTTAATCATCTGCTCTGAAAGAGATGATTGTGGAAGTTATTAGACAACATTTAACTCCCTGATTGCTCTCAAATGCTAGTAAAGGTGAATTGGGTGTTTTAAGTTTAGCTTTAGTAAAAGATAACCATGCCAAAAACAACCATGCCTGCCTTCCAAGTTAGGAGTGCAGGAAGGAGAGAAGCCCATTCGAAAGCATGTATGACTTTCCTTACACTTGACCTGGTTTCTGTTAGGCTCTTGACTTGTACTAATTTGCTTGTTGGTGGTGGACAAAATACAAGGGGTTACTGTAAACACTAATCACAGCAACACTGTGCTCTCCAGGAATGGAAGACAAAGGAGATGCTGCTTCTGACAGAGACTGTAGAAGGTGTTTGCAGAGAAGCTGCAATAAAGGAATAATGGAGCAGAAGCAGAGGAGAGAGTGACAAGCAGGTAGAGTTAACTTTCACCTCTAATCTGGGCTGTTAGAGGAGAAGCTTTTCCTAGTTTAGATTTTCAAAAGTAACTTATACAAGAGGATAGTGTATCAGCTTCCTCAAATGATATGCATTACACAAAACTGAAAGTTATAGACATGTTTGCTATATTTTGGCCATATTATATTCTGACTAATATAAAAAGTACTGCCCTATTATTTGAGATAACTGCTTTTGACTTTATCTCACACCATAAACTATACTTATAATTTCCATAGAAAAATATAACTGATTTTTTCTTAGAACCAGAATTTCTTAGAAAATGTTCTCATTTCATCACTAATTAATTTATGAGTAAGTACTTTTAATTTTAGATAATATATAATATTTTATGATTTAGTCACAATTTTATTAATATTCAAAATTCAAGTATGTATGACAATATTTTCATTATACTTTTGTCTCATGTGCATTTTCATTTGTATTATCAGGAACCCACTGCTCAGATGCCGAGTTCAGCTCATTCCAACTTATTTTAATTATTATTTTCTAATATTCAAATTTTCACCAGTTTTTTTGGGGTGGGCATTTTCTCCAAGTTGGCCTTAATTTATTTATTCATTTTTCTTTCAGATGCCTCTGACAATATCACTGTTTTTGGAGAGCCACAGAATGCACCAGGTTTCCCCTTCATTTTTACTTGATGCCAATTTCTCTTCCATGAGTCCTAGCCAACCTTAGTGGCAACCAGTACAATGGATAAACTCTGGCCCTGGGAATGCCCATTAGACGTGACCACTGATGGGAGGCATGGTGACACCACAGGCTGCTTAAGGTGTGTTATTGGCAGAGCTATTTCAAGTACTGACATTTCCAATGGAGTTATTCTACGTCTTTTTAACATCATGTTTTACTACCAAGAACCTCTGAATTCATTTGTGTGTTTATTAATATTTTTATAACTTTTCTTTCAGATTTGACATTCCATGTATTTTTACTCCAAATGATGGGCTTAAATTAGAGTTACAAAAATCTCTAAAAGGTTTTTGCAATTGTATATTTGTCAAAGTAAGTCTGTTTTTGAACTCTTTTTTTGTGCTCCATGAGTTGTTTAATTTACTGTCTGACTATTGTATGTTTAATAATTTTTAAATAAGTAGTATTAGCCTTTCAAGTTTTGTCTTCCTTTTTGAAGTTGTTTTGACTAAACTAAGCCCCTTAACATATTCATATACATTCTAGAATTAGCTCATCAATTTCTACCAAGAAATCTTGCTGGGATGTTGATTGGCATTATGTTGACTCCATAACTCAGTTTGGGAACAATCAATTCTTTTTTTTATTTTATTTTATTTTATTTTTTTTATTAAATCTTTATTGTTCAGGTTACATTTGTTCCTCTTTTTATTTTTCCCCCATAACTCCCCTCCTCCCAGTTCCCGCCCCACCCTCCGCCCTCACTCCCCACCCACTGTCCTCATCCATAGGTGCACGATTTTTGTCCAGTCTCTTCCCGCATCTCCCATTTCCCTTTCCCCCCCAAGAATAGTCAGTCCATTCCCTTTCTATGTCCCTGATTCATTATAATCACCAGTTCATTCTGTACATCAGATTATTTATTCACTTGATTCTTAGATTCACTTGTTGATAGATGCATGTTTGTTGTTCACAATTTGTATCTTTACCTTTTTCTTCTTCCTCCTCTTAAAGGATACCTTTCAGCATTTCATATAATACTGGTTTAGTGGTGATGAACTCCTTTAGCTTTTCCTTATCTGTGAAGCTCTTTATCTGACCTTCAATTCTGAATGATAGCTTTGCTGGATAAAGTAATCTTGGTTGTAGGTTCTTGCTATTCATCACTTTGAATATTTCTTGCCACTCCCTTCTGGCCTGCAAAGTTTCTGTTGAGAAATCAGCTGACAGTCGTATGGGTATTCCCTTGTAGGTAATTGAGTCTCTTTCTCTTGCTGCTTTTAAGATTCTCTCTTTGTCTTTTGCTCTTGGCATTTTAATTATGATGTGTCTTGGTGTGGTCCTCTTTGGATTCCTTTTGTTTGGGGTTCTCTGCGCTTCTTGGACCTGTAAGTCCATTTCTTTCACCAGGTGGGGGAAGTTTTCTGCCATTATTTCTTCAAATAGGTTTTCAATATCTTGCTGTCTCTCATCTTCTGGCACCCCTATGATTCTGATGTTTGTACGCTTGAAGCTGTCCCAGAGGCTCCTTACACTATCTTCATATTTTCGGATTCTTTTTTCATTTTGCTTTTCCGGTTGGGTGTTTTTTGCTTCTTCGCATTTCAAATCTTTGACTTGATTCTTGCGCTCCTCTGGTCTGCTATTGGGTGTAATATTCTTTATTTCAGAGCGTGTATGCTTAATTTCTAGTTTCTTTATCATAGCATCGAGGGTCTCATTAGTTTTCGTGAAGCTCTCCAAAAGTTTATTGCAAGCCCTCAAAATTGCGTTTTTTAGCTCTATATCCTCCATTTCTGTCATGTTTTTTTGTCTCCGCATTTTTTATGCTTTCTTGGTGCACCCCCTAGTGGTCTTTGTGCGCAGTCTTGTTCTAGTTAAGCCTTGATTGTTGTAGTTAAAACTAGAGGGATTTGACCACCAGGCCGACTGGCTGTGTGAATCAGCTGTGTCTGCCGCGGAAAACTTCTGTCCTCTGGGGAGGTGCTAATCTAGCCTTTGCCTGAGGCGATCCGGCAAATGGCTCTGCGCAGGGCTTGGGCGGGGCGGGCTCAACAGGGCGGGCGGAGGGAGCGGTTATAGC
>NW_005368305.1:160908-167426 GCF_000412655.1 Myotis brandtii | reverse complement strand
GGATCAATAGGGCAGGGCGGGCGGAGGGAGCGGTTATGGTGCCCTCAGTCCCGTTCCCAGAGGCTCTGCTTCTCAGAACCCCAGGAACCGCTGCAAACCTCGGAGAGAAAGCTGCCTTCCAACTGATGCCAGACACTCCCGCTTCTCCCGTTTGGGTCCGAGTCCCCAGCGATTCGCCCGTATCTGGAGCTCAGAGTCTGAGACTCCCCCCTGACCGAAAACGACAACCGCGCTCTCAGCCACCAGCCCGCTTTGCGCGCGCACCTCCGCACCTGAGTTTTTTCCACACTGCGCCTCCTCTGAGCCTCGGTGTGCTGTTATTTTTCCTTCTAGTTGAAGAGTCTCTCCTCAGCCAGCCTTCCTGTGGTTCTGGGTGATGTCCGTTCCGTCTTTTAGTTGTATTTTTGAAGTGGTTGTTTGCGGCAGCAGTCTCCGGTGTTTACCTATGCCGCCATCTTGGTCTCTCAATCAATTCTTGATAATAGTGAGTTTTCCAACTCATGAGCCAAATATGTCTCTCCATTTATTTGGGTATCATTAGTTTTCTTATCAATATTATAAGTTTGCAGAGTACAAGTCTTACACATCTTTTTTATCTATTTATCCCTAGTTACTTCATCATTTTTACTATTAGTATTTGTACTTTTTTCAGATTAGATGTTAGTATATACAAAAACAATGTGATATTCCTCTTGTGTTCTGCATTATTAAAAATCATTTATTAGTTCTAGTACTTTTTTTCCCGAAGCCAATTAATATTCTACACAAATGAACAGGTGGTCTGTAAATAAAGGGAGTTTTATTTCTTCTCTTCAAATTCTCTTTGTATTTCTCTTCTTGCCTGATTGCATGGACTACAGCCTCCACTACAATGTAGAATAGAAGCAGTGATGATTACCATTATTGTCAAATACTTCTTTATTCCCTACCTCATCTCTACAGAAATAGTAGGCTGCTTAGTGTTGTCCAACATTTCACTGATACTCATTATTTTGTTTCTCTTAGTCTTTTTCTTTGGATAGTTTCTGTTCCTCAACAGGAATTAATCTCTTCTTTTGAATTGTCTACTGTGCCTTTAATGTATTCATTGTATTACTACCTCACACATTTATAATTTTACTTTGTTCATTTTTATATCTTTCATGTCACTTCTTTGCACTCCACATGTTCATAAGGCAATTATGTTATCTATGTTAATGTTCTTTTCTTTAATTCTAACATTTGTGTCATGTCTGAGTCAAATTTGACTAACTTAATTATTTTATGGGCCATCTTTCTCTTCCTCTTTATATTCTTAGTAGTCTTTGATTGGATGCCAGATATTATGAATTTAACTTTTTGGGTGCTGAGGATTTTTATGTTGTTATAAATGTTTTTAGCTTTTTCCTTGGATGTAATTTATTTAGGAACAGTTTGCTATAAGACTTTCTTTTTAAAATTGGTTAGATGGAGCTAGAACCATGTTTAATCTGGGACTAGTAGTTCCCCACTACTGAGGCAAGACCCATTTCAATACTCTACCCAACACTCTGTGAATAACATGTTTTCAGAGAGGCTGTTGAGGCTACACATGACAGGTGGGTGAGGAGCGCTGTTCTCCCTAATCCTTTAGGATGGGCCTTTCTGTGGCCTTGGATAGTTTTTCACATGCATGTACTGATCCAGTCTCTTGCTGACTATGCTAGGGAGCCCTCTGAGGAGATCTGGGGTTCTTGCTCTGTGCAATCCTATCCTTTCTGGTACATTCAGGATCAATATTAGCCCCAAGATTCACAAAGGGAAGTCACATTTCATGTACTATGTCATGTTTACCTATGGTCGGCCTGCATGACTGTGGTTAAGTCACTCAGACATCCTCCAATTGAAGGTGATTTAGAAATTCCCTCAGCTTCCCAGGACAGCTATGAATTAAGAGACCTTTTCTGATCTGAACCTGGACTGGTTCCCTGAATATGTGTAGTGAAGTAAATTGCATCTGCATGTTAAATATGTATATTCATCATGTTTGACCATAAATGGAAATTTACCCTTAATATACTACCCTCCCAGATTCATACTCAGAGTAACCTCATAAGCCACACGACAGGAATGATTGTTCATTTCCAATATAATATCATAATATCATAATTTTTTTGCATATCTAAGTAGCAAGTTAATGCTAACCAATATATTTTCTTTAATGTTTTAGAAAGAAGCACTTTTAGATGAAAAAATGGCTTACAATTTTCCAAAGTAAGAAAATGCATTCACAATAGAAGACATGGGAAAAAATGCATCTGATTACAGAGGACAAGATGGAACTTTAAAAGTTGATGTGGTTCTGTAGAAAGCACTCTTCCATGTTTTTACACTAAAATTCTTTTGTAAAACTTTGCTTACACTTGCTCTACTTGCTTTGTACCAGGCACAGTTCTAGGCATTTCCCTATTATAGTTCAAAGTGAAAAGTAGACATATGTGTAAAAAACAAACCAAATAATCTTACCAAGTGGTTCTGTGGACAAGCTTGTCTATACTGCAGTTCTATCCAATTTCCCTATATTTAATGTAGTTTTTTTACACTGAAACTTGAAAAAGTTGCATGTAAGATAACAGCTATTTACATACCAATATAGTTTTCTGCTATTTTTTTAGCCATAAGGAATAATAGAGAATACCAGAGCAAAACAAAGGGAAGGAAGAATGGGAGGAGTTAGAGAAGGAAGGAAAATAAAGAATAATTGAAGGGAAAAAAAAGAAGGAAATGAAGAAAGTTTAAAGGAGGAACATCAGGTCAGGACTTGCCCTGCCTTCTTTCTACCACCTTCCTTTGATTTATAACATTATAAAACTATAGAGGACTCTATCATATCAGTTTAATTAATAATATTTAAAATTGCATGGCCAGAATGCAAAAAGTGTAGACCTGTTTTAATTATCAGTGACTGTGTTTTTTACACTGAAACTTGAAAAAGTTGCATGTAAGATAACAGCTATTTACATACCAATATAGTTTTCTGCTATTTTTTTAGCCATAAGGAATAATAGAGAATACCTGAGCAAAACAAAGGGAAGGAAGAATGGGAGGAGTTAGAGAAGGAAGGAAAGTAAGAAAGAATTGAAGGGAAAAAATAAGGAAATGAAGAAAGTTTAAAGGAGGAACATCAGGTCAGGACTTGCCCTGCCTTCTTTCTACCACCTTCCTTTGATTTATAACATTATAAAACTATAGAGGACTCTATCATATCAGTTTAATTAATAATATTTAAAATTGCATGGCCAGAATGCAAAAAGTGTAGACCTGTTTTAATTATCAGTGACTGTGTAGTATCGGGAAAACATGATCATCTTCCATGCAGTTATCCTCAAAGCATCCATCCATCCTATCTGTCCCACTAGTCCTGTTTCTAGGTGAGAGCCTACCTATGTCACTCCAGTAAATTACTAACTAATCTCCACTGGCTCTTAATTTAACCTACTTCAAACCCATTTTATTTAAACTGCTACCTAATGATACTGTTTAAAACTCTCTTTATTGTTTCTTTTCCTGGACCCAAAACTTAAAGATCCCCATTACCTCTCAAATGAAGCTCAGACTTCTTAGGCAACCAACCATTCATCACATTCATCACTGTCTAGAGTCCACACCCAATCTAACCTTTTTACTTTATTTCACATATCACCCTGAAGAAGGGTGCTGCTATGACCTAAGCTTTACTTAGATAGACTCTTGAGCCAAACCGCTGAAGTCCAAGTCCTGCTTCACCATTTTCCAACCATGTCAGTAGCTTGGACAAGTAACATCAACCATGTAGAGTAAGAAAAGATTTCTTTAGAAGTAGGCAAAATATTTAAACAAACACTTTGCAAAAAAAATCATGGATGAGCCCAGGATAAGATGTTCAGTAAGTAAGTAGATTAACAATGATGGCAAACCTCCTCAATGATATACCACTGTACAATTAAAAGGAAGTGAACTGCTTATACATGCCACAACATGGGTGAATCTAAAAATAATAGTCATCTGTGAGATGAAATAGACATAAAACTGCATATTACATGATCCCACTTATATTAAATTCCAGAATATTGAAACATATAGTGATAAGGGGCAGATCACCGATTGTCTGCAGCCAGGAGCAGATGAAGGGATGGGCTACTAAGGGGCATAAGGAATCCTTCTAGGCATGTTGGATGTTGTCTTTTTCTTAATTGTGGTAATGATTCCACAGGTATATTATGGCTCAGGACTAATAGAATCATATACATTCAGTGGATTATTTGTACAAATTATAACAAGAATTAGATAAATATAAAAAGGGTTTTTGAACAAGGATATACATTCAGCTACAATTTTCAATAGAAAAAATTAAAACATTCTTAATTTTCAATATGAATTTAATTTAATCCAGTTGCCTACAACAATTTTGCTAAAATCAGAACTTGTTTCCTAATGTTCAAAGAAGCATCACCATAACTAAGGCTTATTAGACTGCCAAAATGTCTTGGCCCAAGATATCAGAATGTGTCTTCACATTTTTATTTTACTTTATTTTATTTTATTTTATTTTTAAATTAAATCTTTATTGTTCAGATTACATTTGTTCCTCTTTTTATTTTTCCCCCATAACTCCCCTCCTCCCAGTTCCTGCCCCACCCTCCGCCCTCACTCCCCACCCACTGTCCTCATCCATAGGTGCACGATTTTTGTCCAGTCTCTTCCCGCATCTCCCATTTCCCTTTCCCCCCCAAGAATAGTCAGTCCATTCCCTTTCTATGTCCCTGATTCATTATAATCACCAGTTCATTCTGTACATCAGATTATTTATTCACTTGATTCTTAGATTCACTTGTTGATAGATGCATGTTTGTTGTTCACAATTTGTATCTTTACCTTTTTCTTCTTCCTCCTCTTAAAGGATACCTTTCAGCATTTCATATAATACTGGTTTAGTGGTGATGAACTCCTTTAGCTTTTCCTTATCTGTGAAGCTCTTTATCTGACCTTCAATTCTGAATGATAGCTTTGCTGGATAAAGTAATCTTGGTTGTAGGTTCTTGCTATTCATCACTTTGAATATTTCTTGCCACTCCCTTCTGGCCTGCAAAGTTTCTGTTGAGAAATCAGCTGACAGTCGTATGGGTATTCCCTTGTAGGTAATTGAGTCTCTTTCTCTTGCTGCTTTTAAGATTCTCTCTTTGTCTTTTGCTCTTGGCATTTTAATTATGATGTGTCTTGGTGTGGTCCTCTTTGGATTCCTTTTGTTTGGGGTTCTCTGCGCTTCCTGGACTTGTAAGTCTATTTCTTTCACCAGGTAGGGGAAGTTTTCTGTCATTATTTCTTCAAATAGGTTTTCAATATCTTGCTCTCTCTCTTCTTCTGGCACCCCTATAATTCGGATGTTGGTACGCTTGAAGCTGTCCCAGAGGCTCCTTACACTATCTTCGTATTTTCGGATTCTTTTTTCATTTTGCTTTTCCGGTTGGGTGTTTTTTGCTTCTTCGCATTTCAAATCTTTGACTTGATTCTTGCGCTCCTCTGGTCTGCTATTGGGTGTCTGTATAATATTCTTTATTTCAGTCCGTGTATGCTTAATTTCTAGTTGGTTCTTTATCATAGCATCGAGGGTCTCATTAGTTTTCGTGACTCTCTCCTCAAGTTTATTGACAGCTTCTAGCACATTTTTGCAAGCCCTCAAAATTGCGATTTTTAGCTCTATATCCTCCATTTCTGTCATGTTTTTTTGTCTCCGCATTTTTTATGCTTTCTTGGTGCACCCCCTAGTGGTCTTTGTGCGCAGTCTTGTTCTAGTTGAGCCTTGATTGTTGTAGTTAATACTAGAGGGATTTGACCACCAGGCCGACTGGCTGTGTGAATCAGCTGTGTCTGCCGCGGAAAACTTCTGTCCTCTGGGGAGGTGCTAATCTAGCCTTTGCCTGAGGCGATCTGGCAAATGGCTCTGCGCAGGGCTTGGGCGGGGCGGGCTCAACAGGGCGGGCGGAGGGAGCCGTTATGGTGCCCTCAGTCCTGTTCCCAGAGGCTCTGCTTCTCAGAACCCCAGGAACCGCTGCAAACCTCGGAGAGAAAGCTGCCTTCCAACTGATGCCAGACACTCCCACTTCTCCCGTTTGAGTCCCCAGCGATTCGCCCGTATCTGGAGCTCAGAGTCTGAGACTCCCCCCTGACCGAAAACGACAACCGCGCTCTCAGCCACCAGCCCGCTTTGCGCGCGCACCTCCGCACCTGAGTATTTTCCACACTGCGCCTCCTCTGAGCCTCGGTGTGCTGTTATTTTTCCTTCTAGTTGAAGAGTCTCTCCTCAGCCAGCCTTCCTGTGGTTCTGGGTGATGTCCGTTCCGTCTTTTAGTTGTATTTTTGAAGTGGTTGTTTGCGGCAGCAGTCTCCGATGTTTACCTATGCCGCCATCTTGGTCTCCTCAAGAGGCAGCCATTTAATGATTCTCTCTTATCATTAATGTTTCTATATATCTCTCCCCTCTCCCTTCCTCTCTGAAATCAATAAAAATATATTTTAAAAAA
>NW_005368305.1:157328-158029 GCF_000412655.1 Myotis brandtii | reverse complement strand
TTCAAAGATGACTATCTCTACTCAATATCAAAGCCGTAGCCAGTGGTAGAGCCCAGCAGCTGGCATGGCTAAAGTGAATACTTACTGGGAAATCAGGTTGTCACTCTATCGGCTACATTATACTGACAAGGGCACACTAAGATTCCTGTGGAACATTTAAGAGCTTTCCTTTTGAGGTCACTGCTAGGAAATGATCTCATTTCACTTGGTCACTGATATCAGCTGAGTGACAGAATGCATTTCATTGCTGCTACTGCAAAGCAATTAGCTTTTACTTCCCATTGTAGGCAGAGTCCAGAGTGTTCGTTAGTGAGAAATAGGAAGAAGTGTACTAAATCCATAAGATTGATGCAAAAAATAAAAATTATATTACATTTCCAAAGGTTACTATGTTTCTAGAACGGCTAGGGGTTGTGGGAATAGAGCATGTTCCAATATGATGTCAAATAATTCACATTTTACATACGCACACTTGCCCTGCTTATCAGCTATCACAAGTAAGACTACTATAACAAAATTAAAATGTCCCAAAGTGTTTTCAGAACTAATTGTATTTTCTAGTAACCACTAAGTCTATGAGTATCTATGGTTAGTTATTCCTGTGTTCCTGTGTCATAGGTTGTAGGGAGCGGCTACAGAGTTAAGCCTCAGATTGACCTGTAGCAGAGCCACAAAAGCTTAGAGGCTTAGAGGGCAGAGCC
>NW_005368305.1:150989-157287 GCF_000412655.1 Myotis brandtii | reverse complement strand
TTGTAACTATGGTGACCACTAGCTTGTTTACCTCTGGCTATAAAATAAAGCCTCAGCTTGCTGGCTGAATCCTCTGTGGCCTCAGCCAGGCTCAGGAGATCCACCGAGGCCCACTATATCCTCTGTCTGTCTTTTCTTTAATCCTTCGCTGCCCCCTCTCAGGCTCCCTGAACCCTTAGCTGTGCTGGCCCGACACAATAGGTTACTGGAAAAACCACACAACTACCCAAAAGCAATGATCAAATCCCAACCAGGAATCATATTCTCACACTAATGTTTGGATATTAGTGGTCCAGGCATCATCTATTTATGGATCCACATATGTGACTTGAATTTACATACAACTAAGGAAGAGTATTGTGTTCACTTTTACTGAAATATTTATAGCTTATATCTGTACAGCGCATGTCAGAGCACAGCCCGAGCTCTGCACGGGCACTGCTGCTCTGAGTTGCTCTGAGTCCATATATTCTCCAAAATTCTTCCTGACTACGCCTGGGCAGGTCCCTTCTCAAACCCTGCCCACTGTACTAACTGTTAGGAAGTTAGTCCAAGCTCTTCCTTTATCTTCTGCTCACTAGTTACAGCTGTTGGGTCCGAACCTCTCTGCCTGGGTCTGGACCTCCTTGGACGCCGGGTCTTAGACAGAGAAGCTGTGAGAGGTTGTAGGTGTATAAGAAAGAGTCTGTATTGCAGAAGCCAGTGGCCATATAGTCATCAGACAACACGGTCTTTCATAACAGTGTCCCAAGCAGGCAGGCAGCCGTACACTGGCTGGTAAATACATGTCTTTCCTGCAAAGCAGCATTAATCTCTGTACCCACAGCTATTATCTGAGCAGCCACATGCTGCCTCTAAACCCAAAGCTTTGCAGAGCAATAGTGCCTGAGCTCTCCCTTAGAGCTACAGCCTCAGTAGCCTCGCTGGCTCAGCAGCTTCTCCTGTCTCCCCTGCCCAGCACACTGGCTGGTTAACATGGCAGCTATATCCGAGCTCTCTGTGAGCTCTTAGCCTTACATCGTAGCAGTACCAGGTCTCAGGTCTCCAGTTTCATCTTCTTTACACTCCAGACTAGCTGGGCAGTAACCTGTATATTATCCCAGAGACAAAGAAGGCTTCGTGCCAATACCTGCGTCGATCATTTTGGCTGCAGAAGGGCACACAGGCACAGTATACCGTGAGAGCGCTGTGGTCTTGCACCTGCTGAAAAGTATGTTGGCCTTGAGCACCCCGATTAGGCCCATGCTTAGAGCAGCCTGAACATCCAGTGCATTCCTAGACAGGGCCCCACAGCACATTACAGTCTACAGTATGTATTTGTACATATACCATTTTTAAAAACTATGTAAGATATGGGAAAAATTATTGCCTCATTTGAGATGGAACCACTAATTCAGAAACGTAATAGGCTAATGATACATATCTAATCATGTGCAATCTTTGTGTTTCCTACACTGAAAAGGTAAGGTCCACAGACACAGTCAATGTCATTATCCTAATAGTAACATACCAAGTGTGGGAAATAAATTAATGATAGAACTAAAACAAGTGCTTATAATAGAGAATTAGTGGAGAAAGGTGATTATGAAGGAATTTCCAGGTGAACTTGTACAATGTATGATACTATAAGAGAATGAATAAACTCTCTTCTATAAACCAAACACAAAAGAGATTTCCAAAATGATAAAGCAATTATATATATATATATTGCCTTGGATAATAAAAGTTATTTTCATAGTTCTGGAAAAACACTCAAGTCTCAAAGCCTTCAAGGACCTCCAGGGTTTCTTACTACATTAACAGTGTGTTGAAAGTAAATTCTAATAATAAGAAAATTGGCTTTTAACAACATACAACAACAAACCTGCATAGTGTTGATATCTGTTAGCTCAGTTCATTTTATCCATCCTAATAGTGGATTTCATTAAACTCTTACCCAAGTCCAGCTGAGTAGAGGATCTAATTTTTTAGCATTTTGAAAAATGATGGGACTGACTTCTTGGTAGAAATCTATTTGACATAATGGTTACACTAGGTCTTTTTGTGATTGGAAACAATAGTTACATGATCTTTATATGTACTTCTCTTTTGTTTGCCATGTAAACTATAGAAGTAACTTTTATGCACTTGTGTATTTACTAATTTGTCCTTTAAATTTCATTAAACTATTGTAAGTAAGGTGTTTTGCTAAAATATTATAGAAAATGAAGAATTTGATTTGCAAGTGTTGATCTGCTTTAGGTAAAATATGTTAACAATATTGAGAATCATTGGCACATGTATATGTTTATTTTCCATATCATAGATTTTAATTTATTTTTCAACTATGAATTTTGATCATTGTAAAAACCAAGTAAAGCATATTAAATAAAATGCATTTCTAAATTATCCATGATGTCACCTTCTGATTATAAACTTTGACTTTATTTTATGTCTTTGTCTTTTTCCTGTTCTTATAATGTTGGCTCAGAAAGTTACTGTGTCTGCCAGCAGAGTCCCTTGGTCTTTAATTCATTTTAGTTGGTTTGTGTGTATGGTGTAAGAGAAGGGTCCAATTTTATTCTCTTGCAAGTAGATATCCACTTTTATCAACACTTTTTGTTGAGGAGAGTATCCTTCCTCATTGTGTATTCTTGGCATCCTTGTAGAAAATTGGTTGACCATATAGGCATGCTATTCCATTGGTCTATATGTGTGTTTATTCCAGTAGCATTCTACAACTTTTAATTACTATAACTTTGTAATACATTTTAAAACCTGGAAGTGTGATGCCTTTATATTTGTTCTTTCTCAAGATTACTTTGGCTATTTGGGGTATTTTGTGGTTTCACATGAATTTTAGGATTGTTTTTCTGTTTCTATTTTTTTTAAAGTTGACTTCAGTAGGGATTACACTAAATCTATAGATGTCTTTGGGTAGCATGGACACTTTAACATTATTAAGTCTTTTAATCCATAAGCAGAGAATGTCTTTCCATCATTAGCCAGTCGTGATTCCATTTAAATGAGATATTGAAAATAGTCAACCTGAGAAACAGAGAGTAGAATGGTGGTTGCCAGGGGCTGGGAGAGGGAGAAATGGGCTGTTCAATGGGTATGAGAATATGAACAGAAGAAACTTTAATCAACGTATGCCAACTATGCCATAGTAAAGATTTAAATTGCTTTTCAAAATTTGGGAGGATTTTATGCTGCTGTTTATTTGAATGAGGACCAACAAGTGATTTAGCTTCAGACAAATTAGATGTTCACATATTTTTATACTAGAGGCCCAGTGCACGAAATTTGTGCGGGGGGCGGGGCTGGGGAGGGTATGTCCCTCAGCCCAGCCTGCACCCTCTTTAATCTGGGACCCCTCAAGGGATGTCCGACTGCCCATTTAGAGATGTCCGACTGCCCAGTGTGGAATCGGGCCTAAATGGGCAGTCAGACATCCCTCTCACAATTTAGGACTGCTGGCTCCCAACAGCTTGCCAGCCTGCCTGCCTGATTGTCCCTAACCACTTCTGCTTGCCAGCCTGATCAGTCCCTAACCACTCCCCTGCCAACCTGATGGACACCTAACTGCTCCCCTGCCGGCCCGATTGCCCCCAACTGCCCCCCCTGGTGGCCTGGTCCCCCCAACTGCCCTCCCCCTGCAGGTCTGCCCCTCCCAACTGCCCTCCCCTGTAGGCTTGGTCCCCCCCCAAGTGCCCTCCCCTGCACACCTGGTCGCCCCCAACTGCCCTCCCCCTGCTGGCCATCTTGTGTCCACATGGGGGTGGCCATCTTTGACCACAGGGGGCGGCCATCTTGTGTTAGAGTGATGGTCAGTTTGCATATTACTCTTTTATTAGATAGGATGACACCTGTGAGATTTCTGTCCAGCAATATTCATTCTCCTTTTTCTAGTGATAACATCAATTTCCAAAACATAGAGATCTCCTGGCAGCCACATTTTTCTAACATTATTCTATTGCTCAGACTATAATAAATTGACATTACATATTCATATTTTCTTAGAATATTGGCAATGTTTTAATATGTGGTTTAGTCATTTCCTAAGAAATTTCTCTAAAGAGGTCATCTGGAAATCCTTGAGACATGTTTTTATTTTCATGATAAATTCCTTTTATCTTTCTCTGGCTGGCTCAAGTTAGTTTCCTTTGCAATCAAAGATATACACATTCACATGTGTGCCCTCACACATGTGTACACGCACATGCGCATGTACACATGCACACATACATGCACACAAACACGCACACACACACGCACACACCCAAAAGGTCCAGTGAACTGCTGTTTCTAATTCAATCAAGAATATTTCAGGCCCTAGCCGGTTTGGCTCACTGGATAGAGCGTCGGCCTGGGGACTGAAGAGTCCCAGGTTCGATTCCGGTCAAGGGCATGTACCTTGGTTGCAGGCACATCCCCAGTAGGGGATGTGCAGGAGGCAGCTGATTGATGCTTCTCTCTCATCGATGTTTCTAACTCTCTATTCCTCTCCTTTCCTCTCTGTAAAAAATCAATAAAAAAATATTTTAAAAAAAAGAATATTTCAGACAAAGCCCAGAGGCAGAGACAATGGTGGCAGAGGTCAAAGCAGGAGCCTGGGTGGTGATGACAGAGCCCCAAACTGAAAGGGAATGAACTATGCAGAATGAGCAGGGAAAGGAGAGAAACATAGAGAGGAGACAATTGCCTTGAGCCATATGCGAATCCAACCAAAAGATACAGAGCCTTCATTACAAAGGTACCTTTTGTTTTGAAATGACAGTCACTTAAATGGCAGGTTAAAGCAAAAGGTGGTGAGGGCTGAAGAAGAGTAAAGGGGGTGTGCCCCTGGTGAATTCATGATGGAAGAGAGCATGAAAAAGCTGCGGAACAACCATAGTCTAAGTGGAGAACCACTGAAAATCAAAGATCCTGATGGTGAACATGCAGGAGGCTACACAAAAGGCTGGAAGGCTTAGAAGCTCAGTGTTTGTAGCAAATCTGGATTATAAAGGTGCTGGAAGAAACTGAAGGGAGTTATTAGTTATTAGTGGCTGATGTGGTGGTCCGGACAGACATTCTGGAGAATAAAGATGAAAAAAGTTGTGGGATAGGCACTGTTACTTTTGAACAGTCCATTGTAGCTCTGCAAACTATATCTGTGTGAAATGACCAACTGCTGTTTGACAGAACAATGCATGTGCAAATGGATGAGACAGCCTTTCCAATGGGAGATTTTTTCCCTCCTGAGCATCCACAACACCTTCCCCATGGACTTGGTGGTATTGGCATGGAGTTAGGACCAGGAGGGCAGCCCATCAGTATCACTCACCTGAATAAAGGCACTGGTGTGGGAAACATAGGACCCACAGGAATGGGAATGGAAGGCAGAGGATTTGAAATAAATAAAATGGGAAGCATGGAGGACCTTTTGGTGGTGGTTTGAAAAACATGGGTCGACCTGGATTCTGGATGAACATGGACAGAATAAATGGTGGAGGTATGTGCAGTGTCCCTGGGATGGAGAAGATGGACCCCCCGCGTTGACTGCATTGGGATGTTGGCATGGAGTCCAAGGGTGCAGGGCTGGGCCATGGCATAGATCCTGTGGGCTGTGAGATAGAGCTCATGGACCTGGTCATGGAGCACCTCAGGTCTGGCATAGACTACATTGGTGCCAGCATGAGCTTTAGCCTCAAGCACATGGGCACCCACAGATAGTGTGGGCCCTGCCATTGAGCACATGGGCTCTAGTATGGAGCATATGGGCCCTGCCATTGAGCAGAAGGGCCTGAGCATGGAGCAAATGGTGACTGCAGGCATGAGGGCTGGCCTGGAGGGCATGGGCCCCATAGCCCCATGATAGAAAGGAGACTCCTTTTCTCCTTTCTGGGGGAACACAGCCTGCCTGCATCAGACCCTAGCTGGGGAAGTAGAGGGAAGGCCTATCTTTGAATGAAGCTTGAAGTGTTGATCACTGGCATTCACATTAAAATTTCTGAATTAAAATTCTATTTTGTAGTTTAAACCAATCAAAGGATTTTTATTACCTACGAGCCTAAAAAGTTATGGGCCCTCCCAAATTTTCTCCCAGGCCCGGAGGCAGATCTCCCACTGAATACATATGGAAGGTGCAGTGGCAAGCAAAGGCTGGCCTTCTGCTCCCATCATCCCATCTGTCCTGCTTGTTCTACATGCTGAGCTCAGAGGAGCCAAGAGCAGAATTTCTGGCATTTACCAACATGGCACCCACTTTTGCTCTTTTTTTTTTAAATTAAACTTTTATTGTTCAGATTATTACAGTTGTTCCTCTTTTTCCCCC
>NW_005368305.1:147873-149433 GCF_000412655.1 Myotis brandtii | reverse complement strand
ACACTGGCTCCTGGATCTCTAAGGAGGTGCTAATTTAGCCTCTGCCTGAGGCTACCCAGCAGGAGCCAGCTGTGAAGCAATGCAAGTTGCCATGGGGCCTTGGGCCAGCTGCAGTTTGTTAGGTAATTTTCAGATTGCAAAGGGCCGGCCTTTCATATGCAAAAGCCTCCTTGCACGGCTTGGGCGGGGCGGGGTCCCAGGGGATCAACAGGGTAGAGAAAGCAGTTATGGCTGCCGTCAGAGGCCCCACTTCTCAGTGTCCCGGCAATTGCTGCAAGCACCTCTGAGAGAAAGCTGCCCTCGAGTTTCGACCGATGTCAGACAGTCCAGTTTCTCCCCGTATGAGTCTGGGTCCCCAGAGACTTGCCCGGAACTGGAGCTCAGAGCTTGAGACTCCCTCTCGATTGAAAAAGACAACTGTGTCCTCAGCTGCCAGCCCTCTCCACGTGTACCTCTGTACCTCTGTACTTTACTTCCGCACCGCACCTCCTCCGAGTCTTGGTATGCTTTTCTCTTTCCTTCTGGTTGTGGAATTTCCACTCAGCCAGCCTTCCTGTGGTTCTGGGTGATGTTCGTTCCATCTTTTAATTGTATTTTTGAAGTGGTTGTGCGAGGCTGCAATCTCCAGTGTTTACCTATGCCGCCATTTTGGTTTCTCTCCCCACTTTTGCTCTTTGAATAAATTTAGGCCAAGAGGTACACTTAGACAGGGACATGAGGAATCGATCGAAGACCTAAATGGGAATGGCAACTTGAAACTGGAAAAGACAAGGGTACTTGGCATTTAGAAGCCAACTGAAGTAGAGAGAGGGATTTCAAGAGATTTCAAGAAAGCTGGAAATCAACATCGAAAGCGTTGGCCTTGGCCTCTGGGCATTCATTTTAGTGTGAAAAGACAGGCAACCACTTTTGCTCAATAGAAGATGGAGCTCTATTGACTGACTATTGAAACTTCAGAGGGTTAGGGGTCTGCTTTAAGGAGAAACAAGAGCCCTAGCTGGTTTGGCTCAGTGGATAGAGCACCAGCCTGTGGACTGAAGGGCCTGGGTTTGGTGCAGGTCAAGGGCACATGCCCAGGTTGAGGTATCAATCACCAGTAGGGGGCAAGCAGGAGGCAACCAATCAATGGTTCTCTCTCATCATTGATGTTTCTATCTCTCCCTTTCTCTCTGAAATAAAAAATATATTTTTAAAAAGAAAAAAATATGAATAATAAAATGGCAATAACTACATACCTATCAAATACATACCTATCAACAATTGATTCTAAAATCAAAATAAACAAACAAGAGGAACAGAATCAAAATCATAGATACAGAGAACATTTTGACAATACAGATGGGAGGGGGTTTGTAGTTTGGATGAGTGAAAAAGGTGCATGGACTAAGAGGTACAAATTGGTACTTAGAGTAGTCGCAAAGATGTAAAGTACAGCATGGTGAATATAGTCAATACTATTATTGTATTATTATTGTTTTATTGTTTAAGGTATTACAAATATATAGTATATATGTCTCCTTTTTCTCTCCCCATTGACTCCCCCCCCCCCTCCCCTCCAAC
>NW_005368305.1:143483-147849 GCF_000412655.1 Myotis brandtii | reverse complement strand
ACTTACCCTCACCCCCCCCCAGTGTCTTACATCCATTGGTTATGCTTATATGCATGCATACAATCCTTCAGTTGATCTCTTAGCCCTCCCAACCTTCCCCTGCCTTCCCACTGTAGTTTGACAGTCTGTTGGATGCTTCTTTGCCTCTGTATCTATTTTTGTTCATCAGTTTATAATGTTCTTTACATTCCACAAATGAGTGAGATCATGTGGTATTTATCTTTCACTGACTGGCTTATTTCACTATCATCAACAAATCAACAAACGACAAGTGCTGGAGCTGATAGGGAGAAAAAGGAACCCTCCTTCACTGCTGGTGGGAATGCCGACTGGTGCAGCTACTGTGAAAAACAGTATGGCATTTCCTCAAAAAATTAAAAATGGAACTTCCATTTGACCCAGTAATCCCACTTCTAGGAATATATCCCAAGAAAACAGAAACACCAATCAGAAAGGATATATGCACCCCTATGTTCATAGCAGCACAATTTACAATAGCTAAGATTTGAAAATAGCCTAAATGCCCATCAGCAGATGGGTGGATTAGAAAACTGTGGTCAATACTATTATAATAACTATGTATAGTGTCAGGTGGGTACAATATTTATTGGGATGACCACTTAGTAAGTTATATAATTTCTAATCACTGGGTTGTACACTTGAAACTGTAATTAAATAAAAATTATTTAAAGTAAAACAATAAATAAAATTAACTACCTTTAAAAAACAAGCAAGTAATTAAATAAACAAACAAACCGAAAACTCCGAGGACAAGATGATCCCTATCTGGTACTCTGCCCGGTGACTATTTTCCGGGAAACCTCTGCGCTTTAGCAGGAATGGGCCTCAGAAGCCATATTGATGACTCCCTTCCATCACCTCCCTGATTGTACTAGAAGGGATTGGGTGGAGGGCAGGGGAGACCAGGCTGGACCAGTAATACTTTCTCTGTGTGGAATTTGGGATTCAGCTAATGGGGTTGATGCAATCTGTGTGCATGGAGGGAGGTTACTCTGACGGATGGACTTAGGAGCCAGGAAAACTGTTTTCCAGAGAAAAATAAAGCAGAATTGTAGATAGTTGCAGGTTTGAAGATAATGAAAATTTCAGCTGAGACCCTCAAGGCTTTTCTGGTTCTGACTCCTGGCTTCCTGAGGACTGACTTATTTTTGCCCTTGGGTTCTATAAGACACTCCCTCTATATTTTAAATTAACTTTTGAACTCTGTTATTGGGGTGCATAGATTATTTCCCAATTGCTTTGAAGCCATCTGCCATACATTTTAAAGATTACATTTTTAAATTACTTTTTAAAATTGATTTGATGCTGCTTCCTTTTATAAAAACATCTTTTTATTTATTTCAGAGAGGAATGGCGAGGGAGAGAGAGATAGAAAAATCAATGATGAGAAAGAATCAATTGGCTGCCTCCTGCACGCCCCACACTGTGAATCAAGTTCAAACTGGGACATGTGCCCTTATAGGAATTGAAGCCAGACCTCCTGGTTCACAGGTTGATGCCCAACCATTGAGCCTTGCTGGCCAGGGTAGTTGCATCTTCTTCTTCTTTTTTTAAAAAATATATTTTATTGATTTTTTTTTTTTTTACAGAGAGGAAGGGAGAGGGATAGAGAGCTAGAAACATCGATGAGAGAGAAACATTGATCAGCTGCCTCCTTCCCACCCCCTACTTGGGATGTGCCTGCAACCAAGGTACATGCCCCTGACTGGAATCGAACCTGGGACCTTTTAGTCCCCAGGCCGATGCTCTATCCACTGAGCCAAACCAGTTAGGGCTAGTTACTGCTGCTTTTGATTCACTTGCTACTATCACTTGGATAACCTGAGATACTCTAACACGGCATTCCCTCTGATTGGCCCTCCCTAGTGGCTCTGGATCTCTTCTCTTATAAGCCTGCTAATGGTGTAAGTTCAAATTATCATCTCTTGTTTTCTTTTTAAAAATTATTTATTGATTTTAGAGAGGAAGGGCAAAAGAGGGAAAAAAAAACACATCTATTTGTGCTTTCGCGTATTTATGTGTTCATTGGTTGATTCTTCTATGTTCCTTGACTGGGGATGGAAACCAAAAACTTAGGGAGAAACCAAGATGGCGGCATAGGTAAACACCGGAAACTGCTGCCTCACACAACCACTTCAAAAATACAACTAAAAGACAAAACAAACATCATCCAGAACCACAGGAAGGCTGGCTGAGTGGAAATTCTACAACCAGAAGGAAAGAGAAAAGCTCACTGAGACTCAGAGGAGGTGCAGAAGTGCAGAGGTATGGAGGCACAGGTGGAAAGGGCTGGCAACTGAGGACACGGTTGTCTTTTTCAATCAGGAGGGAGTCTCAAGCTCCCGACGGCTCTGAACTCCAGTTCCGGGCGAGTCTCTGGGGTCCCAGACTCATATGGGGAGAAACTGGACTGTCTGGCATCAGTCGGAACTCGAGGGCAGCTTTCTCTCAGAGGTGCTTGCAGCGATTACTGGGACACTGAGACGTGGAGCCCCTTAGGGTAGGACTGAGGATCAGCCATAGCTGTTTGCTCTACCCTGTTGATTCCCTGAGACCCCGCCCCACCCAAGCTGTGCGCAGAGGCTTTTGCATATGAAAGGCCTGGCCCTTTGCAATCTGAAAATTACCTAACAAACTGCAGCAGGGCCAGAGAGACCCAGAACTTCCAAAAGAAGGCCCAAGGCCCCACAGCAGCTTGCATTGCTTCACAGCTGGGCCTCATCTGGGCACTTCCAAACCACAAACAAAGAAGAGGAATCTGCAGATCTCTCCTTAGCTCCTGCTGGGTAGCCTCAGATAGAGGCTAAATTAGCAACTCCTTAGAAATCCAAGAGCCAGTGCACCCAGTGGTCAGAGTGGGACCATCCAGATTACTACTCCTCAGATCCATAAGGGACACGCTCAGGGGGAAGACTCAGTGAGCACCAAAGCCCCACTGAAGATATATAGATGTCAGTTAAGGTCTTTGACCCACTTTTTAATAGGGTTGTTTGCTTTCTTATTGTTGAATTTTAGACTTTTTGTATACAGTGGGGCCTTGACTTACGAGTTTAATTTGTTCCGTGATGGAGCTCGTAACTCAAATTACTCATATGTCAAATCAAAAAGTGAACGAGTGAGATACGTGATGCTGAGCTGATGTTGTGGCGTTCACTGTGACGTTCGCTGTGCCAACTAGCGGTGGGGTATCTGAAGCTGGCTGGTAACCCAAATTTTAGTTCGCAACTCAAAGCAAAAAATCGGCCGAGAGATGGCTGGTATCTCGAAAAACTCGTTAGTCAGGACACTGGTAAGTCAAGGCCCCACTGTATCACTGTCACTGTCAGGATGACCTTCTCCTTCCTAGTCTATTGTCTTATTTTACATGCCAAGCCCCGGTAGAAGGCTTGAGATCACTGGGTTCCAATCCACAGATCCATGGCCATCTTTTTAAAAAGGCAGGTTCCTGGAGCCTAACCCCATTAGGTCTTGTAGACCACCCATAAGTGCAGATATATACTAGACACCAAAGTGCTTGCAGTGCAGTTGGATCATGGCCACAGTTTGAAAAGTGTTCCGTAGAACTTGTATGTGTGTACTAGGGTACTGGTGCATGAAGATTCGAACACTGGGGGTGGGTCCCTCAGCCCGCTGCACCCTCTCCAATCTGGGAGCCCTCAGGGGAGCCCTCTCCAATCTGGGAGTTTGCGTTTGTCGTTGCAATCATATGAGCGAATTGTCTGAGACCCCCAACCCAGTTTGGTTTGTTGCTCACAGAATAATAGAGGCATTTTTTTTTCTTTGCTTCATTGGTGGAGATTTCCTGGAAGTTTTAGGATATCTTCCCTTTAATTTTTCCTAGATGCTCTGATTTTATGTCTCTCACCTTTGCTTTCCCTCCATCCCCCATCACAGCAGTAACTTGCTTCAGGCTCACTTTGCTCTAGTGTCTAGGAGATCCATCTGCCACCAGAACTATGATTCCCAGCATTTCTGATGCACCCCGCACTCTGGGCTTCCACTTCTGGTCCTGGGGCTAATCAGAACTACTATTCCCAGAATTCCTGGTGCTCCCCATACTTTAGGTTTTCCCTTCCTGCTCTGTCTCCGTCCCACGGCATCCCACTCTGCCATGTCCTGCCAAGCTGCCGGCTCTCCCACTCTGCTCTCTGCTCGGCCCCTGTGTATGCAAATTAACCCACCGTCTTTGTTGGGTTAATTTGCATATTCATTCCTGATTGGCTGGAGAGCATAGCAAAGGGATGGTAAATTTATATGTTTCTCTCTTTTTTTTAAAATTTCTTTATTGGTTAAGGTATTACAAATGTGTCCTCATCCCCCCATTAACCCCCAACCTCCCCCCCCC
>NW_005368305.1:135768-142492 GCF_000412655.1 Myotis brandtii | reverse complement strand
TCTTACGTTTAAGTCTTTTATCCATTTTGAGTTTATTTTTGTGTATGGTGTGAGTTGGTGGTCTAGTTTCATCTTTTTGCATGTATCTGTCCAATTTTCCCAACACCATTTATTGAAGAGATTGTCTTGACTCCATTGTATGCTCTTGCCTCCTTTGTCGAATATTAATTGGGCATAGTGGTTTGGGTCGATTTCTGGGTTCTCTATTCTATTCCATTGATCTATATGTCTGTTCTTGTGCCAGCACCATGCTGTTTTATATGTTTCTCTTTTATTATATAGGATGTTTCTGGTTTGATGCATCACTGCCATTTGAAAGACTATGTAACGTGTGTGCTCTAAAAGAGCAGAGGTTACTGTAATTTCATAATAATGATGATGAGTGAGATATTACCATAAATGTTTGAAGCATTGCCTGCTTAGTTTTGTTGTAGGTGCTGTCTCTCCAAGCTGTCCTGGTGCCTTCAATACTCCTTTTGCAGGAAGGAGGTTATGGTGTTGAAAAAAGTGTCCAACCTTACTCATGGCTGCTGGCAGCTTCGATGACATTCTGGCCATCACTGGCTTCAACATGTGCTCAGGCATGTCCTTTTACACAGGTAAACTGATCAGTTCACAATGTGCTGTTCTCTGAGCTCTAGAGACAGATTGTGATGACATAAACATGGCATATTTGCTTGATGATTGATTAAAGCAAATTAAAGTAGAGAAAGCAACTCCAAGAGTTAGGTCCTTACCTAAGGGGGGACCAGTAGCTTCCTGGCTTTACTCCCGTAACCCTCTAGGATACAGACTGCTCAAGTAGCATGGGAGGCGCACGAAGGGGGATGCAAAGTAGCAAAGTGTAAAAGAGAACAGCTTCTGTATGGAGACTTCACACAGGGATGAGTAGGTGTTTCAATGAGCCGAAAGGACAGAGAACATTCCAAGTGAAAGGAACAATTTCTGTTTTCTCATCTTTAACATTTTATGAGTCATAACAACAATGATTTTAATAAATAGCCTATTAATACTTCATAATTGTTGATATGGATGTATTTTGGTTGAAGTAGTTATAAAAGAGGAACACACCTTAGGAAGTTATGTATTCTCTCTCCAGCCCCCAGTAGTTATCTTAACCATTTATGGTTATATATGATTTACACTGATTACCTAGAACCTCACCTCTTCCCATTGTCCCAGTTGCCTTATACCCAGTCCCTGGCATTTCTCACTAGTAAATTAATCTTATCAGAATATGGTTTTCATAATGTTACTTTCTTGTTCAAGAACCAATGAAGATTCCCTATTACCTATTAAATCAAATCTAATGGTTCTCAGCCTCAGCTGTACACATGTCAATGTAAGTAACATCTAAACCTGCAGAGAATTTTTATGCAGCTTAATCTTTAAGCATGGCTTAACATAATTTCCCTTTGTCTTAAACTCCAGTAAAATTTCCTGGTATCATGCTGTACATAATAAATGACCTGCATTAGCTCTGGGTCACTGTCTCTCCATCTGAGAACAGTGTCCCACCTGGTTCCCACTTTACTTGTATAATGTCTCTGGGTCTGTCCTTTTCTTAATCCCCAGTCACCCCTACTCAGGTCTTGTTCACTCCCTAGCCATGCTGGCTGTGGAAGAAATTATGATTATATTATTATAATAATAATGTAAGCAGAAATAACACCAATCTTCCAAAAACACTTTAAGAAAATAAAGTCAAACATACACTTATTATATGATCCAACAATTCTATTCCTAAGAATTCACTCAAGAGAAATGAAAGAATATGTTCATACAAAAAACTGTACATCAGTGTTTATAGCAGCTTTATTGTAATAGACAAAAATGGAACCAACTTAAATGCCCATCAACATACTCATTAATAAACTGTGGTGTATCCATACAAGGGTGGAATACTGCTCAGTAAAAAAGCAAAAACAATGAATTCTTGATACATACAACCATATGAATGAGTCAAAATTATTAGACTAAATGAAAAGAACACAGTGAGACTGGTAGGAAGGGCAGAGGCACTGAACAAGTTGGTCTGACAACCACATGTGACATTATTTTTTTTTTTTTTTTACTCAGAAGGGATAGCTCAGCTGCAGAGATCTCCCATGAGGACCAAGGGGTCCTTCCCTCACACCAAACCCCTGCCCAGGATTCCAGAGCTAGGAAGAGGAGTTGCCATAACTTTGGGCTATAAAAACCAGCTGGGATTGTGGCTGAGTGACATGGAGGCTACTAGAGACTCAGGCAGTTCCTCTTAAAGGGGCAGTGTACAAATTTACTCAGACTCACTCCTTCTGAACTCCAGCACTGGCGCAGCAGCTTGGGGGGAGGGGGAAAATTCAGGGACATACAGGGAGGAACTGGATTGTCTGGCATCACAGCAAGAACTTGTGGGTGCTTTCTCCTAGACAGGGTGCTTACAGGGGTCATTGTTCCTATGCTGAGATCTCCCCCTTGCAGAGCTGATTGGCAGCCATAACTGAGTTTCCATCAGCCTGGCTCAGCCTGGTGATTCCCTGAGACCTCGCCCCATCCAATTTACTAACCCTCCCAAGAGGTTTGCTGTGGCTTTTCCATATGAACAGCCTGCCCTGGCTAAGGCTGCAGACTTTTCTAAAATCTCTCAAACAAGCATAGCTGGAGTCAGCATGACACATACCTCTAAAGGCACTAGTACCAGCCTACCATCCTTCACAGCTTGGCCTCCTCTGGGAACTTCCAAGCCCAATACAAGTACCAACCATCAGCAGATCACCTTTTAGCTCTTGTGAGGTGGCCCCAGGCAGTGGCTGACTTTGCACCTCCTGGGAGGCCCCAGAGCCAATGCACCTGGTGGACAGATTCAGACCATACTGGATTACAACTCTACTCATCCACAAGCAACATACACAAGGCACTGTCTCAGGGAGCAACAGAGCCTCAGGGATGCATGTCATGCTTTATATGGTTATCTCCTGCACAGCAGCTCTTCTATTGTAGTTGGAGCCAATCTTCCCAAGTGATAAGCCTGGAGGTCAATCCCTCCCAGTGATGCTTACATCAACCAAGGCTCAACTACAATAGAGCATTGCACACAGCTCCTACAGGGGCACACCTGGAGTGCCCAGCTCAGGTGACTGGGGAGACTAAGCAACTGGGCCCTACAGGACACCTACTACACAAGGCCACTCTACCAAGTCTGGGAGATAGAAGATCTACCCAATACAAACACAGGGAAACAGCCAAAATGTGGAGACAAAGAAACATGTCACAAATAAAAAAACATGAGAAATATCCAGAAGAAGAACTAAATGAAATGGAAGCAAGATAACTACCAGATACAGAGTTACAAACAATAGTTAGAGGATGCTCAAGGATCTTAATGAGAACTTCAAGGAACTTGGTGAGAATTTCAAAAAACTTAGAACATCAACAACATAAAAAAGGACCAGTCAGAAATGAAGTGCACACTAACTAAAATTAATAATTTATAGGGAATCAACAGTAGAATAGAGAATTCCAAGAATCAAATAAAAAATCTGGAATATAAGGAAGCAAAAAACACCCAATGAGAACAGCAAAAAGGAAAACGAACCCCCCAAAATGAAGATAACATGTGGAGCTTCTGGGGCAACTTCAAGTGTACAGACATTCACATCATGGGTGTACCAGAAGAAGAAGAGAGGAGCAAGAAATAAAAAACCTATTTGAAAAAATGACGGCACAAAACTTCCCTTACATAGTGAAAGAAATAAGTCCAGGAAGCACAGAGAGTCTCAAACAACACGAATCCAAAGAGGCACACACCAAGACACATCATAATTAAAATGCCAAAGGTTAAGGACAAGGAGATAATCTTAGAAGTGACAAGAGAAAAGCAGCTAGTTACCTACAAGAGAGCTCTCATGACTGTCAGCTCATTTCTCAAAAGGAACTTTGCAGGCCAGAAGGGAGTGGCAAGAAATATTCAAAGTGATGAAAAGCAAGGACCTACAACCAAGACTACTCTACCTGAAAAAGCTATCATTTGTAATTGAAAGTTAGATAAAGGGCTTCCCATACAACAAAAATCTGCTAAGGAGTTCATCAATACCAAACCAGTATTACATGAAATGTTAAAGGGTCTTCTTGAAGGAGAAAGAGGAAAAGGAGGGGGAGGAGAATAATTAAAAGACAAAAAATAGGAACAATAAAATGGCAATTAATGCATATCAACAACTGAATCTAAAAATCAAAATAAATGAACAAGGAATCTAATGAACAAAATAAACTGATGAATAAAATAGGACCAGAGACATGGAAACATGGAACATACTGACACATCTTAGAGGGAACGGGGGAAGGGGGTTGGGAAGAGGTTAACAAAAGAACTTATATGTATACATGCATTATCTATGGATATAGACAATAGGGTGGTAAAGGCCTGGGATGGGGCAGGAACCAGGTGGAGGTGGGTAGTCGGGGGAAAAAAAGAGGGATATCTGTAATACTCTCAGAAATAAAAGCTTAAAATAAAAGCAATGAAGTATGCAACACATGACAATATGTGAGAACCTTGACAACATCATGCAAAGTTAAGGACGCCAGTCACAAAAGGCTTCACAGTGATTGATTGATTCCATTTGTAGGAAATGCAGAGAACAGGCAAATCCATACATAAAAAGTGAATTTTTGTCGTGGCCAGCGGATTGCGGAGGGGAGATTTGGGACTGACTGTTTATGAGAACAGGGTTTCTTTTGGGTGTGATGGGAATATTCTGGAATTAGCCAGTGGTGATGGTTTTACAACATCGTTAATATACTAAGAATCACTGATTTGTACACTTTCAAACAGTGAATGTTATGCTATATCCCACTTTTATAAAAAAAGCAATTGGGAAAATCCTCCCATAAGAGGCTAAGTTTGACACTGTGAGGTTTACTCTTTATGTGCAACCAAGATATAATAGGGACTGTAATTCACTTATCCCCCTTCCCCCAGGGATTATCATTTAAGATAGTCCTGCCTTTGTTCTTTAAAGTTTGCAATGGAAGTAGTCCCAGATATCAGGTCCTAACTGAGAAGTCCTTTCCATTCAGCCTTTTTAGTCTCTCAGTTTTGACTTCACCATTGAGTGCAGCTTCCTGGCATTTTAATGCTTCCGTGTGTGTGTGTGTGTGGGCTCCATCTTGTGACATAGTCTCCACGTTCTCCCATGAACCAGTACTTTTGGTCCTCAGCCACAATGGTTGCTGCCATTTACTATGGGAAACCTGTTTCCCAGGGAATGTTCTTCCACCTGCTTGGTGCCCAGAACTGTTTCAGCAGGAGAACCACAGCCATTCTGAAATGAAGTTGCTTTTGGAGAAGTGCACCCCAGCGCCTTCTGGGTCACTGCTCCAGACATGTTTCCTATCTGCTGCTTCCTTCATGTCTGATACCTGTACTCTTTCGTTTCCTCTGCTAGTAGTTTCAGTAAGACTTAGCTGGTTAACCCACCTCACATGTTTCTTTACTTCTCGACCATGTAGGTCCATGATCTTTGCCAGATTTGAGTTTTCTCTTTCTTTCTTGTTGATATTTGCTTGAGACATTTTTTTCTAATATATTGCTTTGGATTTTATTTTATGCAGTTTCCACAGTGAGATATGTGAAAACAGCAAAATTCTAGGTATATCAAAAGCATCTCCTGTTTAAACAAATTTGTCTATAATCACTCCCAGAAGAGATCATTCCATCAGACCAACATCAGTAACAAAACCAATAACTCAATCAATATGATAGTCTTTCCTTTTCCCTTCCTTCCTTATAGCTACTTTTCTGTGCCTTCCCTCCAATCTTCACCATAATTTCTTGAGCATGTTTCCCCAGTTTACAGCATACAATGAGTGGTGTCCTTAAAAGTAATTTTTGAGTGTTTACACTGATCTATCCTGATTTCCCCTCTCAAACCTGGCCTGATATTCTGTAGCCAATTCATATCTTTGTCCCACCAAGTGATTGGAGGGCCCTCCTTGCTTTCATTAGGGAGTCTTTTTGCAGCTTTCAGACACACCCTGTAGGGATCACTCTAGGCAGCTGGGATCCTGCCCCTCTTCCTCACTCAATTTGATGGGGCCCAGGCACTCTTTCTGATCTAGTAACAATGAAAACACAACCCATTTCCTGAAACCCTGTTTAGGAGCAGGCGCATCATCCACATGTGTCTATCCTGACCTTACAGAGCTCAATTCCCCTTCACTTTGTGGAGTCTGACCCTCAAACTCTTAGCCTTTCTCATGAGGGAATCTGTTGCTTCCTCCAGCTAATCAACCTTATTTTTTACTGCATTCTTCTTATTATTCTATTGCATTTATTCTTATAGCAAAGTTGAAGCACACTTTTCAAACAACTTTGGTTTCTCCTTGCAAAGCTGATTCCTTGAGACTGAACCCTCCAGGCAGAGGATTTCTAAGTTGCTTTTGGGGACTTTGGCCTTGAAATGGCTTCACTGATGTTTTTCTACTGCAACCCAAGAATGTGCCATGTTTTCTTTATAAGGCTCACATCTTTTTGTTAGCTTGTTAATAAAGTTCTACCACCTTCTATGGTCATAGTTACAGATTAGGTCTCAGACACCTAAAAGAAAGATTACAGTTTACCTAAATTAAGAAATCCTTAGCCAAGTTGACACCACAATGTGGGCAATGACTTTTTAAAAAAAATTTGTTTTATTGCTTAAAATATTACAAAGAGTATTACATATGTCTCCTTTTTTTTCCC
>NW_005368305.1:127182-134812 GCF_000412655.1 Myotis brandtii | reverse complement strand
AATGTCCTCTTTTGAAAAGTGTCTATTTAGGTCCTTTGCCCATTTTTTTGATTGGATCGTTTATCTTTCTTTTCTTAAGTTGTATGAGTTCCCTATAAATGTTGGAGATTAAACCCTTATCGGTGATAACATTGGCAAATATGTTCTCTCATGCAGTGGGCTTTCTTGTTGTTTTGTTGGGCAGTGACTTTTAAAAGTCTCTATAAACCATGTGAATCCATGGGTTGACCCCTCCATAGAAACGGCATGGAAGTGGGGCAATCAGCCTGCACCAGTACACACATTTTAACTTATACACTAGTTCAGTGATGGCGAACTTTTTGAGCTCGGTGTGTCAGCATTTTGAAAAACCCTAACTTAACTCTGGTGCCGTGTCACATATAGAAATTTTTTGATATTTGCAACCATAGTAAAACAAAGACTTATATTTTTGATATTTATTTTATATATTTAAATGCCATTTAACAAAGAAAAATCAACCAAAAAAATGAGTTCGCGTGTCACCTCTGACACTCGTGTCATAGGTTTGCCATCACTGCACTAGTTCTTAGTTGCGCTAAGTTCCTGGCTGTAGACCTAGTTGAAATTCAAATTATAAAAGAAGCAGATAATTACCCCAACCAAGATGCTCTTGTCCTTATAAATGAATCCTTACCTCAGCTTCATTTGTTATTTAGGCCCCAATGGCACAGTGTCTGCAGAGCCCTTGCGAAGCTAATTAAAAAACAGTATAGCTTAACCCTAGCGGGTTTGGCTCAGTGAATAGAATGCCAGCTTGTGGACTGAAGGGTCACGGGTTCGATACCTGGTGTAGGGCACATACCTTGGTTGCAGGCTGGATCCCAGCCCTGGGGCACATGCAGGAGGCAACAATCTCTCTCACATAGATGTTTCTCTTTCTCTGTCTCTCCCCCACTCTTCCACTCTCTCTAAAAATCAATGGGAAAATATCCTCAGATGAGGGTAAACCAAAACAAACAAAACACCAGTATAGTTTAAAATAAAACTACAGTAAATCTAAGTTCTGAAGGCAGCCATTGCTAGGCACCAGGACCTCCTACCATTAGCTTAAGACCAGCTTCTGTCACACTGGCTGCATGAAAACAAACACTTCTCACAGGAACTGCAGCCTTTATAAACCTTGGGACAGGAACTCGGTGGGACTCTTTCCCCCTCCCCACATGGGCGTTTGTGCTGTGAGATTCTTTCCCCTTCCCCACGTGGGAGTCTGCACTTGTTCTTCAATATGTTTCCACTTTTGCTATTCAAAACAAAAGACTTCTTTGTGATCAAAGTAGTCATAATTACAGTGCTTCACTAATGTCAAAATCTCACATTGCCTAAGATGCAAAGTGTTTGCTTGAAATCCTGAGAGCATAGAAAGAAATCAAATTTGCTACAATCACATGGCAGAAAACAACGTACTGCACACTTATAAAGCCAGGCCCTACAGGAGCCCTACACTCTGAATATTATACTGTGCCTGATATATGAACAAAAAACAAATGGTAAATTGTTCCAGGTAACCAAAGATTCAAGGGGGCAGGGGAAGTGTGGAAATAGGTTACATTCAAAGCAGGAACACTTGGAAAGCTAAGTTCTCAACAGCAATTATGGGAGCCAAAAGGCAGCAGCATGACATCTTCCATATGATCGAAGATAATAGCTACCAACCAAGAATTTTCTATGCAGCGAAACTAGGGCCAAGAGTAGAAGAAACAAAAATATTTTAAACAGAGATTCATTACCTGGCAGTTCTCACTGATGAAAATTCCAGAGGTTGGACACTACCGACAGAAGAAAAATTGGCCCATATGGAAGTTGTGAGACATAAGTAGAAAACAGAGGAAGGAAAGAGTTAAATATGTAGGTAAATTTAAATAAACACTGACTCAACATGAAGAGTTATAAAAATGGCTAGTGTTTCTACTTCTTATTTTATTTTTTCTAAAATAAAGAACATTTATTATCACAAGTTACATAAAAACAGACAGCTTTTACAAAAACAGTTTTTGATAGAAAAATATTTGAATGCATGTGATATTTGTAGGAACACCACAGCTAAGGCTTCAAAGAAACTGTATTTTTCATAATCAAAATATTCAATATCTACCACAACTATCTTTGGAGAAAAGCTCATACATAGTATTTTCTGAACAAAAAATTGTTCAGAAAAAATTGTTTGAACATTGGTATTTTCAAACCAAAGCATTTACTCACTAAGTTGCATCCTTAGCCTGATGGTCACCATTCATGTGTCCTGCACAATAACCCGCTGTGATAACTGCTGGCTGCCTTCAGGGAAGGTCTTAGCAAATCATGTAGTCTCCCTCACTTCACAGAGGCCCTTTAGTTAGGTCATTGTAACCACAAAGATTTAAAAAGAAAAGTTAATGATTCTCCTCACATTTTTTCCTCTGCAGAGAATATGACTTCCGGTTATTGGGATGGAGCAGGGAGTGTTAGGCACCACTGAATGGAGTGAAAACTCACTGACAGAGTCACTAGGGCCAAGCACTGGCTCCGTGAGTGCTGAGACCAGGCCCGGTGCTCCCTGGGCCTTAGCCTCGTCGGTCACTTGGGTGGATCAACACTGAAATGAGTTTCAGCTGTCTCTGCACCCGCGGTCTTATACTGTGAGCACATGTGACAAATGATTGTCATTTGAGAGCATTGATGGTTTCTTTTCTTTGACAGACTCCATGACAATTCAGAAGGTGAAGGCTGCTGTCCCGTCTTCTCAAGGTCCCTGTGTCAGACCTGCTGCTGGCCTATGAAAGCCCCACAGCGATGGCAGGCCGTTAAACTGAGTCTCCACGGCTGATTCTCAATGGAGACCAGACAGCTGTTTTAGGGGCAGGTGCACGTAATATGCTTTGTCAGATCTGTCTTAATCACCCAACCCTTTCTTCTAATTTTAGATGCCAGGCACACAGATTGAGCTAGAAATGACCAACAGTCATTACAGTTTTATTCTGTGGAAAATGGAGCTTGTCTGTTAGTGTGATGGTGACAGCCAACTAATGTGACCAGGGTCACTGCAAAGTGATGATTTATTGGAGCAATTCTACTCTCAAAAAGAGAGAGGTTGTACTTTTCTTTAGGAAAGAGACCGTGTCTAGGCAACAATAAAGGCTTTGTACCTACTAATGATTTTCTGACTTTATTTCATATTTATAGTCCATGATTGCATTTCATTATGTAACGATTTCAATATTAAGTAGGACCTAGCTAGTCTAATAAAACCTGAGCACAGTTCATGTCTGTCATAAGACCAGTTTTAATGGAATTCTCTCTTCATACTGGTTTAAAAGGTTACTAAAGTGATTTGGTTGGTGCATTAGGGAAATGTCCATTAAACTTAGGGGCACACCCTCCACTATGTACAATAGACATGCTACCATCGCTCTCCTCAATTGCAGTTTTCAGAGTACTTACAAAAGTTAATTACATGCTTTCCCCTACAGTTACACCTAATCTGAGCCAATATTTTTCTATCAAAGATTCCCAGTTCTGATAGAAATTCACTCATATTAGGTAAACTTTAGGTAGTGACAGCAAAATTCTTTCAAAGTGTCAACTGTTTAGACTATCCTTCCCTCTGGCACTAAAACCCTGGGAGTATTTGATTGTACTTATATTCACAAAATTTAGCATTTTCAGTAGGAGTACTAAACTGTGACTTCCAGGATTTATGTGCAATGGCAAAAGAAAACGTGCATTAGTCCATTAACAATAAATGAACTTTAAAACCAACGTCCAGAACTGAGGATTAAGTGGGTTCTTTCAAGTCTAAGTTTCCCACTTCACTCAGAGCCACAGAAAGTGATCTTACTTCCAGAAACCTCGAGCTTTGGGATAAGTGACTACTGCTCAGAAGCAAACACGGGACCACACAGCATTTCTGTGAGTTGTTTTTCGGCCCATACAATTGTCCCAACCGTGCGACTGGAAGCTATTGTGCAATCCAGGCTGAAAGTCCAACTCTCAGTCACTCAAGATTTCTGAACAAGCCAATGTAACCAAAAATGATAGGTAATGAATTCCAACTAGAAATGATGCGTCGGGATTTAGAAATATTCTTTCTTTTATGAGCTGTTTGGTATTTTTCAAATAGTTCAATATGTAAATAAAATGTTTGTTATGCTGCAGCATCAGGGTTTATTTTTATTTTTTATTTATTTTTTTATTTTTTTAAGCCTACAGCACCCGGTATTCCCAGACGGTCTCCCATCCAAGTACTAACCAGGCCCGACCCTGCTTAGCTTCCGAGATCAGACGAGATCGGGCGCGTTCAGGGTGGTATGGCCGTAGACAAGGGTTGATTTTTAAAAAAGAAACTTGATGCGAACATGAAGCGGAACATGAAGCGACACACCACAGGCCCAGGAGAGCCGCCTGGAGCTGCTGAGGGAGCAGGTCATCCAGCCGTACTGCCCTTCTCGGGGTCACTCCCACCCTCGGCCCCCCCTTAGAGTCACCCTCATCTGGCCTCACACGGAAAAGGGTCCCTGCCATTCCCTGAGTCCCCACAGGTCCGTGAGCTCCTGTGGACACGGAGGGGAGGACAGCATCCCTGTTTCACACGTCTTCTCTCACAGCCACAGGCTGTTCTGGAACCTTTTAGGTCCGATGGCTGCCATCCATATGCCCAGCTGACTCTTCACCCCGGTGGGTCTTTAGCCCCCGCCTTGCTGGCCAGCCAGTGGACGATGTCTTTCTTGCTGTAAGCATCCAAGAATGTGGAGGATCAGAGAGATAAAGACCATTTCTGACATATGTTTAGACCAAATTTAAACAAGCCGTGCCTGTATATGGTTCATATGTGCCTGAGTATACTCAGTTATATCATCTCCCTGTCACTGCCTTATTGTAACGAGATCGTGAGTTCCTTGAAGGCAAGAGATACTGCCTTTCTGTCCCCATAGCATTCGGCCATGCGCCCTGCAGGTGGACAATAAATATTAATTGAATTAATCAGCTGCCACAACACAGGTGCACACAATTATCTGCCTTGTGCTTTCATCCAGCTACAAGTACAACCTGTGCATTCAGCTGCCCTTGCACGGTCCCCACCCCCTCTGTCCCTGCACAGACTTTCTGCAGCTGTTCATTGTCTAGACCAGTGGTTCTCAACCTTGGCTGCACATTAGAATCACCTGGGAATCTTTTTAAAATCCTGATTTCTGGGCCTCATCCTCAGGAAATTCTGTTTCTTTGTTACTAATGTTGTGGCCTCACCCCATAACAAAGAAACAGAGGTGCCTTCGGAGCTCCCTGCTGAGATGGCCTGTTCACCTGCGCACCCAGCTCAGGACTAAAGCAGCAAGGAAGAGGCCGCCCCCTGCCCTGCTGGGGACAGCGGGGCGGGGATGGTCCTGGGACGCCCACAGGGCTGGCCCCTTCCACCCCAGCCTGGCACTCACGATGGGGTAGAGACCCCACAGCTCCTGCTGACGACTGGGTCCTCGGAGAAGCCTGCTGGAAGGTCCGTAGGAAATGGACGCCTCACTGTCCTGATTCAAACTGGGTCTGAGATGTGGAGCAGCTGCAGAGTAGGTCCCTGGTCCTCCAAGGGCACCTGGCAGCCAGGAGCTGACTTTGAACTTCAGGCCCCGCGGCCTTAGTGCCGCTGCAGTACTGAAAGTTTCCGCAAGTTCATGGCTATTGCAGGCTGACAGCACTCAAGGACCACATCACAGTGACTAGATTCCCCTGAGGATATGGGGCCCATGGATCTGCGGGGAGGGGGGCGATGGGCAGCTGCAGCCAGAGCTGCAGCACTGCCAGAAGCAGCAAGGGCCCAGTAGCACCAGCCCTTGTAGTGTTGGCTGCAAAAAGCCCTACCTGGAACCACCATCGCGCGCTGGGCCCTCCCTTTTCCAGTTCCTGTGGAGGGCAGGGGCTGCTCCAGGGGCGCCCACTGCTGTCCAGGGGCCTCCCGGTTCTGGCCCGCACCTGGGCTCCTCAGAAGCGGTGGCGGTGGCTGCGGAGCTCCCCCTCGCTGGCCATGTCTAGTGTTATTAGAAAATACAAGACAAAATTAGCCCTGGCTGGTGTGGCTGAGTTGCTTGGAGCATTGTCCTATATAACAAAAGGTATCTATCTACCTATCTGTATCTATCTATCTATCTATCTATCATCATCATCTACCTCTCTCATCATCATCATCAAACTCTCTCTCTTGTCCTCTCTCTAAAATCAGTAAGTATATCCTGGGTGAGTGGTTCCCTGAGCCGGGGGAGGGGCCCTCTCATGCTCCTCAGGTGGGAAGGGGCAGTGCTAAGTTCACTGGGGGTTGGGGGGAGGGAGGCTGGGGTTTGACCCTAAGCCCATGGCCTCAGCTATTTCCCTCCCCTTAGGAATTGGAGGCAAAGGCCCACTTCTCTGTCTTCTACCAGTGGAACAAGGTAGGACAGGGCAGAATGCTGGGTTGGGGCTCAAATCCAGGAGGCCTCCCTGGACAGGGTGCCACATAACATTAGACACGGACTAAAGTATATCTAAATAAATACAATAAAAAATAACCCCTAGCTGGTTTTGCTCAGTGGATAGAGCACCTGCCTAAGGACTGAACGGTTCTCGGCTCAAGTCCAGTCAAGGGCACATGCCTGGGTTTTGGGCTCCATCCCCAGTAGGGGGTGTGCAGGAGGCAGCCCATCAATGATTCTCTCTAACATTCTCTCCCTCTTCCTTCCTCTCTGAAATCAATAAAAATGTATTAAAAAGAAAAGACAGAATTCAAATATAATGCAACAATGAACATAAGTCTGGGGAAGTATAAATGTAGTTTAAGTATTTACACTTCCTTGTATTATCATTATCCATGAACAGAGAGGAAAAAGTAGCAATGTATAACACAAACCAACAACAAACATATCATAACTAAGTTCAGTTTATCTGAGAAACACAAGGTTGGTTTAACAAGAGCAAATAATGTAATTCACATGGACACATTTTTAAAGATTGATTTTAGAGAGAGAGGATGGGAGAAAGAGAATGAAACATTAATTACTTGTTCCACTTTTTTATGCATCCATTGGTTGATTCTTGCATGTGCCCTGACCAAGGATCAAACCCACTACCTTAGTGTATAGGGATGACACTCTACTCAACTGAGCTACCTGGCCAAGGCCCACATTTAACAAAGTTAAAAAACAATTAATAGATGCAAAATAAACATCCAGTAAAATTCACCATTCATTCATGGTAAGACTCAGGGAACTTCACATAATTGTAGCAGACAGATCTCAGAATAGGATGACCTCATCATATCTGCCTTTTGGTGTCTCACCCTTTATAATTCTTTTCCCTTGAGTGTGGGCAGGATCTGCGATTTGCCCCTAGCCATTAGAATATGCAACTGTAAAGGGATTTTGCAAATGTAATAAATTCGGTTAATTTTGAATTACTCAAAAGGAGGATTATTCTGGTGAGGTTGATTCACTCAGATGAAAACCCTTAAAAGAAGACTGAGGACACCAACCCCAGCCCGGCTGCCCGCTCCCCGCCAGAGGCCAGCAAACAGACATCCACGGAGGCAGAGGAGGAACCCGCAGAACCCAGGGCAGCTGCCGGCGTCGCTGACTCGCCCCATCGGATCGCTCACAGCCCGGCCCCCTCACGGGAG
>NW_005368305.1:126272-127072 GCF_000412655.1 Myotis brandtii | reverse complement strand
CGCTCCAAGGGCACCACCGAGGGCCAAGGCCGAGCAGCACCAGCTCGCCCAACAGGGAGGCGCGAGGGCGGGACGTCCCCACCCGCTGCGGGGAGGGAGGCGCTGGAGGCACAGCAGGGAGGCGGGCGGAGAGTGCCGGCTGCATTAGACCGGGGGCCTGTAACCCAGGTGGGGCGGTTCCGCAGCCCTTCCCCTCCACACACCGCCATCCCACGGAGAGGAGAGGGCCCGGGGCAGAGCAAGAAGAGGGGTCCCATTCGCCAGGAATGTCCGTCCTGTCTGGCGGGGCGCCCAGCCCGGGCGGGAGAGCGCCCTTCACCACCTTGATCTGCAAGAGGGGATGGGGGCCGCCACTGGCCAAGAACTCCTCCTCCCCCAACACCGCGCCCCGTCCGGAGGTGGGGGGCCAAGGGGCGACACACATGCGGCAGAAGGCGGGTTCTGGGGGCGCGTCGGCGGTGACCCCCGGGAGGAGTCGCGCACGCAAGTGAGTGGGTGTGGACCCACGAAGGAAGGGCCCCGGCGCGACAAGGGAGGGTAGACGTGGAGGTCAGGCGCCGGACCTGGACAGGCCACCGGGTGAACAACGCGGGGATCCCACCGACACAGACACACAGGTGGGCCCCGCGAGCCCGGGATGCCGGCCGATCCTTCCAAGCGCACACCTCGGCCTCCCCGCCAGCGGGGAGACCACACGCGACCCTCACCCGCAGGAAAGCGGCCCCATCCATCCATCCATCCATCCATCCGTCCGTCCATCCGTCCGTCCGTCCGTGCATCCGCCCGTCCGTCCATCCATC
>NW_005368305.1:124809-125860 GCF_000412655.1 Myotis brandtii | reverse complement strand
CCAAAGACAGGCGGCTGCCCAAGGCCCTTCTAGAGGGGCGGCGGCTGGGGGGTCCGGTCCCCAAGGTCGTCGCATCGGGCACGCGCGGGGTTGAAGGTGGGGATGACCTGTGAGCCCAGCGAACCTGGTAATGCTGTCGGGAACGGGAGCCGCTGCAGGTACACGGGGAGCTGCTCCTTCAAGATGCTGGCCGCGCTCTCCAGCACCAGCCTCCCAGGCCCGGCGGCGGGCGGGGCTTCGGACTCCCAGCCAACCACAGGAGCCGAGGCGCGCTCTGCCCCTGCCAGCCATTGGTTAATGGTGGCCGAGTTGTGCTCTGCGCATGCCCAGTCAACCAACTTCCAGAACTTTCAGTGGGAACCGTTGGCCACAGCGCCGTATCTCTTCTGCTCTCTGGCGGCTGCTGGTGTCCCTGGCGCCTGCGCTGACCCCTGCAGGAGAAGCACATCCTGGAAAAGGTAGTGGCTCTACCCCTGGGGGTCTGTCCTCCCGTCCCCTGCCGGGCCTACAGCCTCCAACCCGAGGACACGCCTCCTTGGGAATGCCCGGAGCGAGGCCCATGTTGCAGTTTCCACACCAGCCGTGGGTGGAGGCCGAAGGGCACGATGGCTTTAGAGGGGCCTGGTCACTGGGGAGGGGGCCGCCACGCGAGGGACAAAGGCCTCTTAGACAAGGAAAGGAGGTGTTGGGGTCAGTTAGGCGTCACTCGAGGCCCGACCTTATCATGCAGAAGGGACTGATTTTCGGTGGTGACAAGCAGATGGGGGCTTCTCGGGCCGGCCAAGTGGTGAGCAGCTCCCTGTGAAGCCCCTGGGGTGGGTTCCGCCTGGGGAACCTGAGGCCATGGCCGCTTCGGCCTGTTGGGCCCGTGTGTCCCAGGCCTCCTCTTGGAAGTTGTCCTGAAGATGAGAGAAAGCACGTTGCGGACGGGGCAAAAGGACAGAGAAAACTCCCAGGAAAAGGCATTTATGGATAGTTAGGGGGCTTTTAGGAGAAATAGAAACCCTGTGGTGAGATTTTGCAGGCATTTTTCACAGTCCTGGGAAAGGCA
>NW_005368305.1:117465-121804 GCF_000412655.1 Myotis brandtii | reverse complement strand
TTGGGTCAATTTCTGGGTTCTCTGTTCTGTTCCATTGATCTATATGTCTGTTCTTGTGCCAGTACCAGTTTTGAGAACAGTGGCTTTGTAATATAGCTTGATATCTGGTATTGTGATCCCTCCAACATGGTTGTTCTTTCTCAAGATTGCTGCAGCTATTTGGGATCTTTTTTTTTTAAAATTCCAGATGAGTTTTTGGAGAATTTGTTCTAGGTCTTTGAAGTATACTGTTGGTATTTTTATGGGGATTGCATTGAATTTATAGATTACTTTGGGTAGTATGGACATTTTAATGATGTTGATTCTACCAATCCATGTACATGGTATATTCTTCCATTTGTTCATGTCTTCCTCTATCTCTTTTTTTAACACCCTAAAATTTTCTGAGTACAGGTCCTTTGTCTCCTTGGTTAAGTTTATTTCTAGGTATCTTAATTTTTTTATTGCAATGTTAAATGGGATTGATTTTTTAATTTCTCTTTCTGTGAGTTCATTATTGATATATAGAAAAGCCATAGACTTCTGGTTGTTAATTTTGTATATTGCTACATTTCTGGATTCATTTATTAAGTCTAGTAGTTTTTTGATGGAGTCTTTGGGGTTTTCTATGTATAATATGTCATCTGTGAATAAGGACAGTTTTACTTCTTTTTCAATTTGAATGCCTTTCATTTCTTCTTCTTGTCTGGTCACTATGGCTAGCACTTCCAGTACTATGTCGAACAGGAGTGTTGAGAGTGGGCATCCCTGTCTTGTTCCTGTTCTTAGGGGAAATGCTTTTAGTTTTTGACCATTGTGTATGATGTTGGCTATAGGTTTGTCATATATGGCTTTTATTATGTTGAGGTATGATCCTTCTATTCCCACCTTGCTGAGAATTTTTATCAAGAAAGGGTGTTGGATTTTGTCAAATGCTTTCTGCATCAATGGATATGATTATATGGTTTTTTAACTCTCAATTTGTTTATGTGGTTTATCACATTTATTGATTTGCAGATATTGTACCATCCTGTATCCCCGGAATAAATCTCACTTGGTCATGGTGTATGATCTTTCTAATGGAATGCTGAATTTGATTTGCTAGAATTTTGTCATCTATGTTTATGAGGGACACTGGCCTGTAATTCTCTTTCTTTGTATTGTGTTTATCTGCTTTTGGGATTAGGGTAATGCTGGCTTCATAGAAAGAGCTTGGAAGTGCTCCTTCCTCTTTTGGAATAGTCTGAGGAATATAGGTTTTATTTCTTCTTTGAATGTTTGATAAAACTCCCCTGTGAATACATCTGATTCAGGGCTTTTGTTTGTTGGAAGTTTTTTGATTACTGCCTCAATTTCCTCAATAGTTATCAACCTATTCAGATTTTTTGATTTCTCCTGGTTGAGTTTTGGAAGGTTGTATTTTTCTAGGAATATGTCCATTTCTTCTAGGTTGTTGGAGTAGAGTTGCTCATAGTATTTTTTTTTAATTTTTTTTTTTTAGGATTCTTTGTAATTCTGTGTGGTCTGTTGTTATTTCACCTCTTTTGTTTCTGATTTTGTTTATTTGAGTCCACTCTCTTTGCTTCTTGGTGAGCCTGGCTAGAGGTTCATCAATCTTAAATATCCTTTCAAAGAACCAGCTCTGATCTTTTGTATTGTTTTACTTTGGTCTCTATGTAATTTATTTCCACTCTGATCTTTATTATTTCTTTGTTTCTGCTTACATTGGGCTTTTTTTGTTGCTCTCTTTCTAATTCTTCAAATTGCAGAGTTAGATGGTTTATTACCAGTTTTTCTTATTTTTTTGAGGTAGGCCTATAATGCTATGAACTTCCCTCTCAGGATTGCTTTCACTGTGTTCCAAAGATTTTGGATTGTTGTGTTTTCATTGTCATTTGTTTCCAGGATGTTTTTTATTTCTTCTTTGATCTCTTTGGTAACCCATTCATTATTTAATAGTATGCTATTCAGCCCTGACTGATTTGGCTCAGTGGATAGAGCGTCAGCCTGTGGACTGAAGGGTCCCGGGTTTGATTCCAGCCAAGGGCATGTACCTTGGTTGCAGGCACATCCCCAGTAGGGGGTGTACAGGAGGCAGCTTATGGATGCTTCTCTCTCATCGATGTTTCTAATTCTCTTTCCCTCTCCCTTTCTCTCTGTAAAAAATCAATAAAAAATATATATATTTTTAAAAAATAGTATGCTATTCAGCCTCCAAGTGTTTGAATTTTTGTGATTGTTTTTACTGTAGTTGATTTCTAATTTTATGCAATTGTAATCTGAGAAGATGCTTGGTATGATTTCAATCCTCTTGGATCTGGAGAGACTTTGCCTGTGTCCCAATATGTGGTCTATCTTTGGAAATGACCCATGTGCACTTGAGAAAATGTATATTCTGTAGTTTTGGGGTGGAATGTTCTAAAGATGTTGATTAAGTCCATCTGCTCTAGTGCATCATTTAGTATTGATGTTTCTTTGCTAATTTTCTGTTTAGAGGATTTATCCAGTGATGTTAATGGGGCATTAAAGTCTCCTACTATGATTGCATTGCTGTCAATCTCACCCCTGATATCTTTCAGCAGTTTTTAAATGTATTTGGGTGCTCTTGCATTGGGTGCATAAATGTTTACCAGAGTTATAGCCTCTTGTTATATTGATGCCTTTGAATTATGAAGTGTCCTTTCTTGTCTTTTGTTATGGTCTTCACTGTGAGGTCTATTTTGTCAGATAAGTATTGCTTCCCCAGCTTTTTAATTTTTTTCCATTTCCATTTGCCTGGAAGATATTTTTCCATCCCTTCACTTTCAATCTGTGTGAATCTCTTGTTCTGAGGTGGGTCTCCTGTGGACAGCAGATATATGGGTCATTTTTTGTATCTATTCATTCACTTGATGTCTTTTGATTGGAGCATTTAATCCATTTACATTTAATGTTGTTATTGATAGATACTTGTTTGTAGCCATTTCTGTACTTTATGCCTGTATTCCTTCCTCCCTTTCTATTTCTTTTTACAAGCATCCGCTTTAGCATTTCTTGCATTGCTGGCTTGATAGTGTAAACTGCCTTAGCCTTTTTTTGTCTGAGAAGGTCCTGATTTCTCCTTCAATTTTGATTGATAGTGTTGCTGGATAGAGTATTCTTGGACCTAGTCCTTTGTTTTGCATCACTTTGTATACTTCTTTCCATTCCCTTCTAGCTTGATGTGTTTCTGTTGAGAAATCATTTGATAATCTGATGGGGGATCCTTTGTAAGTAACTCTGTCTCTCTCTTGCAGCCTTTAAGAGTCTCTTTTTGTCATTAACATTTGTCATTGTAATTGTGATGTGTCTTGGTATGGGTCTTTTGGGTTTCCTCTTGCTTGAGGAAAAATGACTGTGTGGACTTGTGTAACTTTTTTCTTCCCCATATCCGGGAAGTTTTCTGTCATTATTTCTTCAAATAGATTTTGTAATCCTTGCTGCTCTTCTTGTCCTCTGGCAGCCCTATTAAACTATGTTACTTCGTTTTGTGTTTTCCCAAAGCTCCCTTAGGCTCTTCTCCTTTTTAATTTTGTTCTCCAGTTGCTATTCAGACTGGGCTTGTTTCCTTACCTTTTCTTCAAACTCACTAATTCAGTCCTCTGCTTCTTCTAGTCTACTGTTGAAACCTCCCATGGTGTTTTTAATTGTAGCTATTTCACTTTTGATTTCTTCCTCATTTTTGCATAGTTTGTTGATTTTTTCGTCCATCCGGTGTATGAACTGTACGACCATTAGACCATTACTCTGAATTCTTTTTCAGTCATGTTTCATGCCTCAGTTTCACTTATTTCTTTTTGTGGTGATTCCTCTTTTTCATTCCTCTGGGATTGTTTCGTTGTCTCCCCATTCTAACTATCACCAGAAGGTTCAAACACTGAGTATCCACAGGTCCACGGGCATATATGTATATAAGTTCTTTGTTTAATCTCTTTCCATCACTAGTTATTTTCTTCATAGATAGTTGAAGAGCTATCTATTTAGGAAATAAAAACTTTTAGGAAAGTTTATGGGTCTGCATCTTAATTTGAGCTGATATATATTAACTAGAGGCCCTGTGCACAAAATTCGTGTGTGTGTGTGGGGGGGGGCGCCGCAGCCCCACCTGTACCCTCAGGAGATGTCCTACTGTTGGCTTAGGCCCCCATCACCCTGCTGCTGCTGCCACTGCTGGCTGCTGCAGCCACCAAGGTGTTTTCCTCAACACGGACTCCAGTCTCTTCAATGAAAAAAAAATGACAATTTTCTTTATGCATTTTCAAGATGTCTCTTTCATAGGATATGATCTTTCTTTCTTTCTTTCTTTCTTTCTTTCTTTCTTTCTTTCTTTCTTTCTTTCTTT
>NW_005368305.1:114605-117425 GCF_000412655.1 Myotis brandtii | reverse complement strand
CTCTCTCCCTCCCTCCCTCCCTTCCTTCCTTTCTTTCCTCACCTGAGGATATTTTTCCATTGATTTTTAGAGAGCGTGGAAAAGAGAGGGAAAGACAGAAACATCAATGTGAGAGGGACACTTCGATTGATTGCCTCTTGCATGAGCCCTGACCTGGGCCCCGGCCAGGGAGGAGCCTGCAACGTAGGTACATGCCGTTGACCAGAATTGAACCCGGACCCTGTGGTTGGTAGGCCGAGGCTCTTTCCACTGAGCCAAACCGGCTAGGGCAGGATATGACATTTCTCAGCCCCTCCAGCAGTGGACCTTTGTTTTTTCCTCCAGGAGTGAGGTGGAAAAACCCTAGATCACCTTCTTGGATTCTTATTACCCAAGTTACCAAGAACACTGTGAGTGGTAACTTGAGTAATAAGCCAGTGAGCAGTCAGAAAAGGTGTTTCCTTTGCAGCTTATGTGCAGAAGCGGGACTGCTGGCATGCTGTGGCTGGCAGGCCCTGCTCTCTGTCTGTGGGCTGCAGCACCTGGCAGCCAGGCCCTGCTGTCGGCGCCTGCCTTGCCCTGCCCACTGGGCCACCAACCTTGCTGTGATAGGAGTCTTTGAACTGCAGGGGCGGGACCCAAAGGTGCTCCATGCATTTCCTGGTGACTGGTCGTCCGTCTGGTCATGAATCAAATATATATATATTTGATTCCCTAGATCAGTGGTCGGCAAACTCATTAGTCAACAGAGCCAAATATCAACAGTACAGCAATTAAAATTTCTTTTGAAAGCTAAATTTTTTAAACTTAAACTATATAGGTAGGTACATTGTTATTAACCTACCTATATAGTTTAAGTACTGTTGATACTTGGCACCTCCTCCGCCTGTGCCACTTCTCCCGTCGCCCAACCGACCGACACCCTCCACTTCTTCTAATGCCACTTCTTCAAAATAGACTCGCCCAGGTCGAAAACTGACTTCTGTGCATGGGCCGTGAAGTTTCAATTGCACTTACGTGCACGCCCGCACGTGGTATTTTGTGGAAGAGCCACAGTCAAGGGGCCAAAGAGCTGCATGTGGCTCGTGAGCCACGGTTTGCCAACCACTGCCCTAGATAAACTCATTCTACAAAAGATAAAACTTTGAGATGGGAAGATCATAACTAGGGAAAAGAGATTTTTTTCATTGTAACTTAGTAATATATCTGAAGCTATTGGGGTAAAGATATAGTTTACCAATTGCCTTTGAGAGAGAGAAAAACAAGAAGAATGGGAATTAGACAGCCTATGTAGAAAACCTGGAGTTAGAATAAGTTCCAAATACTATTTATGCCATTTGCAGTTAGTACCTTTCTACCATCACCAGTAATACTTACAGATGTAGGTATTAACATAGTTGATCATGTTTCATTTTAAATTTTCTTGAAATGTCCTATGCAGGAGTGTGACTGAAGATAGGGTAAATCCATGGTGGTAATGATGTCAAGCATGAAATAAAGAGCTATGTTTTCTAGGATATGCTTTTAAGATATGCCCAGCATTATGAACTATTGAGAAGTATTACACTTCTGTATGATAATCGTTTTTAAAAACTTATGCACATGACTTTGGTTAATAACTTTAAAATGAATATTGGAACTGTTTTGACTATAAAGATATCTAACTTGACTATGATACAACTTTATTATTTAAAAAATCATTAAGAAATTAATTCCACTTAACTATGTTTGTTGTCATATGGAATTATAGTCCTGTTTTTTTCTTTCAAATAATTTTTCTTTTAAATATTAGCATGGACATCACAGAACTAGAAAATGAACAGTTGGAGGATAAAAACATCCAATCATCTATAACTCCTCAGGTAAAAACTTAAAACTATACTGTAATACATGATATAAAAATCAAATTGATCATAAAATATATTTCTAAAGCTTATTTATTAGGTTTTTCTTATATGTTTGGTTAAAAATGAGAAGTGGTCATTTTAAAATAGCTGGTTTTAATGGGTCCTAAGAAATGCGCAAAAGAAATTAAAAGATGGAAAGGGGTGACTACAGATTATTTTCGAGTTAAAGAGAGCATATTTTAGGAATACTGGAAATTGTATGTAGCTTCTAATTTTTGCCATGTCCAGGAACAACTCAGTAATTTAGACTACAAAAGGTAAAGACAAATCCAACTAATTAAAATGTTGTACTATATACAGGGTGAGGCAAAATTAGGTTTACAGTTGTGAATATGTGAAACACAGTTTTTCTTATATTATTATTTATTTTATATTATTCTCCATACAAAGAACTGCAAACCTACTTTTGCCCCACTCTGTATTTGAAGAGACCCAAGTTTTATTTTTGCAAGTATATAGAATAAGTCAGTAGACTGTTTGTTGGGCTAGTTTTCCTAAATAATAATTGCTCATATTAGTACTATAATCTTTTATTTTTTTAAAAATGAGACTTCTATAGTTTTTAAGGGCCAAAGGTTCTTCTTTTAAATATTTAAAATATTCACCACTAATTGCGATTATTATTTTTATCTGTAAAGACTTCATCTTGGGAGGTCCCTGCCCTCCAAGCTGGGACTTGCACGTGGCAATGAGAGGACTGTGCCCTCTCATCAGTCCAAGGCTTGAACCTGTCCAAAACACTGCAGCGGCTCCCCAAAATAAAGTTTTAATTCTGTTTCTTTGTTACTAATGTTCTGGCCCCACCCCATAACAAAGAAACAAAGGAAAATTTCCCCATCGAATTTCTGAATAGTATTATTCCTTCGGGAATGCCGTGTCATAAATTAAAATTGAAAGTGGGTGCAATCATCATGCTATTGAGAAATCTCAATAG
>NW_005368305.1:103227-114372 GCF_000412655.1 Myotis brandtii | reverse complement strand
AGTTAAAGTTCTAAATACTTCATCACAAGGGAAATTAGTCAAGCACTCTGAAAGTGTTGTCACTCTTAATGTGGTGTACAGGGAGATATTAGATTAAGTTTAATCACTTTATCAATCATTGTTTGCATCACTGTTGTTTTCATATCATGTTTTTGTTGTTTTCATATCATGTTTTTGTCGTTTTTAGATCATGCCTCTGTTGTTGTTATATCCTTTTGTTACTGTTTATTTATTAATAAATTTATATATTATTTTCAAAAAAAGACTTCATCTTAGTTTATGTCAATTTGTTATAAATTCTGAAATAATAAAATTTAAAGAAATATGGTTTTACTGTATATGACCTTTTACTTATCCTAATCAAAATTCATCTTTGTGTCTTTACCTTGGCCCTTTTGTATAGTGATAGACTTTTAAAAAAAGATCTCTACATGGGAACTCAAACAGATTTAATCGTGATTCGATTTAAAGAACTTTGATCTTAAAGAGCTACATAATTTGTTTACATCAGCTGCTATGGTGCCCCTGTTCCCCTAGCCATTAAATGTTTCCTCTTCCTTCCCTTATTCTGTCCATGCTCTCTAGCCTTCATTACCATTTCTTGTGACAATGTGATGTTCTCTCTTCCATGCACTCAAAGACCCAAAGTATTATCAATACACACACACACACACACACACACACATACACACATACACACACACATATATATATATACATATCATGAGGACAGTAAGGCAAATTTGAAGATCTCTGTTCTAGGGTTAACTTGACTCTTTTTTTATTTAAAAAATTTTGTTTTTTACCTTGGGAAAAGCTTTTCAGTATTCTCATGAACTGTTTTCTCCCTAAACCAGCAGTTTCATAATTAGACTAACTACTATTAAAAGTCTGGAAGATTGAAGTATACCCCTGAACTATCTGAATATGTTATCTATAAATAATAGTGGAAGCTTGAACCTTCACCTTCTGAAGGCTTGATCTGTTTTTTTTTTTAAATTTTTCCTTCAGTTACATAATTTTTCAAATGAAATCAGTCCATGTTAAATTATATTTTATCTCCTTTCCAATTTAGTTGTATTTTTTTTTAAATATGTATTTTATTGATTTTTTACAGAGAGGAAGGAGAGGGATAGTTAGAAACATCGATGAGAGAGAAACATCGATCAGCTGCCTCCTGCACATCTCCTACTGGGGATGTGCCCGCAACCAAGGTACATGCCCTTGACCAGAATCGAACCTGGGACCTTTCAGTCCGCAGGCCGACGCTCTATCCACTGAGCCAAACCAGTTAGGGCTAGTTGTATTTTTATTCCACAGAAGTTAGTTTGATAATCTTTGGGAATTAAATTGAGGAGGGACACTTTTAATTACTCTATCCACACTATAGGCCCACTTATTCATATATATAAATCACAAATGAAAATGACAGGCCTGAAGTCTATAAAAGGCTAAGTCAAGGTATCCTGCAAAATAAAATGTACACCTATGACATCCCCATATGTCAATATCATATATTGATATAGAGCATGAATAGTCTTTTGTGTGTATAATTCTCCATGTTGACAGTAATAATACGAGTTTAATTATGAGATTTGGTGGTTTTATACCTTCATAAATTTGTATGGAAAGTAAATTTCTTAAAATATTCCTTTGTTTTACTTCAGATCCTCAAAGATGATAATACTGGAGAAAATGAAGAAACTAAGGAAATTGTCGTTTTAGAAACAGAGGAAACAAAACCACAGGTGACAAAAAATGCTTTTCCTCCACAAGGAAGATTGAATAAGTGTATTACAAATGGTATGTAAAATAAGAAATGTGTTTGATAAATATTAAACCACAAGCCAACAATACCATTGTTAAATCTATGTACTCCCAGATGAGATTATCAGCTTGATTAGAGTCAATATGTGGACAAAAAGAAAATTTTTCCTTGAATCTGTCAAAAGAATAATTGCTTAAGAGATTTATATTTTTATGTTTTTATAACTTTTAATGTTAAATTGCATAGATTAGAAATAGCATTGATTAAACTTTTATTTAAAACCTACTTTTCACATTTATTTTTTTAATGTTTTTTTTTTTTTTTTTTTTTAGAGAGTGGGGAAGGGAGAGGGATAGAGAGATAGAAACATAATGAGAGAAAAACATTAATCAGCTATCTCCTGCACACCCCCAAAAGAGGATCGAGCCTACAACCCAGGCATGTGCCCTGAGCGGGAATCAAACTAAACCTCTTGGTTCATGGGTCAACACTCAACCACTGAGCCACACCGGCCAGCCACATTTATTTTTAAGTTAGTAAAATAAATATTATATTTCTGGCAATATTACAGTTATTACATTAGGCTGCAATTTTTAAAACATCTGTTGCCTTGTAAATAGTTATATAAAACTTGCTTTCATACTAACAGTTTAAAGTATCTCATTGTCACCAAATATGTGTGAGATTTTCTTGATTTTTTTCCTAGATGTTCCATATGATTAAACTTAAAAGAGAGAGATTTTGACCTCCAAAAATAGAAAGCCTATAGAAAACAAGAATTATTTTAAAATATGAGGATAAGCAATTGAAGTTTTAAACTTTTAATTTCTTAATTTGTTGCTTTGTAACTTTAAACTTTTGAAAGCAAATTTTATTCATTGACTTTTCATTAATAAAAGTTGCTTTTTAATTAACATTACTATTTTTAAGGTCCTGAATCTAAACTAAACTAAAATATCTGCCAGTGTAAGTGATTGGACTTCTTTGTAAATATAATTTCTGCATGTAGGTCTTACCTGCATGTTTCCATGACCCTATTTAGTGGACAGTTTCTATAGAGCAGTTTTTAGGAGTAAGGCCAAGGCTTATGGAAGAGAGAAAAATGTATTGGTCACCAAAGGTTTTCCATTGAGATTGAGGACTGCTGTTCTCTCATGAAATAATTGACGAGTTTTATAACAACAGTATTGAAATTACAAACTTACTTAGATCTATAACCCATTTCCTCCGTTGTTGTCTTTCAGTTTTGATTTTACCATTTTAGAGAAATTTATAGAAAAATATGCTTCCATGTTTCTATTTGGGGGGTTGTATATTCTTGTACTCTTTCAGTTTCTTTCTCTCTGTCTCGAACACACACACACACACACACACACTCACTACATTCATACTAAAGAAATCCTCAAAACAGCATGTACTCTGGATAATTGAAAGAAATAGAGCTGCAGTTTCTCTATAAATCATACTTAATTCATTATATAGAAATCTAAACTCTCAACCACATGCAGAAATCAATCTTATCACTTTTAATCACACTATTTATAGCCTATACTGGTACTGGGGAAGTGTCTTGCCTAATCCCAAAGAAATGGATATTCTACAGCAATAGGTTTAGGTTTTAGGCTATAAGTCCTTTTTAGTTTACTAAGTTCACTTATTTTTATGAAGCTGTTTTCCCTTAAAATAAATGAAAGGAAAGTTTTATTATACATCTAACTATCAGTCTTAGGGTCAGACTTTCTGCATTAAAATCTTATCAGTTTTATGAAGGAAGAAGTCTTGAAAGTTTAGAGCTCAAAGGTAGTATCTCAGACCCTTCCAGATTGTGGTCCAGCTTCATCACTCCATCCTAACAACAAATAAAATGCTGAACAAACTGAAAAATTGACAACCTTTGGTTTAATCAAAGAAGTGAGGTCACGGCGCCTGTCCATAATCATAGGTACGGGCCGCATCATTGGAGCCTCGGATAAGGCACAGCCCCCCACGGCCCACCGGGCCGGTACCTGCTCCTGGATCGCGAGTGCCGGGCATGGGCTGGGCACGCGCTTGCTCGGAGGGGGCGTGAGGCAGGAGCACCGGCCGTAGAGGTTAGTGGCCGCGGGGCCTCCCGCCCGGGGTGCTCACAGCCGTGGGGGCCGCAGATAACCGCAAGGGGTGGAGGAAAGGAGGGGGCCGGCCTCGGTACTTGGAGGAACCGCCATGCATACCTGGAGACAACGTGGCCTCCCTGATCCAGCGGATCGCCTGCCAGGCCTGCCTCACCTTCCAAGGCCACGGGGGTGGACGCAGCGCTTCCCATCGTGGCGTGGTGCCAGGACCTGAGGCGCTGATGCCGCAGGGCTTCCCGGAGAACCTGAGAAAGCTGAAGAGCCTGCTAACCCAGGTCCGTGCAGAGGACCTGAATAGCGCCCCGCGCAAGGCCACCCAACCTGCCACCCGTTACCTACATGCACATCTACGAGATGGATGGCTTCGGCCTGGGCGTGTTCCTGCTCAAGAGCGGCACGTCCATCCCGCTGCACGACCACCCGGGCATGCACGGCATGCTCAAGGTGCTCTACGGCACCGGCACCATGCGTATCAGCTGCACGGACAAGCTGGAGGCGGGTGGGCAATGACAGCGGGCCCCGCTGCCGGAGCAGCAGTTCGAGCTGCCGCTGCAGCCCCGCGAGCGGGACACTGTCCGGCCTGGCGTGCTCAGCTCGCCAGCGGCCCCTGCATGCTCACGCCGCACTGGGACAACCTGCACCAGATCGATGCTGTGGACTGGCCCGCTGCCTTCCTGGACATTCTGGCCCCGCCCTACGACCCCAACGACGACCGGGACTGCCACTATTACAGGGGGCTCCCCGTCAGGGCCAAGGAGGCCTCCGGATCGACCTGGGACTTGCCCCGAGAGGTGTGGCTCCCGGAGACCCCTCAAGCCGATGGCTTCTGGTGAAAGAGGGAGCCCTATCCAGGTCCCAAGGTCGTCTCTTGAGCCGCAGGCGCCCAGGAGAGGGGAGCTGAAGACTTGCCCTACTCAGATCTGGGCCTGGCTGCCAGCAACCCACCACAAGGGCTCTCGCCCTACCCCCAGGCCACCTGGGCATTGGATCTACTGAAGTGGGCTGGTGTGCTTCATCGGGAGCCTTGGGAAGCGCGGGCAACTGGACCGCAGCCACCGGGGCACGGTTATGGGGGCGGGGGAGGCTAGGTTGTTTTCTGGCTTTGTCACTGCCACCAGGGTTTTGATTTGGGGGGAGGGGAGCAGGGGACTATCTGAAGCGCTTCCATCCTAAAGCCATAATGAAAATATTCTTCCTTTGTTCCCATCCTATACAAAATACAATGAGAGGTTTTCTCCCCTCATCACCTTCGCCTTGGGTAAACAGGGCTTGCTTTCCACTTATGTCCTTATGCCCTTTGCTCCTTGTTATAGTTTTAACTCATGGACTGCAATGACCCAGTGGTTTGAATTGTTTTTAGTTCAAGTCATTGGTCAAAAACTAGGTTTAGAGAGACGAGCTACTTTTTTAAGTGAGCTGCCCTGCCTGATTAATTCGTTGCGAAAATTAAATCAATTTTCCAGAGTTGGGGGATCATCCCAGGACATAACTATGCATGCAGAGGACAAGATTTTCTTTCCTCCCCTTGCCCAGTAGTCACATCTGGTTTACTCCGGCAACATCCACTAAGAACTTCACACCTGCATTTCTCAGTGACATATTCTCACTTACAGCTTATCTTCCCTGTGAGTCCCCAGATCTGTGAGTTGAGCAGATTTCTTGTTGCAGATTCACCTTTAATGCAAAACCTATATTACCCTCAAGTGACTTTTTTGGTCATAGTATAAGAGGTGGTAGGATAATGCTGTATTTTCTAACCAGAAGAGTCAGAGGCACTGAATCAGTATGCTTCCAAACTACTGAATGTAAAACACCTCTCCCCTGGCCAGCTGTTGAACTCCATGTCCCTATTTACTTCCAGTATTTTCCTGCAAAAGTAGAGGAAAATGTTGACTGTTTCAAATTCTCTCACACCTAATGTTCCAGAGAGCTGGTGGTTCTAGCTGTGTTATTGGTGGCCCTGTTCTCAGAACCGACTCTCCCTCTAGCAGGAGAGAGACAGTGCTTGCTTCCTCTGGTGTGGTTTTCTATAGGGAGAGCGAGATGGCACTGGTGACCCAGGCTCCGCAATGGAGAATTAAGTATTCTGCTGGCCATTTTAGGGCACCAAAAATCCACACTCCCAGCCTCTTGAACAGTTGTGCTATCTGTAACTAGTTTTATTTTTGTCCTTTTAATAGTCTGAGCAACTTGACCTTGTTTACAAACACATTGACACTATTTGCTTCCGGCCATGAAGCACTATTGTTCCCCCCCCCCTTTTTTTTTTACTATTTATAGGATTCCTTTTTTCACAATCTTTTAATAACAAATTGTAGAAATAAACACATTAAAATTTGAAGAAAAAAGAAAGAAGTGAGGTCACAGGGCAAATTACTGCCCTTGTAACCAAATATTGGATATGGGAAGGCAGATACAGAGAATCATAACCTAACAGAGAAGACACCTCTGTGGGAACCAGTACCAGAGCAGGAAAACCAAAATTATAATGGAAAATTGGCTGTAGGCTCAGTGTGAACAAGTCTAAGAGTTAAAAACTCCAGAGGGAATCCAGTCATGGTGTGAGCAGACACACTTCTGTCCAGGAGCCATCTGGCAAGGGGAGGGGGTAAAGTAACCACAATGAAATATACCACAGCATTCTATTCTAAAGACCTGTCCTTAAGAGAAAGTATTTTATCAGCCCCTAACCTTTGGGAGTTTTATCAGAGCCCATCCTATCTGGGAGAAGAGAAATACCCAACTCCACACCCCTCTAGCCATCCTGTATAATCTGTGAGGATAGAAAAGACCTGAGAGGCACTAGTGAAGTTCACAGCCCAAGGGCACAGGCTCACTAAAAGACTGAGTCCTAATCCTAGAGCCACAACACTCTTACCCTCCTACCATACTTTACCACCATATACCAAAGGTCCTTGTACCCAGGACATCATGCTAACCTTTAAACAAAAATATGTACAATGTATTAAAGGGAAAATAACAACTTTGAAGAGACCCAGACACAGACATGGCAGAGATATTGGAATTATTAGACCATGAATTCAAAACAACTATGACTGACATACTCAAGGTTCCAATGAAAATGTAGACAATAGGTTGGTAGTGTAAGCAGAGAGATGGAAATTCTAAGAAAGACTCAAAAAGAAATGCTAGAAATTAAAAGCACTGAACAAATGAAGAATGAATTTGTTGGGTTCATTAGTAGAGTGTACACAGCTGAGGAAAGACTCTCTGAACTTGGGGATATGTCAATAGAAACTTACAAAACTGAAATGCTAAGAGGAAAAAGAAATAGAATATCCAAGAACTATGGGACAGTTACAAAAGGTATAACATACTTGTAATGGGAATACACGAAGGAGAAGAAAGACAAAAAGTAACAAAGGATGTTGCAGCAATAATTTTCTCCAGATTAATGTCAGATATCAAATCACAGACCAGGAAGCTCAGAGAACATGAAGCAGGGTAAATGACAAAAATCAACACCTAGGTATATTATATTTAACCTGTAGATAATCAAAGATAAAAAATAAATCTTGAAAGAAGCCAGACAAAACACTTTATCTATAAAGAAGCAATGATAAGAATCATATCTGACTTGTCCTCAGAAATCAGGCAAGCAAAAAGAGTGGACTTAAATATTAAAGTGTTAGGGCAATAAAACCACACCAAGCCTAGAATTCTGTATCCTATGAAATTATCTTTCAAAACTGAGAGACCTAGCCGGTTTGCCTCAGTGGATAGAGTGTTGGCCTGCAGACTGAAAGGTCCCAGGTCCGATTCCGGTCAAGGGCACATGCTAGGGTTGCGGGCTTGATCCCCAGTAGGGGGTGTGCAGGAGGCGGCCAATCAATGATTCTCTCTCGTTGTTGATATTTCTATCTCTCCCTCTCCCTCTATGAAAGCAATAAAAATCTATTTTTTAAAAAAGTGAAAGACAAATAACAACTTTCTCAGACCAACAAAAATTGAATTTATTGCCTTGTAAAAATATTAAAATTTCTTTAGAAAGAAGAAAATTATATTGGTAGGTCAGAAACTCAGATCTACATAAGATGAAAATCATGCCTTAGCTGGTTTGGCTCAGTAGATAGAGTGTCGGCCTATGGGACTGAAGGATCCCAGTTTCCGTTCTGGTTAAGGGCACATGCTCAGGTTGCGGGCTTGCAGGGGGCATGCAGGAAGCAGCTGATCAATGATTCCCTCTCACCATTGATGTTTCTATCTCTCTCTCCCTCTCCCTTCCTACCTGAAATCAATAAAAATATATTTAAAAAAGAAGGAAGATCATCAGAGAAGGAATAATGAAGGTTAAAAATCTTATTTTTTATATTGTTAAATGATCAGAGAGCAGTTTGTTCCAAATAATAGCAAAATATATTCACTGATTATAGCTAATGCATAAGTGAAATGAATAATAGCAATGATACAAGAAACAGAAAGAAATACCCCAGGGAGTCCTTGGGTACAGGGCTAAGGGGCCATTTGGTCCCAGAAACTAATACAGAAACACTGCCACCTAAAGACAGTGTCAGCAATAGATGCTTCTGTAAATACAACTGAAAGTAGGCAAACAAAGCAGGCAGAGTGGTCCCATCTGGCTGACATCAAGGCTGTGGCATCTGACAGAGAGGAATGTGGATTGCTAGGAGCTTCAACATGGTGCTGACTATCTAGCAGGAAGCTGAGACATGGCAAACAGAACAGTAGAGAGGGGTCTTAGACCAGCACCCATGGGACATTAAATCACCAGAAAAGGAAGTAAATGAAATGGAGGCAAACAATTTTTCAGAGAAATTATTCAAAACAATGGTCATTAGGATGCTGTAAAAGGAAGAAATATGAAGGGAAGAAGGAACACAGGCATAAAGAATAAAAATGGCCACAAAGAAGTACCTGTCCTATATAATAAAGAGGTAATATGCAAATTGACCATCACGTCCTTGAACAAGATGACATGTGGTCACAAGATGGCCAGCAGGGGAGGGCAGTGGTGGTTGATCAGGCCAGTAGGGGAGGACAGTTAGGGGTGACCAGGCCAGCAGGGAAGGGCAGTTGGGGGGGACCAGGCTGGCAGGGGAGGGCAGTTAGGTGAGACCAGGTCAGCAGGGGAGGGCAATTGGGGGCAATCAGGCTGCCAGGAAAGGGCAGTTGGCAACTGGGCTTGCAGGGAAGGGAGGGCAGTTGGGGGTGATCAGGCTTGTGGGGGATGGCAGTTAGGGGTGACCAGGCTGGCAGGAGAGGGCAGTTGGGGTGATCGGGCCATCAGGGCAGCAATTAGGTGTCAATCAGGCTGGCAGGGGAGCGGTTAGGGGGTGATCAGGCTGGGAGGCAGAAGCGGTTAGGGGCAATCAGGCAGGCAGGCAGGTGAGTGGTTGGGATCAGACCTAAACCGGCAGTCGGACATCCCCTGAGGGGTCCCAGATTGGAGAGGGTGCAGGCTGGGCTGAGGGACACCCCCTCCAGTGCACGAAATTTGCAGCCTAAAATGCAAATCGACTGAATGGTGGAACAACTGGTTGCTATGACACACAGTGACCACCAGGGGCCAGGCACTCAATGCAGGAGCTGTCCCCAACCCCGCAGACACCAGGCCAGCCAAGGCAGGTGCCAGCAGGGCCCCCCCCTCCCCCCGATCACCCTACTCGTTACCCTGCAGAGGGAGGTGACTGGTGGCAGAGGGGGTGGGGATGGTGAGCAGGCAGCGCCAGCCCCACCAAGGCGGGTGCCAACAGGGATCCCTGGTCTCCCCGCCAATCACCCCACAGAGCAAGGCGACCAGCGGCGGCAGTGGGAGGTGGGGCTGGTGAGCAGGCAGTGCTAATCCAGCAAGGCGGGTGCCAGAGGGTGCCTCTCAATTGCCCCACCAGTCACCCCACAGATTGGCCCTGATCACTGGACAGGCTTAGGGACCCTACCCTTGCATGAATTTTGTGCACCAGGCCTCTAGTCCATAATAACCTTAAATGTAAATGGATTACTTGCTCCAATCAAAAGACATAGGATAGCTGAATGGATGAGAAAACATGACCCATATATCTTCTGTCTACAAGAGACCCACATCAGAACAAAGGACTCACACAGACTGATAGTGAAAGGATGGAAAACAATTCAGCTGAAAGGAAATGGAAAAAAAGCTGGGGTAGCAATACTTATATCTGACAAATTAGACCTCAAAGTGAAGGCCATAACAAGAGATAAGGAAGGCCACTTCATGATACCAAAGTGAGCAATTCAACAATAGGATATAACTCTGATAAACATATATCCACCCAAAGCAGGAACACCCAAATACATAAGAAAAACTTCTGGAAGATATCAAGGGAGAGATCGACAGCAATTCAGTCATACTAGGGGACTTTAATACCCCACTGACACCACTGGATAAATTCTCTAAGCAAAAATTCAGCAAAGAAATATTTATTCTAAATGACTCACTAGATAACATCTTCAGAACATTTCACCCCAAAGCTATAGAATATACATTCTTCTCAAGGGCGCACAGGACATTTTTAAAGATAGACAAGATATTGGGACACAGGCAAAGTCTATCCAAATTCAAGAGGATTGAAATCATATGAAGCATCTTCTCAGACCACAATGGCATAAAATTAGAAATCAACTATAATAAAAACAATGAAAAAAAGAGAGAAACACTTGGAGGCTAAATAGCATGCTATTAAACAATGATTGGGAGAAACCAAGATGGCGGCATAGGTAAACACCTGAAATTAATGCCTCGCACAACCACTTCAAAAATACAACTAAAAGACAAAACAGACATCATCCAGAACTACAGGAAGGCTGGCTGAGTGGAAACTCTACAAATAGAAGGAAGGAGAAAAGCACACTGAGACTCAGAGGAGGTGCAGAAGTAAAGTGCAGAGGTACGGAGGTGCACGCGGAAAGGGCTGGCAACTGAGGACATGGTTGTCTTTTTCAATCGAGAGGGAGTCTCAAGCTCCCGACAGCTCTGAACTCCAGTTCTGGGCGAGTCTCTGGGGACCCAGACTCATATGGGGAGAAACTGGACGGTCTGGCATCAGTCGAAACTCAAGGGTGGCTTTCTCTCAGAGGTGCTGGCAGCAATTACCTCAGGACACTGAGACCTGGGGCCTCTTAGGGCAGGGCTGAGGATCAGCCATAGTTGTTTGCTTCGCCCTGTTGATTCCCTGAGACCCCGCCCCACACAAGCTGCGAGCAGAGGCTTTTGCATATGAATGACCTGGCCCTTTGCAATCTAAAATTACCTAACAAACTGCAGCT
>NW_005368305.1:86324-101962 GCF_000412655.1 Myotis brandtii | reverse complement strand
GATGAACAGAATAAACTGGTGACTATAATAGAATCAGGGGCATAGAAAGGGAGTGGACTGACAATTCTCGGGGGGAAAGGGGTGTGGGGGTGCGGGAAGAGACTGGATAAAAATCGTACACCTATGAATGAGGACAGGGGGTGGGGGTTAAGGAAGAGGGTGGAGTGGGAATCGGGTGGAGGGGAGCTATGGGGGGGGAAAAAGAGGAACAACTGTAATAATCTGAACAATAAAGATTTAATTAAAAAAACCACAACAATGATTTGGTTACCAAGGAGGTCAAAGAAGAAATAAAAAGCATCCTGGGACAATGAAACAATGAAAACACAATAATTCAAAATCTATGGGACACAGTGAAAGCAGTCTTGAGGGGGAAGTTCATAGCTCTACCTCAAGTAATAATCTGAACAATAAAGATTTAATTAAAAAAACCACAACAATGATTTGGTTACCAAGGAGGTCAAAGAAGAAATAAAAAGCATCCTGGCAATAAATGACAATGAAAACACAATAATTCAAAATCTATGGGACACAGTGAAAGCAGTCTTGAGGGGGAAGTTCATAGCTCTACAGTTCTACCTCAAAAAAAAACAAGAAAAATGATAATAAATTATCTAACCCAACAATTCAAGAATTAGAGAGCAGCAAGAAAAGCCCAGAGTAAGCAGAAAGAAGGAAATAATAAAGACCAGAGTGCAAATAAATGACATAGAGACCAAAAAACAATACAAAAGGTCAATAAAACCAAGAGCTGGTCCTTTGAAAGGATAAACAAGATTGATGAACCTCTAGCCAGGCTCACCAGGAAGCAAAGAGAGAGGACCCAAATAAACAAAAGCAGAAATGAAAGAGATGAAGTAACAACCAACCCCACAGAAATACAAAGGATTATGAAAAAATACTATGAACATCTCTGTTACAACAAACTGGACAACTAGACGAAATGGACATATTCTTAGAAATATACAAGCTTCCAAAACTCAATCAGGAAGAATAAAAAAATCTTAATTGGCTGATAACTATCCAAGAAATTGAAGCAGTAATCAAAGATCTTTCAGCAAGCAGAATTCCAGGGCCAGATGGTTTCACGGGGGAGTTTTATGAAGCATTCAAAGAAGAACTAAAGTATATTCTCCTCAGAGTCTTCAAAAAAATTCAAGAGGAAGGCATAATTCCAAGCTCTTTCTATGAATCCAGCATTACCCTAATTCTAAAACCTGATAAAGACACCACAAGGAAAGAGAAAGGCAGGCCAATATCCTTGATGAATATAGATGCTAAAATCCTCAACAAAATTCTAGCAAATTGGATCCAGCAGTGTATTAGAAATATCATATACCAATGATCAATTGGGATTTATTCTGGGGATGCAAGGATGGTACAATATCCGCAAATCAATAAATTTAATATGTCACTTAAACAAATAGACAAAAATCACATAATCATATCAATTGATGCAAAAAAAGCATTTGATAAAATCCAACAACCTTTCTTGATAAAAACTCTCAGCAAAGTGGGAATAGAGGGATCATACCTCAACATAATAGAAGCCCTATATGACAAACCTACAGTCAACATCATACTCAATGGGCAAAAACTAAATTCATTTCCCCTAAGAACAGGAATAAGACAATGATGCTCACTTGCACCGCGCCTTTTTGATATAGTACTGGAAGTGCTAGCCATAATGATTGGACCAGAAGAAGAAATGAAAGGCATCCAAGTCGGAAAATAAGCAGTAAAAATGTCATTATTCCCAGATGACATGAAACTGTTCATAGAAAACCCCAAAGACCCCAAAAACTACTAGACTTAATAAATGAATTTGGCATTGTAGCAAGATACAAAATTAACACCAAGAAATCTGTGGCTTTTTTATACACCAACAATGAATTCACAGAAAGAACAACTAAGAAAACAATCCCATTGGCCACTGTAACAAAAAAAATTAAGATACCTAGAATTAAACTTAACTAAGGAGGTAAAAGACCTGTACTCAGAAAACTACAGAACATTGAAAGAGAGATAGAGGAAGACAAACAAATGGAAAAACATTCCATGTTCATGGATTGGTAGAATCAACAACATTAAAATGTTTATACTACCCAAAGCAATTTATAGATTTATTGCAATCCCCATTAAAATACCAATGGTTCCCCTAACTGGTTTGGCTCAGTGGATAAAGCGTTGGCCTGAGGACTAAATGGTCCCTGGTTCAATTTCGGTCAAGGGCATGTACCTTGGTTGCAGGCACATCCTCAGGAGTATGTGTGTGTGTGTGTGTGTGTGTGTGTTCAGGAAGCAGCTGGTTGATGTTTCTCTCTCATTGATATTTCTAACTCACTATACCTCTCCTCTCTGTGAAAAATCAATAAAATATGTTTTTAAAAAATAAATAAATAAAAATACCAATGGCATATTTCACAGACCTAGAATGAACTCTCCAAAAATTCCTATGGAATAAAAGAAGACCCTGAATAGCCACAGCAATCCTGAGAAAGAAGACCAAAATTGGAGGGATCACAATACCAGAAATCAAAGTATATTACAAAGCCATGGTTCTCAAAACTGCCTGGTACTGGCACAAGAACAGACCAATAGAACAGAACAGAGAACCCAGAAATTGACACAAGTGTTTATGCTCAATTAATATTTGACAATGAAGGCAAGAGCATGTAATGGAGTCAAGACAGTCTCTTCAATAAATGGTTTTGGGAAATTTGGTCAGATGCATGCAAAAAAAAAAAAAAATGAAACGAGATCATCAACTTACACCAGACACAAAAATAAACTTAAAAAGATTAAAGGACTTACATGTAAGATGGGAAACCATAAAAATCTTAGAAGACTCCATATGCAGCAAATATCAGACATATGTCATAGCAATGTTTACCAATACAGCTCCTAGGATGCGGGGGTTCTTTTCCTAGCATCAAGAAGGGTTCAGGAATCTGGAAAAGGCTGTGCATAGATGACATAGGAATCCGGGGACTAATAGAGAATCTGGAGACAAAATATAATTTTGAAAAGCATTGGGGTCAGAGGAGCTTAGCTAAAGGAGCTGAAGACTCCCTCCTTGTCTAGGATCCTTGCTTTTATTAACACAATTTGTCCTAAGGCAAGGTGGAGATAATACACTTCAAAGGGTAAGGTTTCAAAAGGTACAGAAGCATTGTCAGTTTGGGGAATAGCCTACGGCTGTTCAGGTGTTTGGCCAGTAGGAGGCAATAACATGTAGATTAAGATGCCCTTTAACTGGCAGCCACAATCAGTTTCCTATTCAGGTTTGGGGAAATACCTTTAGCCATTCCCAGCTGATGACTACATGTGTGACTCAACCCTGTTGAGTCCCCAAGTCTCAACCTTTTGATGAAACTCTTGAAATTATGACATGCTGGAATTGGTCACCGGCACTAGGGCAATGGAAACTGAGGAGAAAATAAACAAATGGGACTACATCAAAATCAAAAGCTTCTGTACAGCAAAAGAAATCATCAACAAAACAACAAGAAAGCCCACTGCATGGGAGAACATATTTGCCAATGCTATTTCAGATAAGGGTTTAATCCCCAAAATTGACAGGGAACGCATACAACCTAACAAAAGGAAGATAAACAATCCAATCAAAAAATGGAAAAAGGGCCTAAGTAGACACTTTTTGAAAGAGGATATGCAGTAGTCCGAGAGACATATGAAAACATGCTCAAAGTCACTAATCATTCAAGAGATGCAAATCAAAACAACAATGAGATACCATCTCACACCTGTCAGAATGGCTATCATCAATAAATCAACAAATGACAAGTACTGGTGAGGATGTGAAGAAAAGGGAACCCTCCTTCACTGCTGGTGGGAATGCAGACTAGTACAGCCACTGTGGAAAACAGTATGAGTTTCCTGAAAAAGTTAAAAATGAAACTCCCATTTGACCCTGTAATCGCACTTCTAGGACTCTATCCCAAGAAACCAGAAACACCAATCAGGAAGGATATATGCACCCGTGTGTTCATAGCAGCACAATTTAAATTAACTAAGATTTGGAAGCAACCTAAATGCCAACCAGCAGATGAGTGATTGAAAAACTGTGGTACATCTACACAATAGAATACTATGCCACTATAAAAAAAGAAGGAACTTTTACTATTTGCAACAGCATGGATGGAACTGGAGAGCATTATGCTAAGCCAAATAAGCCAGTCGGAGGAAGATAAATATCACATGATCTCACTTATATATGGGATATAATGATCAACATAAACTGATGAACAAAAATGGATTTAGAGACAAGGTGGCACTGAGCAGACCGTCCAACCTCGTGGAGAAGGCAGGGGAGTTGCGGGGATAGAGATCAACCAAAGGACTTAGATGCATGCATATTAGCATGACCAGTGGACACAGACACTGGGGTGGTGGGGGCTTGCCCTTGGGGATAAGGAGGTAGGATTGGCTGGGAGGGGGGCTAATTGGGGAAAAAGGGAGACATGTAATACTTTAAACAAAAGTTTTTGGATTTTATTAAAACAATACAATTTAAAAGAATTACAATCATACAGTGTATACTGTGAGACCACAATAGATTTAAACTAGAATTCAGCCCTGGCTGGCATTGCTCAGTGTTTAGAGTGTCTTTCTGTGCACTGAGGAATCATGGGTTTGATTCCAGGTCAAGGGCACATACATGTGTTGCAGGTTCGATCTCTGGTCCCACTCAGGGCAAGTACAAGAGGCAGCCAATCAATGTGTCTCTCTCATATTGATGTTGCTCTCCCCACTCCACTCAATCTAAAAAGAAATGGAAAAAAATATCCTTGGGTGAGGATTAACAAAAAAATAAATAAAATAGAGGGAATGCAGTGGTATTTTTAAGTTTGAGCAAATAAAACATCAATTTTTATTAGATCTTTATGCTACTAAACTGAAATTTTTGAAATGAAATGAAAACTTTTTAAGTATTAAAATCATTAAAAATGGGTTTTATGAAAATTAAACTAGAATTCAATAGGCAGATGGAAAATCTCAAAATACTTATAGATTAAACAATACACTTTTATGCTGAAAAGCAAGTGTAAAGAAGACTACTCTATCCAGCAAGTGTATCATTTAAAAATTGAAGGTGAAATAAAGAGCTTTCCAGACCCATGTCCCCACCCCAAAGAAAACAACCACAAAGGCACAAAGGAGTTCATACTACAAACCAGTATTGCAAGAAATGTCAGCACTATCCTAATTCTCTAATTCGAACACCAGATAAAAGCACCACAAAGAAAGAAAGCTATAGGCTAATATCCCTAATGAACATAAATGCTAAAATCCTCAGCAAAATATTAGCAAATGAGATCCAGCAACAATTAAAAAGATCATACACTATGATCAAGTAGGATTTATTCCTGGGATGCAAGGTTAGTACAATATCCACAAATCCTGAACTTGCGTGACTGTTTTCTTCACCAGGGTAGGAAAGTTTTCTGCCATTATTTCTTCAAACAGGTTCTCTATCCCTTGCTGACTTTCTTCATGTCCTGGCACTCCTTTGATGTGAATATTGTTATATTTCATGTTGTCCCACAGCTCCCTAAAGCTGTCCTCCTGTTTTTAAATTGTTTTTTGCTGTTGAGTTCTCTGAGTGATTTATTTCTATCCTATCTCCTAATTTTCTGATCTGATCTTCTGCTTCCTATAATCAGCTCTTTATTCCTTCTAATGTGTTATTACTGCTATGTCATTCTTCATTTCTAACTTGTAATTTTTCATAGTTCTTATATCTTTTCTCATACTGTTGAGCATCCTTATAATTATTATCTTGAACTCTATATTTGATAAATTTCTTATCTCCGTTTCATTTAGCTCTTCTGGAGAATTGTTTTGTTCTTTCATTTGGGGCTTGTTTTTTTTTTTCTCCCCATTAGGGCTGCCTATTTAGGTTTGTTTCTATGCTATGACTTTTTTGGAGGGTGGGTCTCTGGTGCAGAATAATATCAGATGCTATTTGTGACTGGCTCTGAGTACCCTGCTTGAACCTATCAGCAATCCACAGCTGTGGTTCTCTCTACTGGGGCTGGGTACCTTTGGAAAGGACCAAGATGTGCACCAAAGTCTGCTATTCCTCACCCTGGGTCTAGAAGCCGATCAGGCAAAGATGCAAAGCATCCAGAGATCCACCTCTGCCTGCAGTCTGATTGTTATTCTCAATTTCTTAATGAGCCTCAGGCTGTAGACCACAGCAAGGTATAGACTACACAGGATGTGGCAAGGTTTTCCAACAGGGTGGGGCAATTGCTTCCCCCCAGGCAAAAGCTGCCTGGATGGTAAATGTCTGCTTGAGAAATATATCCTCTGCAATACAGGGGAATGACTCAGCACAGGAAACCAGGGTGGCTGCCTTCCTAGCTCTAACCCCAGAGCTCTCAACCCTGGATTCTCCTCACACAGCTCTACTTCACTCTACCCTCCCTCTCGGAGAGCCCAAGATGAGTGACTGACGTGTAATTTTGTGCACTGGCCCTTTAAGAGGGTGCCTGCTGTCCCTCCCTGGTAGACAGCACCCTGCTGCTTTTCATAGACAGATGTTATGTGGGCTCCTTTCTCAGTTCTGGTGCTCTGGGCTGGGAGCCTAGCCTGGGCTTTAGACTCTAGAGTTCTCACAGCTGAGATAGCCCTCCAGGACTTCAGCTGCTCTCTGTGGGAGCCTGGCCAACCCTCTCGTGCCTCTGTCCTTCCTAACAGTCTCCATCCAGTCTCCACTTTCCATCCTTGGTTATCAGGTTCCCTCCAGCTAGTCTTCAATTCATTGTTTGAGATGGTTTTCCTATATTTTAGTTGTAATTACAGCTTGGTCCTGGGAGAATGTCAGTGTAGCTCCCACTTAATCTGTCACCATTTTTCTATCTCTGTAAGTTTTTATTTTAATTTCAGATTCAGTGGGACTTTATATTTGGGCTTTTATGCATCTAAAATCAGTAGTGTTTATTAGGGTTATTTTGAGCTAGCATCTACTAACTGCCCTAGGGATAGTTCTGTGGAAAGATGCTTTTTATGGTAGGCTTACGGTTTGGAGGCTCCAAAACCATGCAAATCATATACATTTCTGCTTAAACATAAGTTATTTGAGGCCAATTTATATATGGATTTTCAGAGGTGATTTTACCTCCCAGAGATCAGTGAAGACAGACAAACCACCTTTTCTCTTTGTCAGCAGAATAACATTTTCTGGACTATTCTTTTAGTAAGAGTTCAGTCCTTCAAATGTTCAGTTTTGTGGAGTAAGAAATGGTCAGAGGGGAGAGGACAAGAATCTCAGTTCTAACTTCCTGCTTTAATTTGTCAAAATCATCCTCTTTTACCCTTGGCAATACTATGAAGCCAAAAAGGCATCACATAAGCTGTTTTAAGAACCTGAAAAAGCATTAGAAACTATGATTCCTAGTAAATGACTGTAGACGTTTAATTTATAGATGGCAATTTACAGTCATTCATACTTTATAAAAATCTATGCCATTAATGATCAGAGAAATGCAAATTAAAAATGACAATGAGATACCACCTCACACCTGTCAGAATGGCTATCATCAATAAATCAATAAACAACAAGTACTGATGAGGAGAAAAAGGAACCCTAGTGGACTGTTGGTGGGAAAGCAGACTGGTGTAGCCACTATGGAAAACAGTATGGAGCTACCTCAAAAATTAAAAATAGAATGCCTTATGACCCAGCAATTCCACCTCTGGGAATAAAAAGAAACCTGAAACACTAATTAGAAAGAATATATACACCTCTATGTTCATAGCAGCATCATTTACAATAGCCAAGAGTTGGAAGTAGCCCAAGTGCCCATTAGTAGATGAGTGGCTGAGAAAATCATGGTACAGTTGCACAATGGAACTACTTGGTCATAGAAAAATAAAAAAGAGGGAAATCTTACCTTTTGTGACAGCATGGGCCTGCAGAGTATTATGCTAAGTGACATAAGCCAGTCAGAGAAACACAGATACTATATGATTTCACTGCACGTGGAATCTAATGAACAAAATAAATTAACAAAATGAAAACAGGCTCATAGACACAGAGAACAGACTAACACCTGGGACTGGGTGAAAAAGGTGAAGGGATTAATCAAAAAGAAAAAAAATGAAAGAAAAAAAAACCTCCTAGACACAGGCAGAATGGTGGAGAGTATGGTGTTACCTCAGGTAAAGGTGGGTGGGAGGAGGAAGGAAAGAGTACAGGGGGAATAAATGGTGATGGAAGGAGACTTGACATCAGGTGGTGAACATACAATATAATATACAGATGATTTATTACAGAATTGAACACCTGAAACCTATATAATTTTATTAACCAATTTCACCCCAATACATTCAGTTAAAAAATAAAATACTTCTGTTAGATAAAAAAACAAACACATTTGGATTAGTAGGGCCTTTCCTTAGTATCTAGTTGCTAGAAACAAGATGTCTACTACCTTATTCTTTCTTACCCTGCCCACCTCTCCTTCCTGTACATAACTAAGATACTTTATATTCACCCAAAGGCCATGTTTCATTTTTGTCCCGCCCTTATCTGCTTTAATAATTTATACCAAACTTGAGGCCCAGTGCACGAAATTCATGCATGGGTAGGGTCCCTAGGCCTTGCTGACAATCAGGGCCAATCTGTGGGGTGACCAGTGAGGTGATGGGGGAGGGGCCTCCACAGGCACCCGCCTTGGCCGGCCTGATGCCACCCATTCCCTGGCTCTGCTCCCACCCCCCTGCCAGTCACCTCTCTCTGCATGGTGACCAGCAGGGCGATTGAGGTCCCCACTGGCACCAGCCTTGTCTGACCTGGCACCCCCCGCTCACCATCCCTGCCCCCACTGCCGCTGCCAGTCGCCTCCCTCTGCGGGAGGTGACCAGCGGGGCTATTGGAGGGCGGTGCTGGCTAGCTCACTGGCCTGCCCCACTCCCCGTCGCTGCCCTCTGGCTGGCCCCACCCTGTACCACTGCCTGCTCGGCCCCACCCTGTACCACTGCCTGCTTGTCGGCCAGCCCTGCCCCCTACCACCACCGGTCGCTGTCCTCTGCAGGGCGACTGGCAGAGCAATCAGTGGGCCCCCGCTGGCACCCGGCTTAGCTGGCCTGGGGCGTGCAGGCTAGGTGCAGCTCCGTGTATGCCCCCTGGTGGTCAGTGCACGTCATAGCGACCAGTCGTTCCACCAGTCATTCCCATGTTTGGTCGATTTGCATATTAGGCTTTTATTATATAGGATATCAACTGAGTATTCCTTTCAATACAAAAATTTATTCTGCTCCTGTTAAAAATCTGAGAATTCATATCACAACCAATCATCATCTTATTCCTCTTGGAAAAACTACTTTAAAAATATAAAATGAAGTAAATGTCATTATATTGCCATGACATTTTAAAAATGTCATATAATCTGAGAAATATTTAGCAGTCTAAAGGATTCACATATAGTTTTAAAATATTCTAATATAGTTTTATGAAGTTTTAGGGAAAGAGAGAAACATCAATGAGAATCATCATCAATCAGCTGCCTCCTGCATGCCCCTTACAAGGGATTGAGCCCTCAACCTGGGCATGTACCCTGACCAGGAGTTGAACTGGTGTCCTCTTGATTCGTAGGTCGTCACTCAACCACTAAACCACACTGTCCAGGAAGTTTTGAAATATTTTTTAAGTAAGAAACTTTGTTTAAAGCTCATCCCATAGAGTGGGGTAAAGGTGGGGGGTACTTATCTGTACTACTACTAACAATAAAAAAAAACTTCATCCCATAAATTGGCAGAGAGTTTAGAATATATGTTAAACAGATGTTTCTTTAACCAAACTAGCAAGAGATATTAGTTTACAACAGTGATATTCAACCTTTTTCATTTCACAGCACACAGAAACTAATTACTAAAATTCTGCAGCACACCAAAAAATACATTGTTTGCCATTCTGACAAAAAATTTAGGAATAATTTCAATAGATTTACCCAAAAAGATTAATAGTGATTACCTACCCTTTTTGCTGCAAAGTGACTTTTAAAAAATCAGGTGCCTACATGCCTGAGTTGCTGGCTCAATCCCCAGTGAGGGAGTGTTCAGGAGGCAGCTGGTCAATGTTTCTCCCTCACATTGATGTTTCTATCCTCTCTCCCTCTCCCTTCCTCTCTGTCTAAAATCAACAAAAACATTTAAAACATAAAAATAAAAAATCTGGCGCCTATACTTATATATAAAGATTTCTGGTTACCAAGAATTAACTTATTATACACAACCTTATGCATTGTGACCAGTAAGATGCAATTCTGTAATGTATATTTATGCTTCAACACAGGGCTTCAACACAGCATTCACACCTAATGGCTAGTTTTGTGTTGGCTGTTGTCATTTTAAAAAATATATATATTTTATTGATTTTTTACAGAGAGGAAGGGAGAGAGATAGAGAGTTAGAAACATCGATGAGAGAGAAACATCGATCAGCCACCTCCTGCATACTTCCCACTGGGGATGTGCCCACAACCAAGGTACATGCCCTTGACCGGAATCAAACCCAGGACCTTTCAGTCCTCAGGCCGACGCTCTATCCACTGAGCCAAACCGGCCACAGCTGTTGTAATTTTTTTATTTGACAATCTAAGGGAAAAGAGGTCAGTGCCCCTGACTAAACAGTAAGGTATTACGTGTTTTAAAAATTCTTGTGGCACACCAGTTGAAAATCAGTGGTCTACACTATGTATCTTTAGATAGCACTGGCAATTAATAAGATATTTGATAAAATATAATCCATTTTCAGATGTATATATCTATGTCTCTCTCTCTCTCTATATATATATGTATTTTTTTATATTTCAGGAACTTTACTTGTTGTGATATGGTTTGCAATCTCATCAATCTCAAGCCCTGACCATTACCCTGATAAAAATTCATTTCAACTATTATTTGTCTTTTGTTGTTCCGTAATTGGGGGGAAACTTTTGGAAGTCATTAGAATACCTTCAGTGCCTCCACTTCCACCTCTTTTTGGTAAGGGTATAATTAACTCTAATTTCTTTTTATTGATTACATGTAAATTATGAGCATATTCTAGTCAGAATAAATATAATTTAGAAATGTTTTAATGTAATATAATTTATATAGCATCTTTATATGTGTATGTATTGTATATGTGTGTATATATTGCTAATTTATAGAAGTATTCTCTTTATATATACACCCACAGATTTTTCCTGAAATATATTTTTAAAATAACTTAAATATACTCAGTATATGATTCTTGTTGCTTTATCATTTAATAGGACATTTTTTACTTAATTTTAAATGTATCATAGAAAAAATTAGGGAAACACTGATTTTTTCTGTAGATAACCCAATTCAATTACAAATTCAAATATTATAGTGTCAAAAAGTCTTACAGTTTTTGAGTAAGCTGTTTGGGCATCTCCACTATGTGTATTCATAGATATATCATCTGCCTGACCTGTTTTATACCTATTTCTTCATCACCTTTTAACATAACCTCCAGGTGGACAGAGGAAAATTAATGAAGAACTATCAGAGATGCCTCATATCTTCTAAGTATTCTGTCCATCCAAAAATTCAGTAAAATTGTAATAGTAATAATCTCCATTTTATTTCTAACACCCTTACTATGTCCATTACACTCTTTTAGCACTTCCTAAGTATTCGTTGAATCTTCTTTTCTCCTCTTCAAAATTTGACTCTTGTTCTAGCTTAAGCAATATTTCCAACTCTACTATGGACTATGGTAGAGGCTTTTCAGTGGTCTCTCCTCCAATTTTATGTCTGTCTATTCACCAAGACCATCACATAGTAAATGCAAGAGTCATTATGTCACTTCCTGCTTAAAACTTTCCCACGGTGCCTTACTCTGCCAAAGCAGGTGGGAGTGTGGAGTGGGAGTATATATTCACAATCTGAGGCCCATTCTCCTGCCCATTCTCCCACTCCCATTTTTGCCTCCATTAAGATATATCATTTTTTACTTTCATTTCTTTATGCTGTCCCCTCTATTTGTGTGTAACTTGCCCTTCACCAAAGTAATGAAAGACATAGTGTGTTTGAAAAAGGGAAATTAAACATTTCTGTTTTCCTCTTGGAAAAATGAACTGAATCAAACACGATTTATTTTCTTTTTTGAAGGGATGTTATTGGCTGGTTTTGCCATTAGGAATACTCCATATATCAGTGAGCGCATCCATGTTAGTAAGGAGTGGTCTTCAACTTTAAGAAATATTGCCCTTACCCTTATCCTAATAAAAGCTGGACTTGGACTCGATCTACAGGTAGATTTCCCATCGTACCGTGAGTAAAGTTACTTTAAATATTAGAGGCTGGTAGAAAAGAAAAAGAGGAAGAATTTTTGTTATAGCTATTTCAAGTGGAATCTGTAAGCAAAACTAAGATACAGAACAAAAATTTGCAGAAATATTGGCACCTTAATTTATACTTCTTGTCATTACTACTGATATGAAGAGAAAAGATCTCCATTAGAGATAGTCTTTAATTATTTGCATAGAGATAAATGGCCCTTATCCAGCATTTGTATTTGGGAGTTGTGGCTCTTCTATGTAGAACTATTTGCTTTTTAGTTAACAAAGGATAAAGTACCCTATAAAAGTTTTTTGCTTTTATTTTATGTTTTTTTCAGAGAGATTAAAAATTTCAATAATATTTTTGTTTTATGACTTTTCCCTATAAAAGTATGCTCCCGATTATTTTTGCATTATTGTAAAAGCTAATCTTTTCTAACATTTTCTAAAATATTATTATCTAGGGATCATAAATCTATTTGGGTTTTAAAAAGATTCACATAACAGCTTCTCAAATAGATGTGACAAATATATAAGTTTAGTGGTACTATCTCAGGAGTATAATTATAGACAGTGCTAATTAATTACGTTCTACAATAGAAAGTTTAAACCAATGAAAAAATTTTAATGTTCTCCCTTTTAGTTAATTATGCAGCTTTTAAGTGATTTTCTTTTTTATCATGTTGATATTTTTTATTTACAATTATTAAGTTAATCAAATAGTTCATCTCTGAAAGTTAACTGATGGATATAAACCTATACTTTCATTATACTGTTTACTAGGAAGATTAAGGGAGATAGTTATTTAAGCACAAAGAAATTGATCTTTTTTAACAATTAAAATACAACAGTGTTTGCCCCTGGCCAGGTAGCTCAGTTGGTTAGAGCATCCTCTTGCTACGCCAAGGTTGCTAGTTCTATTACTGGTCAGGGCACATGCAAGAATCAACCAATGAATGCATAAATGAGTGGATTGACAAGTCAATCTCTCTCTCTCTCTCTCTCTCTCTCTCTCTCAAATCAATTAAAAATAAATTTGATAAAATGTGCAGTGGTTTGTAATCCAATCTATCATGACATATAAAATGATTTGTATGAACATTTCAATCCCAGAAACAATCAGGAAGACTTAATTTAGTCTAAGACTATATATTTTAAAATTTGCTTAAATAATTTTCTTGCTGGCCATTATAAGTGTGTCTAAATATGACTGTGTTTATATTTCAGGCTTTGAAGCGTTTGACGACAGTTTGCATAAGGTTGTCCATGGGGCCATGCCTCATGGAGGCATTTTCAACTGCTGTTATTTCCCACTTCCTTTTGAATTTTCCCTGGCAATGGGGATTTCTTTTAGGGTAATTTTTTTCTCATTTTTCCCTATGAAAATTTTTAGTTAAGGATATTTGATTTAAAAGTATTGATATACTCAGAATATTGCACAGATAAGATTCTCATTAGAATCATTTTCATAGTGGTAGAACACCTTGGAAATCAGTAGGTCAGAAGCAGTCATGTCCTAAAATTACCGTATCCTTGACAAGCATGTATAATGTCTAAATGTTAATATAATTCACCTCATTGATTTATTCATTCTCTCCTATATTGTAATCTTTCTCTGTTTTTAATCTATCTAATGGCCTCTTCTACACTACATGTATGTATAACATATACATATATGTGAGGGAATTTGTATAAAGATAGATATTATAAGCAAAAAATACTCTTCTCTAGATCCAGTGTCACATCTATTATTTTCCAACATTCATTTTCATTCATGTCCAGATCCTTCAGAATAATAGTCTGCAACCCCTATCTCTGGATCTTGAACTTCTCTTCATTTTTCCATCCATTTAAATTTTGCCTCCACATATCCATTCCAATGAAACTTATAGCAAAGTTTACCCATTATATACATACTGCCAAATTTAATGAATCTTTTAAATTAAACTTTATTATTTAAAAAAAAAGCCTTTTGAGCATGCCTTAAAATCCTGCTGCCCATTCCCCTACCCAAAATGACAACTCTTTTAAAAAATATATATTTTATTGATTTTTTTACAGAGAGGAAGGGAGAGGGATAGTTAGAAACATTGATGAGAGAGAAACATCGATCAGCTGCCTCCTGCACACCTCCCACTGGGGATGTGCCCGAAACCAACGTACATGCCCTTGACTGGAATCGAACCTGGGACCCTTCAGTCCACAGGCCAATGCTCTATCCACTGAGCCAAACCGGTTAGGGCAATGACAACTCTTATGAGTTTATATCATTCTAGGCTTCTAAATCTTCGTGAAGGAGTATAATTTTGTATATTTTTATATGTCATATCTTCTATCTGTGACTAACCTGTTCATACATATCCTTTGTCCATTTTTCTATTCAGTTATTTTTCTTTTCCATTCATTATATCAAATCTTTGTGTGTTATAGGAATTGCAAATATCTAGTCCCAGTGTACCACTAGATATTTAACTTTGCTTATAATAACTTTTAAATCTAAAAATATTTTATTACTTCCAACAGATAGAATGTTCACTACATAAAACCATTCACTTGACCTTGAAAATAAAAAATAGTGAGTGGAGGGAGTCAGAATATAGCTGCTTTTGATATACCAAAGTGTTTTAAATGTAATAAATTTTAACAATATTTCTCTTTATGTTTAATATGAGTCATTCAGAAGGTCCTTCTTGCCCCTAGTGATGAATATATTCCTCTGTATTTTATTCTTATTACTTCCACTAGCTCTGTTTTAAAAAATTATTTAAACAGAATTTTTATGTGTGGGGATCCAGCTACATTTTTTCCACATGAATAGGTAATGTCTCAACACCATTTACAGAAAAGTTTTTTCTTCCCACACTGATTTCAAATGTCAATTTTATTCTGTAACCGATCCCTTAGATTTGTTTCTATACTTTGTATTCTGTTTTCCTCCAATCTATTTTGTCTTATTTCTGTCACTATTACACACTTTTAACAATTTTACTTCACACAAAAATACGTTGTTTTTACATTAACTGGATTTTCATTCTAAGCTCTTATTCTCCCAAATAAATTTTAGAATCAGTTATTAAAGTTCAATGAAAAATCCTGAAAGGATTTTCTTTTCTTTTCTTTTTTTAAATTAAATCTTTATTGTTCAGATTATTACATTGGTTCCTCTTTTTTCCCACCATAACTCCCCTCCACCCAGTTCCCACCCCACCCTCCGCCCTCACTCCCCACCCACTGTCCTCATCCATAGGTGCACGATTATTGTCCAATCTCTTCCCGCATCCCCCACACCCCTTTCCCCCCCAAGAATAGTCAGTCCATT
>NW_005368305.1:82838-85214 GCF_000412655.1 Myotis brandtii | reverse complement strand
GATCTCTAAGGAGGTGCTAATTTAGCCTCTGCCTGAGGCTACCCAGCAGGAGCTATGGAGAGATCTGCAGATTCCTCTTCTTTGTTTAGGGTTTGGAGGTGCCCAGATGAGGCCCAGCTGTGAAGCAATGCAAGCTGATGTTGGGCCTTGGGCCTTCTTTTGGATGTTCTGGGTCTCTCTGACCCAGCTGAAGTTTGTTAGGTAATTTTAGATTACAAAGGTCCAGGGCATTCATATGCAAAAGCCTCTGCTCAAAGCTGGGGTGGGGTGGAGTCTCAGGGAATCAACAGGGCATAGCAAGCAGCTATGGCTGATCCTCAGCCCTGCCCTAAGAGGCCCCTGGTCTCAGTGTCCCACGGTAATTGCTGCCAGCACCTCTGAGAGAAAGCCGCCCTTGAGTTCCACCTGCTGCCAGACCATCCAGTTTCTCCCCATATGAGTCTGGGTCCCCAGAGACTCGCCCGGAACTGGAGTTCAGAGCTGTTGGGAGCTTGAGACTCCTCCCGATTGAAAAAGACAACTGTGTCCTCGGCTGCCAGCCCTTTCCGTGCGCCTTTGTACCTCTGCACTTTACTTCTGCACCCCCTCTGAGTCTCAGTGTGCTTTTCTCTTTTCTTCTAGTTGTAGAATTTCCATTCAGCCAGCCTTCCTGTGGTTCTGGATGATGTCCATTTTGTCTTTTAGTTGTAATTTTGAAGTGGTTTTGTAGGCATTAATTTCAGGTGTTTACCTATGCTGCCATCTTGGTTTCTCCCTGAAAGGATTTTAATTGGCATAGAACTGAATTCATAAATTAATTGGAAGGATATATGACATCTTTGTAATATTAAAGCTTTTATACAAAAATGTGAAAAGTTTCTTCAATTATTCAGGTGTTATCTTAAGTACTACAGTGTTTATGCTTTTTATAAAGGCTAGACTATTTCATAATTTAAGTATTTTGTGTTTATTGATATTGTAGATGAACTATTTTTTCATAACATTTTCTAATTCTTTTTAGCTGTATATGAAAGTTATTAATTTTTAGAATCACTTTTATTGAGGAGTAATTTACATACAATAAAATGAGCACCCATTTTCAGTGAACATTTCAGTGAGTTTTGACAAGCTTATATGCCTGTGTAACCACCTGCCAATTGAGGTACAACACAGTTTCATTACCCCATAAAATTCTCATGTGCTCCAGTCAATTGCATCCTGGCTCCAGTTAAACCATAATCTACTTTCTGTCATAGTACATTAGATTTTTAAAAGCATTTTAAGTGAATGTAATTACATAGTAGTTACTGTTTTATTTCTGACTTCTTTTGGTAAGCAAGTTGTTTTTGAGATGCATCCATATTATGGCTAGTAGTTCATTCCATTTTATCGCAGAGTAGTATTTCGTGGTATGAATATACCAGCAACTTTATTCATCCGCTTGTTGGTGGATTTTGGAATTGTTTCAAGTTTGGAGCTATTACAAATAAAGGGATAACTTTTGCATTCAAGTCTTTGGGTAGGCATTTATTTTCATTTTTTGGGAAATAGCTAGGACTAAAATTGCTAGGTCATATGGTAAAATAATGTTGAATTTTACTTAAAAACTGCCAAACAGCTTTTCAAAGTATGTTGTATTTTATATTCCCACCAACAATGTATGTAATTTCAGGACATCCATATCTTCTCCAATATGTGGTAGTGTCTGTCTATTTAATTTTAGCAGTTTTTACTGGGTATGTAGTGGTATCAGTTTGTGGTTTTATTGTTTTTCTTTAAATCTGGAAAATTTTCAGCCATTTATTCTTAAATATATTGTCACCCTCTCTTTTTCTTCTAGGACAATAATTGCACATGTGTTAACTGCTTAATATTATTCTCTACTAGAGGCCTGGTGCATGGATTCATGCACTGGTGGGGGGCATGGCCTGCGGGGATTGGCCCGCTGTGGGAGTAGCTACTCATCCTGGTCAGCTGAGTGGCTGTGCACCTGCCCTCTGAAGGGCTGCTCCCTCTGTGGGATCACTGCTCATCCCAGTCTAATAACTTGTGTTCTGAATTTGTCACTATTGATCCAGTTAATGCTTATTATTAGGTGTTTATTGTATACTAGAGGCCCGGTGCACAAAAATTTGTGCACTCGGGGCGGGGGGGGGTCCTGTGCCCTCTCGCAGTCTGGGACCCCTCGGGAGGTAATGACCTGCTGGCTTAGGCCTGCTCCCTGGTGGCAGAGGGCAGGCCCAATCCCTAGGTGCAGCCCCTGGTCGGGCTCAGAGCAGGACTGATTGGGGAGTTAGGGCACCACCCCCTGTCATGCACAGAGCAGGGCGGATCGGGAGGTTGCGATGGCACCCTCAGTCACGCTCAGGGTAGGGCCGATTGGGGGGTTGGGGCACC
>NW_005368305.1:80917-81495 GCF_000412655.1 Myotis brandtii | reverse complement strand
TTTTATTGCTTAAAGTATTACAAAGAGTATTACATATGTCTCCTTCCCCCGCCCCCTTGACCTTCCCCTGGCCTTCCCTACCCCCAGTGTCTTATGTCCATTGGTTATGCTTATATGCATGCATACAAGTTCTTCGGTTAATCTTTTACCACCCCCCCCAACCCCTAACACTCACCAGACGTCCTGCTGTTGTTTGACAGTTTGTTTGATGCTGCTCTGCCTCAGTATCTATTTTTTTTTAATTAAATCTTTATTGTTCAGATCATTACAGTTGTTCCTCCTTTTTCCCCCCATAGCTCTCCTCCACCCAGTTCTCACCCCACCCTTTGCCCTTACCCCTCCCACTGTCCTCATCCATAGGTGTACGATTTCTCTCCTGTCTCTTCCTGCACCCCCACACCCCTTTCCCCCCAAGAATTGTCAGTCCACTCCCTTTCCATGCCTCTGGTTCTATAATATTCACCAGTTTACTCTGTTCATCAGATTTTTTATTCACTTGATTTTTAGATTCACTTGTTGATAGATATGTATTTGCTGTTCATAATTTTTATCTTTACCTTTTTCTTCTTCCTCTTCTT
>NW_005368305.1:78448-79751 GCF_000412655.1 Myotis brandtii | reverse complement strand
CAGTGGGGCTTTGGTGCTCACTGAGTCTGCCCCCTGAGTGTGTCCCTTATGGATCTGAGGAGTTGTAATCTGGATGGTGCCACTCTGACCACTGGGTACACTGGCTCTTGGATCTCAGGAGGTGCTAATTTAGCCTATGCCTGAGGCTACCCAGCAGGAGCTATGGAGAGATCTGCAGATTCCTCTTCTTTGTTTAGGGTTTGGAGGTTCCCAGATGAGGCCTAGCTGTGAAGCAATGCAAGCTGCTGTGGGGCCTTGGGCCTTCTCTTGGAAGTTCTGGGTCTCTCTGGCCCAGCTGTAATTTGTTAGGTAATTTTAGATTACAAAGGGCCAGGGCATTCATATTCAAAAGCCTCTGCTCAAAGCTGGGGTGGGGTGGAGTCTCAGGGAATCAACAGGGTGGAGCCAGCAGCTATGGCTGATCCTCAGCCCTGCCCTAAGGGGTCCCGCGTCTCAGTGTCCCAGTAATTGCTGCAAGCACCCCTGAGGGAAAGCTGCCCTCAAGTTCCGAATTCTGCCTGCTGCCAGACAGTCCAGTTTCTCCCCGTATGAGTCCTGGGTCCCCGGAGACTTCCCGGAATTGGAGTTCAGAGTAGTCGGGAGCTTGTGACTCCTTCCTGAATCAAAAAGACAGCTGGGTCCTCAGGTGCCAGCCCCTTTTCGCATGCACACTTTACTTCTGCAGCTCCTCTGAGTCTCAGTGTGCCTTTGTCTTTCCTTCTAGTTGTCGAATTTCCACTCAGCCAGCCTTCCTGTAGTTATGGATAATGTCCGTTTTGTCTTTTCGTTGTATTTTTGCAGTTGTTGTCAGAGGCAGCACTCTCCGGTGTTTACCTATGCCGCCATCTTTGTTTCTCTCTCTGTATCTATTTTTGTTCATCAGTTTATAATGCTCTTTATTATCCATAAATGAGTGAGATTATGTGGTATTTTTCTTTCATTGACTGGCTTATTTTACTTAGCATAATGCTCCCGAGTTCCATCCATGCTGTGGCAAATGGTAAGAATTTCTTCTTTTTTACAGCGGCATAGTATTCCATTGTGTAGATGTACCACAGTTTTCTAATCTGTTCATCTGCTGATGGGCATTTAGGCTGTTTCCAGATCTTAGCTATGGTAAATTGTGCTGCTATGAACATAGGAATGCATATATCCTTTCTGATTGGTGTTTCTGTTTTCTTGGGATATAGTCCTAGTAGTGGGATCACTGGGTCAAATGGCAGTTCCATTTTTAACTTTTTGAGGAAACTCCATACTGTTCTCCACAGTGGCTGCACCAGTCTGCATTCCCACCAGCAGTGCA
>NW_005368305.1:54030-74503 GCF_000412655.1 Myotis brandtii | reverse complement strand
CTCCTGTCTTTTAATTTTTTTCTCCAATTGCAGTTCAGTTTGCGTGTGTTTTGCTTCCTTGTCTTCTAATTCACTAATTCGGTCCTCCCCTTCTCCTAGTCTACTTTTGAAACTTTCCATGGTGTTTTTTATTGCATCTATATCACTCTTCATTTCTTCTTGATTCTTACATAAGTTGTTGATTTTTTTCATCCATTTATTCTTGATTTTTGTATAAGTTGTTGATTTTTTTCCTCCATCCGGTTTATGCACTCTAGGACCCTTATTCTGAATTCTTTTTCTGACATATTGCATGCCTCTGTTTCACTTAGATGCTTTTCTTGTGAATCCTCCTTTTCTTTCCTTAGGTGGTTTTTTTGTCTACCCATTTTTGGTCTCACCAACTGATCTAGATGTCGAGTTGTGCAGGGGCTACTTCTTGGGTGGCAGTGGTTCCTCGGGCTGCAGTTTCCCCTCAAGTGGTCACAGTTGTGGATACTCCTCAGTTGGCTGTGGCTCCTCTAGTGGGTGCTGTTCGCAGCAGTGGTGTCTCCTCTGGCTGGTAGGTGAGGCTTCTCGCCCCGCTGCTGCTCCTTGGACAGGAGCGGGCTGTTCACGTTGCTTCTGCTTTTCGGAATGGCATGGACTGCTCATATGGCTGCTGCTCCTTTGATCAGGGCTGGCTGCTTGCTGCTGCTGTTCCTCTGATGAGGCAGACTGCTCGTGAGGCTGCCGCTCTTTGGACAGGGGCAAGTTGATTACAGGGCTACTGCTCCTTGTATGGGTGCGGGCTGCTCATGCAGCTGCTGCTCCTCAGATGGAAGATGGGTTGTTTGTTTGGCTGCTACTCCTTGGGCGGGAGTGAGCTGCACGTGTGGCTGCTGCTCCTCAGATGATTGGCAGGATGCTCACCCAGCTGCTGCTTGTCGGACAGGTGCAGACTGGGTGTGGCGGCTGCTCCTTGGACCAGCGTGGGCTGTGCAGGGCTGCCGCTCCTCAGATGTGGTCAGTCTATCTGTTCGTGTGGCTGCTACTCCTCGGACAGGGGAGAGCTGCTTGGGCGGCTGCAGCTCCTTGGGCCGGAGTGCGCTGCACATGCGGCTGCTGGTCGTATGGGGGCTGTCTGCTCATGTGGCTGCTGCTCCTCAGACAGGGGATGGGCTGCTTGCATGGCTGCTTCTCTTATGATGGGAGCGAGCTGCCAGTGTGTCTGCTGCTCCTCGGATGGGGACAGGCCGCTCACCCAGCTGCTGCTCATTGGACAATTGCAGGCTGCGTGTGTCTGCTGCTCCTCGGACCAGTGTGGAGTGCGCAAGGGCTACCGCTCCTCAGACGTGGGTGGTCTGCTCGTGTGGCTACTGCTCCTTGAATGGGAGCGGGCTGCTTGTGGTGATGCTGTTCCTTGTATGGGTATGGGCTGCTTACACCGCTGCTGCTCCTCGTATGGGGGCAGGTTGCTCGTGCAGCTGCTGCTCCTTGGATGGGAGCAGGTTTCTTGCACAACTACTGCTCCTCGGACAGGAGGAGTGTGTGGGCTGTGCAGCTGCTGCTCCTCGGATGAAGGTGGGCTGCCACTCCTCAATCATGGGCCGGCTGCTTGTGTGGCTGCTGCTCCTCAGCTTGGGCAGGCTGTTCACGTGGTTGCTGCTCCTCGGATGAGGGAGTCTGCTCACACAGCTGACAGCTGCTGCTCCTTGGACAGGCACAGGCCACTTGAGGTTTCTGCTCTTAGGCCTGGGTCAGGCTGCTCGTGGGGCTGCTGCTCCTTGGACAGGAGTGGGCTGCTCACGTGTCTGCTGCTTGTGTGGTTGCAGTGCCCCAGGCTGAGGCGTTGGGCCGGTCAGGGGGGAGCACACTTCAGATCTCACAGAAGCCTGCGCCCAGGGTGGCTGGAGACTTGTTGATCATGGGACCACAGCCGAAGTAGCAGGTCCCTGGCAGGGGTGTCTGTAGAGTCCCAGGTGTTATCTGAGGGCACCCTGGGTGGGGTTGAGGCCTGGTTCCCAGTTACAGCAGCTCTCCCCTTAAAAACGCTAGGCTTCTGGGGATGAGCCAGCCTCCTGGAACTGCTTACACGGTAGCAGAGGCTGCCTAGTTAGGCGAGCCCGTTTAGCCTGACCCCGAAGGCCCTGCAGCATCTATCCGTGCCTCACTCACATACACACACACACAGCCCACATGACCACACACTCCTCTTTTGGTCCCTCACTGACTCACGCTCTCTCCCTCACTGCCGCCTTCTTCCTGCCTCTGTAGTTGGGTCGGGGGTGTTATTGACCCATTTGTGGATGGAGTTTCCTCTCCAGGTGTTTGGTTATGAGGCTCACTCTCTAGCACCTGGCCAGACAGGATAAAATTCACCTCGACAAGACACAATACAAAGGGACCAAAGCATGAATGTACTCACGACAATAATTACCCTACTATAAGTGACCACCTGAGAAAAAAGAATTTGGGGTGAGAAAAGACATAAATGATATCGAAGAGCAAAGGGACCAAAGCATGAATGTACTCACGACAATAATTACCCTACTATAAGTGACCACCTGAGAAAAAAGAATTTGGGGTGAGAAAAGACATAAATGATATCGAAGAGAGAAAAAAAGATAAGAGAGAAAAGAAGAAAGGAGCTCTTTGGACAGGGGCAGGTTGCTTACAGGGCTACTGCTCCTCGTACCGGTGCTGGCTGCTTGCACAGCTGTTGCTCCTCAGATGGGGGGCGGGCTGCTTATGTGGCTGCTGCTCCTTGGGCAGGAGTGACCTGAACATGTGTCTGCTGCTTCTCAGATGGGGCAGGCCACTCACCCAGCTGCTGTTTGTCAGACAGGTGCAGGCTGCTTGTGTCTGCTGCTCCTCGGACTGGGGGAGGCTGTTCAGGTGGCTACTGCTCCTTGAATTGGAGTGGGTTGCTTGCAGCGATGCTGTTCCTCATATGGGTATTGGCTGCTCACACCGCTGCTGCTCCTCGTATGGGGGCAGGCTGCTCATGCAGCTGCTGCTCCTTGGATGGGGGCAGGTTTCTCGCACACCTACTGCTCCTCAGACAGGAGGAGGGTGTGGGCTGCGCAGCTGCTGCTCCTCGGGTGGGGACAGGCTGTGTGGGGCTGCCGTTCCTCAATTGTGCACAAGCTGCTCGTGTGGCTGCTGCTCCTCAGACAGAGCAGGCTACTCACATGGCTGCTGCTCCTCGGATGACGGAGAGGGCCGCTCACACAGCTGACAGCTAGCTGCTGGTCCTTGGAGAGGGGCAGGCCACGTGAGGTTTCTGCTCTTAGGCCTGGGGCAGGCTGCTCGTGGGGCTGCTGCTCCTTGGACCAGATTGGACTGCTCACGTGTCTGCTGCTTGTGTGGTTGCAGTGCCCCGGGCTAAGGTGTTGGGCCGGTCAGAGGCAAGCATGCTTCAGGACTCTCAGGAGCCTGTGCTCAGGGTGGCTGGAGACTCGTTGACCTTGGGACCACAGCTGAAGTAGCAGGTCCCTGGCAGGGGTGTCTGAGGGCACCCTGGGTGGGGGTAAGGCCTGGCTCCCAGTTACAGCAGCTCTCCCCTTAAAAATGCTAGGCTTCTGGGGAAAAGTCGGCCTCCTGGAGCTGCTTACATGGTAGCAGAGGGTGCCTAGTTAGGCTAGTCCGTTTAGCCTGACCAGAAGGCCCTGCGGGATCTATCTGTGCCTCACTCACATTCACACACACACATCCCACATGACCACACACTCCTCTTTTGGTCCCTCACTGACTCACGCTCTCTCCCTCACTGCCGCCTTCTTCCTGTCTTTGTAGTTGGGTCTGGGGTGTTATTGACCCGTTTGTGGATGGAGTTTCCTCACCAGGTGTCTGGTTATGACGTTCACTCTCTAGCACCTGGCCAGACAGGATTAAATTTACCTCGTCAAGACACAACACAAAGGGACCAAAGCACGAATGTACTCATGACAACAATAACCCTACTATAAGTGACCACCTGAAAAAAGAGAATTAGGGGTGAGAAAAGAGAGCATAAATGACATCGAAGAGAGTGAAAAAGATAAAAGAGAAAAGAAGAAGGGAGAAAAGGAGATTATATATATATATGGGGAAAACACCACAGAACCAACACATAAACAAACAAAACAAACAAACAAAAATAATAATAACAATATAATTTTAAAAAAAAAGAAAAAATATACAAACACCAAACCCCCAGCAAAGAGGGTGGGGGCAGAATCTGTAGATGCTGAGCTTATATATAGAAGATAAGGTTAAGAGTTGGATGAATATGTTGAGGATCTCAGTTCGGTATAGAGGAAGTAGAAAGGGGATGGGTGGATAAGAGGAAAGAGAAAGAGAAAAAAAAGTAATAATAAATTTACAAAAAATTTGATTTCAAAAATGGTATAAAATAGCAATTAAAAATAAAATAAAATAAAATAGAGTGATGGAAAAATAATGTGAAAAGAAATAGAAAATAAAGCAACAAACAAAAACAGGAAAACAAAGAAAAATAAGAGATAACAAAGTCATAAAAGAGAAAAAAATAAAAATGAAAAAGTGAAGTGTTCCTTTGGCTGACTTAGTATCCCAGTCCTCTGTACTGTAGTGTTTCTCAGGATCCGATTGCTGTGACTGAAAGTCTCTAGTCCAGCCCTTTTGTGCTCTCGGGGACTATTTAAGTTTTTGTTTTTTTTAATCCTTTTACCAATCAGGGTGGAATCTGGGTGTGGCTGTATTAGTTGCCTGGATACTGGAGGGGAGGGACTATATTTTCACGGCAAAATGGCTGCCCAGGTCCCAGGATCAGGGATGACTCAGCTCCAAACTCCTGCCACTACTCCTGGATCCCCCTCACTGCCCAGATTCCACAATTCCGCACTTTCTCCCACACTCCAGCCACGGGTAAGTGTCTGTATCCAAAAGGTCCTATGAACTAGGCTCTATGAAGAAAGGCACAAGCCACAGAGGCCGGAGAGGCTGCACCTCTGTGCACTCTCCTGCCGGCACTCTTCAGCCTTCACTGACTGTAGACCCAGATCTAGAATCCCCTGCGAGGGGGGAAAGGCTGTGCCTCTGCACGCTCTTCTGCCAGCACTCCTCAGCCTTTCCTGACTGTAGACCCAGATCTAGAATCCCCTGCCAACCAGCAGTCCTGTGTACCTTTTTTTTCCACTGGGCCCATCCCAAGGGACGTGGCCCAAGCCCGTGTTGTGTGGATTCCCTCTGATCCTCAGGGCTCTGTGGTCTGGCCAGATATCCTTCCCAGAGCCTTGACTTTACCTTTCTCCAGGAGTCCTCTGCCTTTCCCGGCTGCAAACTGTCTCCCAGCTGAATTTCTTCTGCCAATTCGGGATGGATGTTACTTGTTTCAGCTGCTCACTCTATCTGCTCCGGGACAAGGCACAGGACATGTCCGTCTACACCACCACCATAGACGGTATAGACTTATCTTTCTCAAGGATATTTTCTCATTGATTTTTTTTTCATTTTTCTAGAGAGAGTGGGAGGGAGAGGGAGAGACAGAGAGAAACATTAATGTGAAAGACACACATTGATTGGTTGCCTCCTGCATACACCCTTACCAGGTCCAGGAAACTTGCATCTGATGTACATGCCCTTGATCAGAATCAAACCCAGGACTCTTCAGTCCATGGGCCAGTGCTCTATCTCCTGAGCCAAACTACTAGAGCAGAAATGTAGAGATTTGTAAGACATAGCCCTGTCCTGAAAAAAATTCAGTTTCTCCAGGATTGCAGGCAGGTAATAGCTAACTGTCATACAGTATGATAACTGCTATGATAGAATTACCCATAAAATCCTACAAGAGCAGTAAATTCCTCTAGTTGTGAGGGATGTAAAAAACTATCTCATAGATATTTAAGCTAGGCCTTGAAGGATGTGAAAAATTAGTTGGGGACAGAATAATAAACATGCACAAAGGAGGCGTTATCTCTATGCTCCCAAAAGAGAGATTTTCATGAACACAGAGAAGAATGAATGAATAAGGTGTATTTGGAGAATGATGAAGTATTATATAGTTTGGTTAAAACATTACATGTCATAGAAGGAGAGGTAAGAGAAAAAGCTACATGTATAGGTTGGAGCCAAATTATCAGTGGTCTTATATACTAGGCGGAATTTGTTGGGTTTTTAAGCAGGCAACATACTTGAGTCTGCATTTTACAAATGTATTTGATAGAATACAGGATTAAGTGGAGAGAAGTTGAGGCTGGAAGTGGGTATTTTAGTTTGAAAACTCTTCATAAAAGATATCAATAAGTTAATGAGTTCTCTTATAATAATAAAGTAGTAGTGACTTTAGAATATAGGGATTCAAAATATAATTCAGAAGATTTTTTAAAATCCTCACCTGAGGATATGTTTATAGATTTGAGAGAGAGAGAGAGAGAGGAAGGGAGAAAGAAAGAGAGAGATGTGAGAGAAATATCGATTGGTTGCCTCCAGTGAGCACCCTGACTGGGATTGAACCTGAAACCTGGCCAGGGCAAATTGATGGGATTTAATGACTGATAAATAATGAGAAAGTACATCTAAAATCAAGGAAGATTTTGAAGTTTTTTCCTTGGAATCTGTATATATATTTTTGTAAGATGGAAGTATTGCTACTCCAGTTTTTTTTTATGACCATTTACCTGAAAAATTTTTTTTCATCCCTTCACTATCAGTCTGTGTGAGTCCCTTTTTCTGAGGTGGATCTCTTGTAGACAGCAAATTAATTGGTCATGTTTTCTTATTCTTCAGCTACCCTATGTCAGTGGTCGGCAAACTGTGGCTTGCGAGCCACATGCGGCTCTTTGGCCCTTTGAGTGTGGTTCTTGCACAGAATACCACGTGCGAGTGCCCACATACAGTGTGATTGAAACTTCGTGGCTCATGAGCAGAAGTCGGTATTTTGTGGAAGAGCCACACTCAAGGGGCCAAAGAGCCGCATGTGGCTCACGACCTGCAGTTTGCCGACCACTGCCCTATGTCTTTTGATTGGAGCATATAATCCATTTACGTTTAAGGTTATTATTGATAGGTACTTGTTTGTTGCCATTTTTATTCTTTATGCCTGTGTTCCTTCTTCCCTTTCTTTTTCTTCTTTTTCCAATAGTCCCTTTAGCATTTCTTGCATTGCTGAATTGATGGTAATAAACTCCCTTAGCCTTTCTTTGTCTGTGAAGCTTCTGATTTTACCTTCAATTTTGAATGATAGCCTTGATTGGTATAGTATTCTTAGCTTCATCCCTTCTAGCCTGATGTGTTTCTGTTGAGAAATCAGTTGATAGTCTAATGGGAGATCCCTTATAGGTAACTTTCTATCTCTCTCTGGCAGCCTTTAAGATTCTTACGTTGTCATTGATGTTTGGCAATTTAATTATCATGTGTCTTGGTTTCAGTCTTTTTGGGTTCATCTTGTTTGGCACTCTTTGCGCTTCTTGGACTTGTGTGACTTTTTTCTTCCCCAAACCAGGGAAGTTTTCTGTCATTATTTCTTCAAGTTTTCTATTCCTTGCTCAGCTTCCTCTTCTCCTGGTACTCCTATTATGTGGATGTTGTTTTGTTTCATATTGTTCCAAAGGTCCGTTAGGCTCATCTCCTGCTTTTTAAGATTTTTTTTTACAGTTGCTGCTCTGCTTGAGTGTTTTTTCTACCTTGTCTTCTAACTCACTGATGCAGTCCTTAGCTTCTAGTTTACTGTTGAAACTTCCCCTTGTGTTTTTTATTGCAGCTATGTCATTCTTCATTTCCTCTTGATTCTTACACATGTTGAATTTGTCTTCCATCCTTTCCAGCATCCTTATAACCATTGCTCTGTATTATTTCTCTGACAAATTTCTTGCCTCCATTTCATTTATTTCCTTGTCTGGTGATTCCTCATTTTCTTTGATATAGGGGTGGTTTCTTTGTCTCCCCATTTTTGCTGTTCCTTTGTGATTATTTCTATATATTAGAGCAAACTGCTATACCACCCAGATTTTTTTGTTTGTCTTAAATTGATATTTTGTGAGACCCAGTGGTGCAATCTCTCAGGTCTTCTGGGCTCGGCATTCTAGAGATAACCCTACTTGGGATATTTGAGTTCTCTTGGTATAGTAGGGTCTTGAGTGTTATTGTACCATTCATGGATGAAATCTCCTCTCAGGGTGTATGTTTATGTGGCTTGCTCTCTACCCTATTGACCAAATAGCACAAAATACAACTCAACAAGACACAACACAAAGGGAAGAAAACACAAATGTCCTCATGACACCAATAACCCCAATAAAAGTGACCAACTGAGAAGAGAGAACTAGGAGAGAGAAAAGAGAGCAAAAAATGATATCGAGAAAAGTAAAAAAAGGTAGGAGAGGAAAAAAAAAGGAGCAAGAAAAGAAAAAATATATATGGGGAGAAAACACCACAAAACAAATAAACCAAAAAAATTCAAACAAACACCCAGAAAACGGGGGGTGGGGGTGGGGGTTTGACAGAATCTGTAGAGGCAGGGCTTATATACAAAAAGTAAGATTAAGGAATTGAATGAACAAGGGAAGCACCATTGTTCAGTATAGAGGAGGTAGAAAGAGAATGAGTGATAAGAAGAAAATAAATAAGTAAGTAAGTAAATAAATAATTTTTAAAATCTATTTATTCATTTATTTTTGGAAAAGGATAATAGAGGAGAGAGCAGATAGGCTTGAGTTTAATGAGTAAAACTAATTAAACAATTAGGAGAAGAAGAGAGCAAGAGAGGAGAGGAAAAACAAAGCATAAAACAAATTGACTAGTGAAGAAAGAGAAAAGAGAAGGGTGCATGGACTTGGAGCAGGGGAGAGGAAATTAGATATATGAGTAAGCCAACAGAGACAACAACAATAATGATACGTCAAAGCAGATAAAGTTGATCAACAAACAAGGGGTAAAAAGAAAGAAAAGAGAAAAACTAAAACAGGAACAGGAGAAAATGATGAAAAAAGGAGAGATGAAGAAGAAAAGGGTGGAAAAAAAGAAAAAATAAGATAAAATAAAATAACAAAATAAATAAAAATAAAATGAAGAAAAAGTAATACAAAAAAATGATAAAAGAAAAAATAGTTTTTTCTTTTTAAAAAAATAAAATATAAAAGGTAAAAAAGTGAAGTGTTTGCTTCATCAGAGTTTTAATGCCCCATGGGGGCTGGTTTAAGACCCCACTTTTCTGTTCTGTCTGCCACTTCTGAGTTTTCTGTTAGGTAGTCAGCACCGTGTTGAAGTTCCAAGCAACTCACTGCTCCTCTGTTTGTATCTATCTCCACAGCCTTGGCTGCAAGCAGGCAGGACCAATCTGCCTGCTTTTCCTGTCTGCCTACTGTCAATCTTAATCACTCAAATGTCTATTTCTGATAGGGCTTTAGGGGGAGGAAGGTGCTGTATTGCTTTCTGGAACTGAACGGCCCCTCTTCAGCTCAGTCTTTGATTGCTCTTTGGGGTTATTCAGAGTCTTTGTTTTCTTTGTAAAGCTCAAGGTGTAGGCTGGGTTTGGCTGTACTAGATGCCTTAAGGCTGCTAGGAGAGCCTGGCTCTTCAGGAAAAAAAAGGCTGCTTAGGTTTGGAGGGTCACTAATGTCTCAGTGCCGGATTCCTGGTCACCTCTCCCTCTCCTGCTCTTCTCCACCACCTCTCCCCAGACTTCACAAATCTGCACCTCTACCTGCATGGCATCCTCATGTGAGTATTTCTAATTGAAAGTCCCATAAACGGGGTTTAGCGAGTAAAAGCAAAGACAAAACAGAGGCAAAGCTGAGAGTTTCTCTCCCCCTGGCACCATGTGCCTCAGGTACCTCTTCTGGTTGCCTTTCTGGGTGCAGCCTCTCATGGTTGTGGACTTAGATCTAGATTCCCCAGCCACCAGCAGTCCTGTGGGCTTCCTTTCCACAGTTGGATGTTACACCTGTCCCCAAGGGATGCAGATTTGGTGCTGTGCAGCTTCTTTCTGACCCTTTTGGCCCGCTGGTTGCGCATCTCTCTCCAGCCCAGATTCCCCATTCTCCAGGCGTCTTTCCCAGCTGTGAATTGTCTTATCAGCTGTGTCTAAGTTGCCAATTCTGGGTGCATGTTATTCGATTTAGTTGCTCCTTCTATCTGATCCAGGACAAGGCGCAGGACACATCTGCCTATTTGCCGCCATTTTCCTCCCTCAGTTTCTATCATCTCTCAGAGCTAATTTTTTTAAAATTTATTTTTATTGCTTAAAGTATTACAAAGGGTATTACATATGTGTCCTTTTTTTCCCCGCCCTTGACAATTCCCCGGCTTCCCCTACCCCCCAGTGTCTTATGTCCATTGGTTATGCTCATATGCATGCATACAAGTCCTTCGGTTGATCTCTTACCCCCCTCCCTCCTGACCCCCAACCCTCCCCGGCCTTCCCGCTGTAGTTTGACAATCCAGAGCTAATTTTTTAAATCAATTAGAGAACCTCTGTCTCAAAAAGATCAATCTAACCAATTTATTATAGAATCATTTGGATTTAATCCTGCTTTTTATTTCACTATTTTAAATATTATATATTCTTGGTCCTGGCCAGGTAGGTCAGTTGATTAGAGCATCATCTCATGGTTGTGGGTTTGATTCCTGGTCAGGGCACATACAATGATCAACTAATGAATGCATAAATAAATGGAACTATATAAGTTGATGTTTCTCTCGCTCTCCCTCTCTCTCTCTCAATATCTTTCTAAAATCAATTTTTAAAAACACTTAAAATATTGTATGTTCACGTGAATTTCATTCTTTTCTTTCACTTTTGCTAGATTAACAGCATTTTTGTTGTTCTACTTTTGTTTATTCCTTTAATCTTTAGAAATTAGAAACTCACCCTGGCTGGTGTGCTCAGGGGTTGGAGCATCATCCTGTAATTGAAAGTTCAAGGGTTTGATTCTTGTTCAGGGAACATACCCAGGTTGTTGATTTGATCCCTGGTTGGGGTGAGTACCCAAGGCAACTGATTGATGTTTCTCTATCACAATGATGTTTCTCTCTCACATTGAAGTTTTTCTCACTTTCTCTCCCCCGTTCCATTCCTCTCTCTCTGTAAACATCAGTAAAACATATCCTGATTAGAAATTAGAAACTCCTCCTCCTAATGATTACCTATAATTTTGGAAAACACATTCTTTAATTCATAACAAGTTGTCACTTTCCCCACTTTTTTGTCTATTCCCTCACTAAGATTATTTTTAAGTTCTTTACAATGAATTTATTGCTTCTATAGATTTAGCAATAAATTTCACTGCTCACTATTGTTTCTTGTCACAATAATTATAGTAGTAGCAAACACTTTTAAAGTGCTTACTATGTGGCACATAGCTGGGTTGCAGTTTTGATACCGGCCTCAGGTGGGGCACATGTAGAAGGCAACCAATCAATGTGTCTCTCTCACATCAATGTTTCTTTCTCTCTCTCTTTCTCCCTCCCTTTTTCCCTTCCACTTCCTCTAAAAATCAATGGGTGAGGATTACAGAGAGAGAAAGAGAGAGAGAGAGAGAGAGAGAGAGAGAGAGAGAGAGAGAAAGAGAGAGAGAGAGACTGGCAAACTTTAGATGCCTGAGTCCTATGGATTGCTACAGCTCTAGAGGTATTGCAGTATTGCAGATAGACCCCTGGGGATGCTCCAGAGTAGGAAAAGGCAAAACTCTTCACCTGAAGATAACACACCCAAGCCCAGAGAAGATATATCCCAGAAAGGTTTGAGAGGTCCCTAGAATCTCTAGCTGGGCTGATTGGTGAAGATCTCTCCATAGTGAAGATAGTCTATAAAGACTGTTTTCAAATATGCAAATTTCACCAAATGATAACAAGACATATCAAAGGAACACCTAAAACTCCAGAAGCCATTCCTAAACAAATGGAAATGTATGAATTACTCACCAAATACTTCAAACTAACATCTTTAAAATGCTCAGGGAGCTAAAAGAGAACACAGACATCTAAAAATGTCAGGAAGAGTAAAGACAATCTTGTCAGTAAATGATGTTAGGGATATTAGACAGATACATGCAAAAAAATAAAATGAAACTAGACCACCAACTTACCCCATACAGAAGAATAAACTTCAAATGGATAAAGAACTTAAGTGTAAGTTGTGAAACCATAAAAATTCTAGAAGAAACGATAGGCAGCAAAATCTCAGACATCTCTTGTAGCAATATGTTTGCCGATATATCTCTTAGGGCAAGGAAAACAAAAGAGAAAATGAACAAATGGGACTACATCAAAATAAAAAGCTTCTGCACAGCAAAAGAAACCATCAACAAAATGGAAAGGGATCCCATAAGGGGTTAATTTCCAAAATATATAAAAAACTCATACAACCTAATAAAAGGAAGACAAATAACCCAATTAAAAAAATGGGTCAAGGACCTAAATAGATACTTCTCTAAAGGGGACGTACATATGGTCAAGAGATATGAAGAAATGCTCAAAATCACTAATCATCAGAGATGCAAATTAAAACAATGAGGTATTCCTCACACCTGCCATAATGGCTACCATCAAGAAGCTAGAAATGCTGGTGGGAATGCAGACTGGTGCAGTCACAATGGAGAACATTATGGAGTTTCCTCAAAAATAAAAAATGGAACTGCCATTTGACCCAGGGATCCCACATCTAGGAATATATCCTAAGAATCCCAAAACACAGATCAGAAAGGATATATGCACCTCTATGTTTATAGCAGTGTTATTTACAATAGCTAAGATCTTGAAACAGCCCTAGTTCTCATCAGTAGATGAGTGAATAAAAAAGAAGTGGTACATTTACACAATGGAATACTATGTAGCTATAAAAATGAAGGATCTCTTACCCTTTGAGACAACATGGAGGGACATGAAGAGTATTATGCTAAGCAAAATAAGCCAATCAGAGAAAGACAAGTATCATATGATCTCACTTATGTGCAGAATCTAATTAAAAAAGTGACAAAAAATATATATCCAGAGACATGGAAGTATGGAACAGACTTTTTTTGATGAATCTCAGAGGGAAGCGGAGAGAGAGGGCAGGAAGAGATTAACCAAAGAACTTATGTGCATAACCCTTGGACACAGACAATAGTGTGGTGAAAGTCATGGGGGGAGGGGGCCTGGGTAGTTTGGAGGGGGTCAGTGGGGGAGAAGGGGACGTGTAATACTTTCAACAATAAAAAAGATAAATTTAAAAATATAAAAAATAAGCATATCAGGAAAATTAGGCATGAATCAAATGAGGTTACCAATAAAGAAATAGAAACTATATAAAAGAACAAAAATTAATTTTAAACTGTAGTATACAATAACAAAATTGGGGGTGGGTGGAATGACTACAGGGATCAATTATAGACTGGATCAATCTGAAGAAAGAATTAGTGAACTTGATGCCAAGGTTATTTGAAATCAAGTTAGTGGAGAAAAAAAAAAAGAACAAAGGAAAGTGGAGAGATCCTAGGGACTTATAGGATACCCTTTAATAGACCAATCTACACATTATGGGAGTTCTAGGAGTAGGAGAGAGAAATAAATGGTCAGAAAGCCTATTTGAAGAAATAATGGGTAAAAACTTTCAAATTGAGAGATGAAATGGACATACAAACTTAAGCAGCTCAAAGACGTTCCACTTGAGTAAAACCAAAAAGACCTACACTGAGACACACTATACTCAAACTGTCATAAGTCATAGATAGAGAGAATCTTGAAAGTAGCAGAAAAAAAGCAAGAGTTCCCGTAAGATATTAATTGCATTTCTCAGCAGAAAACTTGTAGGCTAGAATGTACTGGAAGATTCAAAATGCTTAAAGAGCCCTAGCCTGTTTGGCTCAGTGGATAGAGCGTCGGCCTGTGGACCAAACGGTCCTGGGTTCAATTCTGGTCAAGGGCACATATCTAAGTTGCAGGCTCCTCCCCGACCCCAGCCCTGGTCAGGGCACTTTCAGAAGGCAACTAATGGATGTGTTTCTCTCACATTGATGTTTCTCTCTGTCTTTCCCTCTCTCTAACATTCTCCTTAAAAAATCAATAGAAAAGCGTTCTTGGGTGAGTATTAACAACAACAACAAAATGCTAAAAGAAAAAAAACAAAACACTGCCAACCAAGAATACTGTATTCCAGCAAATTTCATGTAAAAGCTTCATGACATTGAATTTGGCAATGATTTCTTAGATCTGACACTAAAAACACAGTCAACAAAAGCAAAAATAGATGGTACTTAATAAAACTTGAAAATTTCTGCACAGCAAATGAAACACTAACATAGACAAAAGGCAACATACAAAATGGGATAAAATAATTGCAAAACATATATCTGAAAAGAAATCAATATTTAGAACATATGAAGAATTCCTACAACTCAAAAACAAAAAAACCTACCTAAATAATGGCAAATGACTTTAATAAACATTTGCCCAAAAAAGATACACAAATGGTCAACAAGCTTATGAAAGTGCTCAACATTTTTAATCATTAGAGAAATACTAATTAACAATGAAATATCAACTCACACCGATTAGGGTGGTGACTATTCAAAAACAAACAAACAGACCCCAGCTGATGTAATTCAGTGGTTGAGGTTGCTGGTTTGATCCCCAGTCAGGGCACGTGCCCAGGTTTCAGACTTGATCCCTAGTAGAGGGAGTGCAGGAGGCAGCCAATCGATGATGTTCCTCTCATTGATGTTTTTATCTCTCTATCCCTCTCCCTTTCTCTCTCTCTAAAAATCAATAAAAACATGTTTAAAAACAACAACAAGCAAACCAAAATAACAGTTGTTGACCAAGATATGCAGAAATTGGAACCCTTGTGCACTACTATTGGGAATAAAACTTGGAAACCAGTTTAGAGGTTCTTCAAAAACAAAACAAAACAAAACAAAAAACACACAAAAATAGAATCACCATAAAATTAGTAATCCTATTTCTGAGTATATAACCAAGAGAATTGAAATCAGGATTTTAGAGAGATGTTGCAACAGTATTCACAATGGCAAAAGGTGGGAAAAGCCCAAATAACCATTGACAAATGAATAGGTAAAGAAAATGTGGTATATACATACAATGGGATATAATTCAGCTGTAAAAAAAAAAAAAAAAAAAAAAAAGAAAAGAAAGAAAGGAAGGAAGAAAGAAATCTTGTCACTGTCTACAACAGCAGTTCTCAACCCGTGGGTTGCTACCCTTTGGGGGTTGAACGACCCTTTCATAGGGGTCGCCTAAGACCATTGGAAAACACATATAATTACATATTATTTTTGTGATTAATCAGTATGCTTTAATTATGTTTAATTTGTAACAATGAAAATACATCCTGCATATCAGATATTTACATTACGATTCATAACAGTAGCAAAATTACAGTTATGAAGTAGCAACAAAAATAATTTTATGGTTGGGGGTCACCACAACATGAGGAACTGTATTAAAGGGTTGCGGCATTAGGAAGGTTGAGAACCACTGGTCTACAACATGATGAGCCTTGATGACATTATGCTGAGTGAAATAAGCCAGGACAAATATTGCCAGGGGCTGGGTGAGAGAGACATTTTACCATCATTAAATGGCATTCACTCAAAAGCTGAATTTTTACACTTAACATAAAGTTGTAAAAATATATCTGCTATAAATTTTAATAAAATTAACTATTTGGTAAAGTGGATGTTTTAAAATTGGTGTTCAAAGTCTTCTCTCAGTTTTGTAGTAGGTGCTGTCTCTCCTGCTGTTGTTGTCCCTTCCATGCTACAATTGCAAGAAGACGGATATGGTGTTGAGAAAGGCATTCCAACCTTACTAATGGCTGCTAGCAGTGTGGATGACATCTTGGCTATCACTGGATTCAGTATATTCATGAGCATGGTCTTCTCTACAGGTAAACAAGAAAATATAACCATTGCCATGTAATTCATAACTTTTTGTTGTTATTGTTATTTATTCCTTCAGTTATTAAACAACATTTTTATAAATTTAATATATGTTTATTCTTTATAAAAAGCTCATTTTAGACAAGGGAGGAAATTTCAGTGGGTTAAGAAACCACTACTTAGTACAAATTATTTCATTTTAATAACAATATTTCAATTAATTTGATAACTATTTTATTACCATTTATCTGCTCAAGTTGCTTTGGAATTTTATCACAGTTTTTAATAGAAAAATTTAAGCAGTAATATTATTAATACTAATAATATATTTAATAAATATTTTTGAAATATACCTTTGGACATCATTATAAATAAACTAGAGGCCCAGCACACAAATTTTGTGCACGTGTATGGTCTCTAGGCCTGGCCTGTGATCAGGGCCATCCTTCCCGGCTGCCCACAGCTGGCCCCAAATCCTGCCGCCACCCAACCCCTGCTGCCACCCACCCCTTTCGCCATAGGGTGATCAGTGCCTGACGGCCAGAAGAAGGGACTGAGAGGTCAGCTGTTACTGCCCGCTCACCAGCCCCGCCCCACTGTGGGTTGCCCTCTGTGTGTGGGGTGACCAGTGGGGTGGAGGCCTTGGTTTGGCACTGCCCACATCCTCCGCCACCCACGCTTGGTTCCTCGTTCATCATCAGGCGATCGGAGCATGCTGGCTGTGGAAAGGAACTGAGAGGTGGTCAGTGCGCCTCATAGTGACTGGTCCAGCGGTTGTTTTGATTATTCCGCCTTTATGGTCAATTTGCATATTACCCTTTTATTATAAAGGATAGAGGCCTGGTTCATGGGTGGGGGCCAGCTGGCCTGCCCTGATGGGGGCCCCGGATCTGGGTGGGGGGCGGGGCTGGCTGGGGCAAGGGACTGTAGGCGGTTTGCAGGTCAGCCACACCCACTGTTGGGGTGGGGTTTCCCTGGGTGAGGGGCTGCGGGTAGTTTGCAGGCCGGCCACACCCCCAATCAGGGAGGGGGTCCCTGCTGTGGGCGGGGCCTCCTGGGTGAGGGGCCACACCCCTGATTGGGGTGGGGTGTCCCCTCTGGGGGCGGGGCTAGCTTGGGCCAGGGACCATGGGTGGTTTGCAGGCCAGCTTGGGTGAGGGGCCACGCCCCTGATTGGGGTGGGAGGGTCCCTGCTGGGGGCAGGGCTGGCCTGGGCAAGGGGATGGGGTGATTTTCAGGCTGGCGATGCCCGCATCAGGGTGGGGGGTCCCCATTGGGAGGCAGGGCCAGCCTCGGCAAGGGACCATGGTCAGTTTGCAGGCTGGCGACGTCCCCATTGGGGTTGGGGTTCCTGTTGGGGGGTGAGGCTGGCCTGGGCGAGGGGCCCTGGGGAAGTTGGCCACTTCAATCGGGGTGGGAGAAGCTGATCAGTGGTGGGGCCAGCCAGGGGCAGGGGCTGGGCATCATAGCAACCAATCGCCCAGTTGTTAAATTGTTATGGTTGCTGGCTTTTTATATATATAGATATAGATGGTTGCTCTGTTATTAAGACAAGTTAAATATATAGAGTGTGGACAACTGTGCACCTTTTGGTAGTGGTGGAACAAGATCCTGCACCAATTTTGAATCCCAAGGTGTTAATTTGGTCTTGAATGTCACTCTACAGAAATTGTGAAAGTAAAAATTTCCACATTTAGTAATGATTTTAGTTATCAGCAATGTTTGAAATTCAGTCTCCTATATTATTGAAGCACCAAAATATTAAGTTTAAAAATAATGTATAAAGTTTCTCTTGAAATTAAAAGATATACATTTTAAAAAGGGAAAAGATAAAAATAAAATCTGCAACGGTCATATCCCAGGAATAATAATTCCAAATCTTTTGATGTAAGTCTATCCAGAATCTAACTATTTATCTATCTACCTATCTATCATCTCTCTCTCTCTCTCTCTCTCTCTCTTTTCTCTCTGCTCCAAATCCTATATAATAAAACCATAATATGCAAATTGACAGAATGGCAAAATGACTGGTGGAATGATGGGTCATTATGATATGCACTGACCACCAAGGGGCAGATGCTCAACGCAGGAGCTTCCCCTTGGTGGTCAGTGCACTCCCACAGGGGGAGTGCCACTCAGCCAGAAGCCGGGCTCACAGCTAGCAAGTACAGTGGCAGTAGTGGGAGCCTCTCCCACCTTCGCTGCAGGCAGGTGGTAAGGAGCAAGGGACTGCGAGAGCCCCAGACTCAGAGAGGGATGTCTGACTGCAGGTGGACATCCCCTGAGGGGTCCTGGTCTGCAAGAGGCCACAGGCCAGGCTGAGGGACACCTCCCCTTCAGTGCATGAATTTCGTGCACCGAGCCTCTAGTATTCTTATAAAATTATTGAACATTGACCATACTTGATTGTAACCTGAACTAGAGGCCTGGTGCACGAAATTTGTGCACAGGTGCGGTCCCTAGACCTGGCCAGCGATTGAAGCATAAGTGTCTAGCATGGAAGGGCAGGTCCCAGCTGACCTCTGGGCCCTGGGCTGCACTTGGGCCCCCAGATTCCTGTGCACCCCCCTGCGCCTGAGTCATGGTGCCTGAGTTTCCATGTGGAGATGCGATGAGTGCGGCCAGACGCGGCAGGCCAGGACGCAGTGTAGGCCTCTTGGCTGCCCAGCGGTGCTGCATGGAAGCTGGGCAGGCAGTGCACTCTCTCCCGGCCAGCCTCACAGACTAGCTCCTGCGCAAACCCACAGGGAGCGAAGAGGCAGTGCAGGTGCGGGGCAGGCTCGTGGGCGCCCATCACCTGAGCGCAAGCCCTGGTGTCCCAAGGGAGGGGAGCAGGAGGAGTGAGAGCAAGCTCGGCAGACACCTCGCATTCTCACTGCACCTCTGTCCCCGTCACTCCGTCCCCAGGTAGCTGGTGAGAGGTTGCAGCACATCGCTGACACCCACCATGTTTCGCGCTACCCCCTGGTGGTCAGCGCACGTCATAGAGAGTGGTCAAACTCCCATTCTCCGGGTCGAATGACCACCCATGGGGACAATTTGCATATTAGGCTTTTATTATATAGGATTGTTTTGCACTTAATTGTATATTGCACACATGTTTCTCTTCAGTAAATAGATTTCTATGACACTGTAATGATTGCATAGTACTCAATTATCTGTATCACAATTTCTTGTTGAAAACTGAAGTTGACTCCTATAGTTTCTATTAAAATAATATTTGCATGAACATCTTATAACTAAAGTTGTACTTAAAATTAATAATTTCTTAATCTTAAAAGAATAATCATTGAGCTAAAAAGTATATAGAGTTAATAAGCTTTTGAAATGTATTGCTGCAATGTCATGTCCTACCATGGTGCACAAGTTTGCCACTTTCTCTTCACCCTTTTCAAAACTAGATATTATTCGTCTCTTTTTCCCTTGCTAATTTGGTAGGTGAAAAGTGAGACCACTTTAAATGGAGTACTTTTTCTACTAGTGATGTTAAACAAATATTCATGTTTATCGGTCATTGACATTTTGTCATGTTTTATATTGCTTTTCTTGGAATCTTTTGCCTTATAGGTGTGTTAATCTTTTGTTCTTTTTGATTTACCAAGATTCTTCATAAAATTAAAAATGATAACCCTTTGTATTATATTCTTAGGTTTCCCCAATTTTAATTTGACTTAAATTTATGAGAGTTCTTTTTTTTTGCTATTCAGAAGTTCTAAAATTTTTGTTAACAAATCTGGTCATCTTTTCCTTCATTAATGGTATCAGTTATTCTCTCAGAAAATATTTCTGGCCCTGGCCGGTGTGGCTCAGTTGGTTGGGCATCGTTCCATGCACCAAAAGATTGTTGGTTCAATTCCTGGGTCAGGGCACAACATCCAGGTTTCAGGTTTGATCCTCAGTAGGGGTTCTTGATTCCCAGTAGGGGCATGCAGGAGGGCAAGTTCTCTCATCGATCTCTCTCTCTCCCTCTCCTTTCCACTTGCTCTAAAAATCAACTAAAATATGTATGTGTATATATATATCTGTGTTCCTTCCTCTTCCATTGTGCCAGCCATTATGGCAAACACTGAGGGTAAACAGTGAACAACAATATTATTGGGTAATTGCTTCATACTTGTTTTAAGTTCCATTGATGTTTCCACCCATTTAATGGTCACAATAGTGCTATGCTCATTTTGTAGACAAGGAAACTGAGGAACATAGGTTAAATAATTTGCTCAGCCCTGGCTGGTTTTGCTCAGTAGTTAGAACAGCCGTGGGCAAACTACGGCCTGCGGGCCGGATCCGGCCCGTTTGAAACGAATAAAACTAAAAAAAAAAAAGACCGTACCCTTTTATGTAATGATGTTTACTTTGAATTTATATTAGTTCACACAAACACTCCATCCATGCTTTTGTTCCGGCCCTCTGGTCCAGTTTAAGAACCCATTGTGGCCCTCGAGTCAAAAAGTTTGCCCACCCCTGAGTTAGAGCATCAGACTGTCAAACAAAGGGTCTCAGGTTCCATTCTTAGTCAAGGGCACATACCTCAGTTACAGTTTTGACCTAGCCCAGGTTGGTTGTATGTGGGAGACAACCAGTCAATGTGTCTCTCTCACATTGATGTTTCTCTCTCTCCCCCTGGCAGTTCTCCCTTTCTAAAAATCAATGAAAAAATATCCTCAGGTGAGGATTAA
>NW_005368305.1:48434-53981 GCF_000412655.1 Myotis brandtii | reverse complement strand
TCAGGTGAGGATTTAAATAAATAAATAAATAAATAAATAAATAAATAAATAAATAAATTGCTCAAAGTCACAAATCCATTAAGTAGGGTAGCCAAGATATAAATCTGACTGTTTGACCCCAGACCCACACTTTTAAGTACTATTCTATATAGGTGTGGTTGCATAAAATATATTGATGACTCAGTTGACCTTTGAATAGTCCCAGGATTGACCCTAGAATAAATCTTTTTTTATGTTGTTACTGTTATATTGTTCTCTTGATATTTATTTTTTATTGATTTCAGAGAGGAAGGGAGAGGGAGAGAGAGATAGAAACATTAATGATGAAAGAGAATCATTGATCAGCTGCCTCCTGCATGCCCACACTGGGGATCAAACCTCCAACCTGGACATGTGCCCGGACTGGGAATTGAACTGTGACCTCCTGGTTCATAGGTCAATGTTCAACCACTGAGCCACACCAGCCAGGTTGTTCTTTTTATATTTAAATAATTTCTTTCTTTGTCATAATCATACATCAGAAAAGAAATATTACCAGCCTTGTGCTAGGTGCCGGAGGTGCTTCTTTGTCAATCTCTGTCCATTCTTCTACCTCACTTGATCTTGTAGTCACGGTGTGTAAGGGGAGCACATTGTAGTGTATTAGTTCTTTGTTTTCCGGCCTATTTATTCAATAAACATTTCTGAATTGTTTGTACTAAATTATTTAAGAGTACACATCTAATGTATCAAATAGATCTGCATACATTTTTTTATATTTGTTAATATTAAATATTCATTTTTCTATATTTGTTCTATAAAATACATACCTTTCTTCATAAATCACCTACGTTTGATTTTCTGATGTGTTGGGTATGTAAAAATATTTCTCTATGATCATTTTTCCTTATGTGTGCCCTTATAGGTGGCATACTTCATGATCTCTTAAATTCTTTTCGGGATGTAATTTTGGGTGTGCTACTAGGAACATTTTGGGGAATTTGTCTTCGATATTTTCCAAGTGAAGATCAGGTAAATAAAAAATTAGTCAACCTTTAGAAGTATAGTATTGGTTATTTTTTTGCAAAATTTGAACTTTTAGAATATCCATGAAATATTACATTTAATATTTATTGTCCTTCCCCAAAAGTGTAGCCTCCATTGCCTACTTTGCTTTAAACTGAGCACAGTTCTGATTGATAGGAGTCAATGGCCTTGGCTAAAGTCTTTGCTTCTGGACTTGGCAAATAAGGAATATTAGGGAAAATTTTTTTTGATGGAATGCTGTGTAAATCTTGTATTTATAAATGTAATGAAGGTGTTGACAGAAAAAAATATATATACACCTTTTATAAAGGATGATGTACTTACTGACTAAAAACCTTTAAAAATATATTTTTTGAAACCTGTTCTGCTGTGACAGAGATAATATATCTTTTTACTATGCTTTTGGTTTTAAAATTAAGCTTCCTAATGCATAATACAGGGGTCCTCAAACTTTTAAAACAGGGGGCCAGTTCACTGTCCCTCAGACCGTTGGAGGGCCGGACTATAGTTTAAAAAAAAACTATGAACAAATTCCTATGCACACTGCACATATCTTATTTTGAAGTAAAAAAACAAAATGGGAACAAATACAATATTTGTATTTGCATGTGGCCCACAGGCCGTAGTTTGAGGACCCCTGGCATAATACTTTGCAATGGATACTTTTAAAAAATATATATAATTAAATCAGAATACCATTTCCATTCCACCCCACCCCTTTCTTCACTAAATTGCCTACTGATTTCTGACAACTTTTTCTAATCTTTCTTAACTCACACTTTCCTTTGAACATTTTAGGAGAGATAGATTCCCATTTACCTCCTTATATTTTCTGAGTTAAATTTACTCCCACTCTCTTTGACTGAGGCAACACTATTAAACTCAATTCTTACCTGCCCTAAAGAATGTGCCAAAAAAAAAAAAGAATGTGCCATTACTCTTGTATTTCTGTAATGTCCATTTTGATTTGCCTCTAACAATTGTCATAGCTAATGAGATTTTCAGAAATTTATTTTTAAGAATCCGTTGGATATGTTATATAAAACTACAGGATATATTGCTCTCTTCTTTCCTTTGTCACTTACAGTTAAAATATTTTAACCATTTTACTGGCATTACCAACATGTGGCAGAAGATGAAACTTAATAATTATAAATTTTGTCACTTATTGTCAAGTCTACTAAAATATTTGGTGAGGAAGAAAGCCAAAATTTTATACATTATTTAATATAACATATTATAGTATCAAAAGGTCAATAATGAATGATAGAGAATGTAAATGTTGTATTATATGTTTAATGTAAATAATTTATAAAAATTTATATAATTCTAGACAAATCTTACAATGAAGAGAGCAGGCCTTATTTTGGGTTCATGTGTAACTGCCGTCTTAGTCAGCAATAGCATCGGTGCACATGGAGCTGGAGGATTATTCACAATAACGTTGACTTTCATTGGAGGAGCACATTGGACCACAGATAGGGTGAATATTTTTTTTTAAGTTTATAATGGTCTTTATTATCCATAAATGAGTGAGATCATGTGGTATTTTTCCTTCATTGACTGGCTTATTTCACTTAGCATAATGCTCTCCAGTTCCATCCATGCTGTTGCAAATGGTAAGAGTTCCTTCTTTTTTACAGCAGCATAGTATTCCATCGTGTAGATGTACCACAGTTTTCTAATCCATTCATCTACTGATGGGCACTTAGGCTGTTTCCAAATCTTAGCTATGGTGAATTGTGCTGCTATGAACATAGGGGTGCATAGATCCTTTCTGATTGGTGTTTCTGGTTTCTTGGGATATATTCCTAGAAGTGGGATCACAGGGTCAAATGGGAGTTCCATGTTTTGTTTTTTGAGGAAACTCCATACTGTCTTCCATAGTGGCTGCACCAGTCTGCATTCCCACCAGCAGTGCACAAGTGTTCCTTTTTCTCCACATCCTCTCCAGCACTTGTCGTTTGTTGATTTGTTGATGATAGCCATTCTGACAGGTGTGAGATGGTACCTCATTGTTGTTTTGATTTGCATCTCTCGGATGATTAGTGACTTTGAGCATGTTTTCATATGTCTCTTGGCTTTCTGAGTGATAACATTGGCAAATATGTTCTTCCATGCAGTGGGCTTTCTTGTTGTTTTGTTGATGGTTTCTTTTGCTGTGCAGAAGCTTTTTATTTTGATATAGAGGGGTGAATATTTTTAATACACAATTTTTATAGGTAAAACAACTGATTTTTTTTTACATTATAATGGACATTTAGGAAACCGTCTCATTCTGGTTGGAAGATGTTCCAAAAGTGTATGTCTTGGAGGAACTTTATAAGTCAATAAAAGAGATAAAGTATTTAAGAAAAGGAACTGCATATACACTAAAACACAATCAGGAGTTGAGTTATCTCATCAGGCCTATTTCCCCCCAAGTTTTATGCAATATGACTATATAACTTTTTTTGATTTAATTATTAATTAAAATTTTAGTTATACAGTTAGGACATGAAAACATTCTCATAAAAGATTAAACAGAGAGAACCTGGCTGGAGAAACTGGCGAGAGAACATGGCAAGAGAACCTGGACAGAACTTGACTGGAGATCCTGGATAGAACCAGGCGAGAGAACCCAACCATGCTGGTCAACTGAACGCTGCCTCCGTCCACACCTATGGGAACCCCTGGACCTGCTGGGGCTAGACCCCAACAATAACACACTACCACAAACATAGTGATTTAAAACAACAAAAGGTATTCTCTCACAGTTCTGGAGGCCAGAAGTCTGAAATCCTGCAGGGCTGCCCTTCTTTCAGGGGCCCTAAGGGACAATCTTTGTTTCTCCCCACATTTGGTGGCACAGGTGTTCCAGGGCTTGTGGTCTCATCACTCTAGTCTCAGCCTCCCTCTTCACACCTTCTCTGTGTATCTCTTACTAGAGGCCCAGTGCACGATATTTGTACACTGGGGAGGGAGTCCCTCAGCCCAGCCTGAGCCCTTGCACAGTCCGAGACCCCCTTCGGGGACGTTTGACTGATGGCTTAAGCTCACTCCTAAGCCGTCGGTCGGACAGCCTTAGTGCTGCTGTGGAGGTGTGCCGCTGCGCTCACCAGCCATCAGCCCAGCTTGTGGCTGAGCTGCACTCCCCCTGTAGGAGCACACTGACCACCAGCGGGCAGCTCCTGTGTTGAGGCTCTGCCCCTTGGTGGTCAGTGCCCATCATAGCAACCGGTCGTTCCGCGGTTTGGTCGATTTGCATATTACCCTTTTATTATATAGGATGAGGGCATTCATTTGTCATTGGATTCGGGGCCCACCCCGATAATCCAGAATGATCTCATCTCAAGATCTTTAACTTAAGTACATCTGCAAAGACCCTTTTCCAATAAAGTCATATTCACAGATTCCAGGAATTGACATGGACATACCCTTTTAGTGGGGTCGGAATCACCATTGAGCCACTACACTCTTATTTAACCCATTCTTAACATTTTTTTTCACCTGGAAATTAAAGTGGTCCCCTGGTCTTAGAGTTAAATGGGGGGAAAACACACACACACACACACACACACACACACACACACACACACCTCCCTTAGTTCTAGTCCAAAGGCCTTTACTTCCCAGGGCCAAGATAAGTCCCAAGCTGGAGCAAAGGGTCAGTCCCTAGGATTGATATCTTCCCAGTTTCCCCACTCACCTCCCCTAGTGCTCCCTCACACCTCTTCCACCACCCCCAAGGCATCACCTGTGATGTTTCCCACTGTCAGCCATCTGCTGGCATGATAGTTTCCCAGAGTGAACACTGCTGCGGCAAAGCCAGGATCCTCTCCAACTCCCAGCCCCCAACCACAGATGCATCCCTAAACCAAAATCTTAGTAAATGTTTCCGTCTAAAATTAAACTACACTGAGAGGCTTTACAAAATGAAGAAATAAATAAACCACAAACTCTTTCACAATTAAATCTTTATAACTTCCCCTCACTGAATTACAGTGTACTGCAATTATTGGGCAGGTGAAACACTTGTTGAATTGAATTGAACCAAACCTGAAAACAAAAATGAAATAGACAGAATAAAATGAAATAAACCCATTATGATGGCTAATTTTATGTGTCAACTTGGCTGGGCCATTGCGCACAGATATTTGGTCAAACATTATTCTGGATGTTTCTGTGAGTGTGTTTATGGATGAGATTTAAGTCAGTGGACTTCCAGTAAGGCAGAATAATATGAGAAGGTGTCATCCGATCCATTGAAGGTGTGACTACAGCAAAAGGCTACCTGCCCCATGCAAGGAGAATTCTACCAGCAGATGCCTTAGGATTTCATCTATAATACTGGCTCTTCCTGGTTCGCCAGCAGACTGCCTTTGGACTAAAACCACAACTCTTTTCTGAGTCTCCAGCCTGCTAGCCTCCTCCATCAGATTTTGGGCTTGCCAAGCCTCCACAATTGCATGAATCAACCCCTTAAAATAAATCTCTTTCTACATATACACACATCCCATTGGTTCTGTTTCTCTGGAGAAC
>NW_005368305.1:35855-47418 GCF_000412655.1 Myotis brandtii | reverse complement strand
GAATCAGCTGTGTCTGCTGCAGTGGGAAAACTTCTGTCCTCTGGGGAGGTGCTAATCTAGCCTTTGCCTGAGGCGATCCGGCAAATGGCTCTGCGCAGGGCTTGGGCGGGGCGGGCTCAACAGGGCGGGCGGAGGGAGCCGTTATGGTGCCCTCAGTCCTGTTCCCAGAGGCTCTGCTTCTCAGAACCCCAGGAACCGCTGCAAACCTCGGAGGGAAAGCTGCCTTCCAACTGATGCCAGACACTCCCGCTTCTCCCGTTTGGGTCCGAGTCCCCAGCGATTCGCCCGTATCTGGAGCTCAGAGTCTGAGACTCCCCCCTGACCGAAAACGACAACCGCGCTCTCAGCCACCAGCCCGCTTTGCGCGCGCACCTCCGCACCTGAGTATTTTCCACACTGCGCCTCCTCTGAGCCTCGGTGTGCTGTTATTTTTCCTTCTAGTTGAAGAGTCTCTCCTCAGCCAGCTTTCCTGTGGTTCTGGGTGATGTCTGTTCCGTCTTTTAGTTGTATTTTTGAAGTGGTTGTTTGCGGCAGCAATCTCCGGTGTTTACCTATGCTGCCATCTTGGTCTCCTAACCCATTCTTAACATTTTTTTTTCACCTGGAAATTAAAGTAGTCCCCTGGTCTTAGAGTTAAATGGGGGAACACACACACACACACACACACACACACACCTCCCTTAGTTCTAGTCCAAAGGCCTTTACTTCCCAGGGCCAAGATAAGTCCCAAGCTGGAGCAAAGGGTCAGTCCCTAGGATTGATATCTTCCCAGTTTCCCCACTCACCTCCCCTAGTGCTCCCTCACACCTCTTCCACCACCCCCAAGGCATCACCTGTGATGTTTCCCACTGTCAGCCATCTGCTGGCATGATAGTTTCCCAGAGTGAACACTGCTGCGGCAAAGCCAGGATCCTCTCCAACTCCCAGCCCCCAACCACAGATGCATCCCTAAACCAAAATCTTAGTAAATGTTTCCGTCTAAAATTAAACTACACTGAGAGGCTTTACAAAATGAAGAAATAAATAAACCACAAACTCTTTCACAAAAAAAAGATTAAACAATACACATACAAAATAAATTGTAAAATACTCCTTTTTCCTCACCACTCCCAAATATCAAACACCCCCTCCCAGAATTATTTCCTCTAATCAGTCCTCTATTTGTAGACATTTAGATCATTTCCACTTTTTGTTATTATAAACAGTGCTGCCATGAACAGTCCTGTTCATGTGTGTTTTTGCAAGTGTACAAGTACTTCTGTAGGAATATATTCCTAGAAATAGAATTGTTGAATTTCAAAAATGGTACATTTCTATTTTGATGGGGACTGCCAAATTCTCCATTCAAAAGATTTTATATATTTACACTATTTACTACCACCAGGTTAGCAGAGTCCCCAATACCTCAACCCATCAACACACTAATATTACCACTAGTTCTATTATTTTTAATCTGATGGGGAAAAAAACTATATAACATTATTTATGAAATATTATTCATCTACAAAAGGACCAAAATCTTAACCATTTCCAACAACATGGATGGATGTGGAGAGCACTGTGCTAAGTGAAATAAGTCAGACAGCCCTAACCAGTTTGGCTCAGTGTATAGAGCGTCAGCCTGTGGACTCAAGGGTCTCAGGTTCGAAACCGGTCAAGGCATGTACCTTGGTTGCGGGTACATCCCCAGTAGGGAGTGTGCAGGAGGCAGCTGATCGATGTTTCTCTCTCATCAATGTTTCAAACTCTCTATCCCTTTCCCCTCCTCTCTGTAAAAAATCAATAAAATATATTTTTAAAAAAGGAAAGAAATAAGTCAGACAGAGAAGGACAAATACTATATTCTTTCACTTATATGTGTAATCTAAAAAACAAAACAAAAATAGACCCATAGATACAGAGAACAAACTGATGGTTGTCAGAAGGGAATGGTGTGGGAGAATGAATGAAAATGGTGAAGGACAGTAAAAGGTACAAACTTGCAATTTTCCAAATACTAGTGGCCCGGTGCATGACATTTGTGCACGGAGGAGGGTGGTTCCCTCAGCCCAGCCTGCACTCTCTCCAATCAGGGACCCCTTGGGGGATGTCTGACTGCAGGACCTAACTGCTCACTTGCCTGCCTTCCTGATTGCCTTTAACTGCCTCTGCCTGCCTGCCTGCCTGCCTGATCGCCCCTAACTACCTCTGCCTGCCTGCCTGATTGCCCCTAACCCAGCCATGGGCAAACTATGGCCCGTTTGAAATGAATAAAACTAAAAAAAAAAAAGACCGTACCCTTTTATGTAATGATGTTTGCTTTGAATTTATATTAGTTCACACAAACCCTCCATCCATGCTTTTGTTCCGGCCCTCCGGTCCAGTTTAAGAACCCATTGTGGCCCTTGAGTCAAAAAGTTTGCCCACTCCTGCCCTAACCCCTCTGCCTGTCTGTCTGATCGCCCCTAACTGCTCTGCCTACCTTCCTGATCACCCCCAACTGCTCTCCCCTGCCGGCCTGATTGCCCCCAACGGCCCTCCCCTGGTGGCCTGATCTCACCCCCAACTGCCCTCCCCTGCTGGCCAATTTGGTTCTGATTGGTTGGTTTCTATGCCAGTCAGCATCTCTGGGCCTATCAATAGGGCCTGATCAGAAAGGCGGGGCTGATCAGCAGCCCTGGTGGAGGCCTGGAGAGAAATGGAGGCATGGCTGCTGGCCCCGCTGGGAGAGAAAGAGAGAGGCAAGTGCTGATCAATAGCTGCCACACAGGCTATGGATCAGACCTTGCTTCTCTCTCCAGGCCTGATCTGCAGCCCCCTCAGCAGTCAGTGCTGGGTCACTGTGCCTGCAGCCGCAGCAGTCAGTGCTGGGTCGCCACGGCAACCCAGCTCTGACTGACTGCAGGACTGACTTCTGGTTGGTCCAGCCTTTGGTCATGTGGACCCAGGGCTTTTATATATTAGGATATAAAAACCCAGGGTCCGTAACGTCCAAAATGACCGAAGGCTCGACCGACCAGAAGTCAGTCCTGCAGTCAGTGCTGGGTTGCCGTGGTGACCCATCACTGACTGCCGCTGCTGCAGGTGTGGCAACCCAGCACTTACTGCCGAGGGGGCTGCAGATCAGGTCCGGAGAGAGGCCTGGAAAGAGAAGCAGGGCCTGATTCGTAGCCTCCGTGTTGGTCAGCCCTTGCCACTCTCTTTCTCTCCGGGCCTGGCCAGCAGCTGCACCTCTATTTCTCTCCGGGCCTCTGCGGGGGCTCCTGATCAGCCCCGCCTCTCTGATCAGGCCCAGAGATAGGCCTGGCAACGCTGACTGACATAGAAACCCACCAATCAGAACCAAATATGGGTGAACTGCAAGGAGTTAATGGCTGCCTAGGAGGTGGAGCTTCTGACGCTGACTGGCATGGAAACCAAAAAATCAGAACCTAATCTGGGTGAACTGCGAAGGCAAAACCTAAGGTGGGGGCTGAGGAGGGGTTTTAAGTGCAACAGCTGTTTGGTGTAAGGTGGAAGAAAGTGGTTCAATTTTTTAATGACCGGTTTGACAGTATAGTGCATATGGCTGGCTATCAATCCAGATATAGGGATTATGTATTTTTGTCTGCCAAGAGCATCTCCTCCTGCTGAAAAAGGCTCCCTCCCCATTTAAGCAATCCTATCCTCTATAATCCATCTTTACTAATAAAAGGATAATATGCTAATTAGACCGGGTCGACCAGCCATCTTCCAGACGTCCGACTTCCTTCCGGACGAAGCCATGGTGGGGGGAGGGAGGGACAGAGGCAGTTAGGGGCGATCAAGCCAGCGGTGCAGACAGTTGGGGGCTAGATCAGGCTGGCAGGGGAGGGAAGTTGGGGGCAACCAGGTCGACAGGGGAGGGCAGCTGGGGGCGAGATCAGGTCAGCAGGGGAGGGCAGTTAGGGGCAATCAGGCAGGCAGGGGAGGGCAGTTGGGGTGAGATCAGTCTGGCAGGGGAGGGTCGTTGGGGGTGAGATCAGGTCAGCAGGGGAGGGCAGTTAGGGGCGATCAGGCAGGCAGGGGAGGACCATTGGGGGTGATATCAGGCCAGCAGGAGAGGGCAGTTAGGGGTGATCAGGCAGGTAGAGGCAGTTGGGGGCAAGATCAGGCTGGCAGTGGAGGGCAGTTAGGGGCAAGCAGGCAGGCAGGTAGAGAGGTTAGGGGCGAACAGGCAGGCAGGAAAGGGAGCAGTTAGGAGCCAGTGGTCCCAGATTGCGAGAGGGATGTCCGACTGCCGGTTTAAGCCTGATCCCACAGGGCCTAAACTGGCAGTCGGACATCCCCTAAGGGCCCCCGATCGGAAAGGGTGCAGGCTGGGCTGAGGGAACCCCAACCCTCCCTCCCGTGCACAAATTTTGTGCACTGGGCCACTAGTAAATAAGTCACAGTGATGTAATGCAGCACAAGGAATATAGTCAATAGTATTGCAATATTTCCTATAGTCAATCCTGTCAGTTTTTCCTTTTTTATTTTGTATTCAGTATGTTATTAAAGAAGGATTTCTTTACTCAAGATTATAAGATTATAAACATTATAATATCTTCTATATTATCATCTCATACTTTGGTAGTTTTTATTGTTTTTGCATTGGTTCTTTAATTCATCTGGAATTTATTTTTGTGAATGCTGTGAGATAAGGATGCAGATGTATGTGTTTATATATGTATTCATAGATATACATATATACACATATAATAGTTGTATATGGATAGAAATGGGTATAAATTGGATAGCCAATTTTTGCCAAATTATTTATTGACTAAGCATTAATTATTCAGTGACCTTTAAATGCCTCTTTAATGTGACTTAAACCCTCAAATATATCTAAGTTCATTTCTGGAACCTAATCCTACTTATGTTTCCTATAGATACTCTAAGTCTATTTTATATCATAGGTCATAGTTTTATGTCGCAAAATCTAATATAGATTTCCTCTCATGGAATTTATTTTTAAGGTATTACTTGGCCATTCCTGAATTTTAGAAAAATTTTATAATCAGCTTGAGAAGTTCCATACCCAAAAGTTATACTGGCATTTTGTTTAGTATTCCATAATTATAAAAAATAGTTAATAATAAATTATAATTAGATAAATAAAATGAAAACTACTAGAATTCTATTTTTATGTGATAAAGGAAATCTGACAATAAGAAAATAGACTGTAAAAATCAAAAGTAACAAATAGAATAATGTGCTATAAGCAAGGAAGAGTAATATTGTGGGTGGGGTTTTTTGTTTTTCCCTCTTTTAAACTTCACTCTTACTATAAATGGCAATCAGAAAATACAGACAAAAAAGGAATAGTTAAAAATATAGTTTCTGCCCCAAACAAAGGAGATCAAAGTTTGATGTATTTTCTGTTCAGATTAGGCTGAAACTCTTCATCCAAGTTCCTGGAGAAGAGCCAGCACTGTTATGTCTATAGGGTCTTTGCTGTAACCACATCACTAGCAGATAGAACAGGGAGAGATTTATTCCCAGAAAGGGAGGTCTGGCAAGCAACCAAGTAAAAATCTAAACGTTTTGCCCTGGCCAAGTAGCTGAGTAAGTTAGAGCATCCTCCTGATACGCCAAGGTTGTGGGTTGATCCCTGTTCAGGGCACATATGAAAAACAGTAAGTGCAGTAGAACAACAAGTCGTCATTTCTTTTTCCCTCCCTTCCTCTCTTTCTCTAAAAATCAATCAATAAATTAATTAATTTAATATGTTTTGGGTTTGGCTTTAAGGAAAAAAAATAACAAGTTTTCAAAATGGGTCCTTCCAAAACAGCCTAACAGATTACCAAAATTTTTTCCCTCACAGTTTAAGACTATCAGGATTCACTTTCATGTTGAGAGCTAAAATGTTTGCCTGATCTTGAGTATGTTCTCATTGGGCATGATGTAGTTCTGTCTCCGTTCTGTTACCTTGCAAACAAAAGCTAGAACTCTTACTGAACCATCAGAAATGTGTCTGGGGCTCCAAAGACCTTACTTGTTTCATGACACAATTACCAAATATTTTTATTTTATAGCTTTGGAATTTCTGTTAGTCAAATTCTACCGAAGTGTTTGAGTAAAAGAATGACCCAACTCAATTTTTATTGTTTAACATTTCTTCTACAAATAAATATCTTAATTTTATGTAATAAAATAGACTTTAAATTTCTGAAATGCAGTTATTTTTATATGCCACAATAACTAAAAATATACTCTCTTTTCTATAGAGTGAAGTTCAAAAAATTATTACATTTGCATGGGATATTTTTAAACCCCTTCTTTTTGCTTTGGTTGGATTGGAAGTATCTGTTGAAGCTCTTAAATCAGATGCTATTGGTAAGAATGATTATAGCACAAAAAATATGAGTTGAAAATATTTAAGAAAATTGTTACCAAAGATAGTCCCATATCTTCCCTAATGGAGGAAGATTAGAGATTGGAAATGGAGATTAGAATTTTTTTCCGAGGGGAAATATTAGATACTATCAGCACCTGTTTAATACTTTCACTTGTAGTAAAAGTTCAAAGTCTATTAGCTCAGAATTAAATAAATGCAATTTATCTTATTTTTCATGATACCACCACCATCAGATAACCTCTTCTGCTTTACATAAAGGCCTCAATTATATTTGTATTTTTATGATTATTATGTTTACTTAAAAATAAAAACCGAAAGAGGGAATAGTCTTAAAAGTTTTCAATACTTTTACAGATCATATCTCTAGATATAAAGAACCACTTCTTCCCAAGTATTTTGTTATTTATATTTGTTTTTTATCTGTTGTAGGTATTTCTATTGCTTGTATGAGTTTGGCCTTATTGGTTCGAATTTCTGCTACATTTTTCTTGGTGACTTTTGCTGGTTTTAATTTTAAGGAGAAAATATTTATTGCTCTGTCATGGATACCCAAAGCTACAGTCCAGGTAAGAACATATTTAGTTATTCTAATAATTTTAGTATTGATTTTTAAAAATTCTAAATGACAACTGTTTGTCCAATCATAATATGTGGGCCATTAGTCTTATTTTAAAAATGTTTGATTGATCATAGCTACTAATTAAAATTAATGTAATCTTTAAAAATCTCAGTTTTAAAATCAATTCTTCTGAAATTGAAAAGTGTAATTTTAATTAAATACTTCCTTAACTTATGAAAAATGTTTTCTATTTTTCCAAAACATAAAATAAGAGTATATCTGAAGAAAAAAATTGCCCTAGCCAGTTTTCTCAGTGGTTAGAGCATCAGCCTACGGATTGAACGGTCATAGAGATACATTGCAGACTGAATATTGCTAAATATTGTGGAGCTAAATGTTATGATATTAAAATAGAGAGACATTGGTTCTCTTTAAAATATATATTTTCTTCTCCTTCCACCCACTCCACCACAGATGAATGTACATATATTATTATTAATTACACATTTATTTTGTATGACTATTTGATTACTGACTGAATCTTCCCACTAGATAACACAGAAAGGATAAGAACCATGTCTAGGGTTTCCACCATTGTTTTTCCCTTGCACTTAGCAAAGTGCCAGGGAAGCAAGAAGTACACAATAAATAACCATTACATGCCTACAAGAATGAATGAATGAATGAATGAATGAATGAATGATGTAGTTCGTCCTCTAATTCAATGATATTCCCTCCTACTAAAAGGTATTACTACTTATTGTTAGACTTTTTCACCTGGCAGCATAATGTCTTGATTCCCTGAGATTCTTTTCTCCATTGTTATTCCAAAACAAAAGCTTGTGAGCCTCCATGCAACAAAATTCTCTATGTCATAGTTAGAGAGCAGACTATGGGGCCAGACTGCCTGTTTTGAATACCATGTTACTTGCCTATAACCTTAGTCAAGTTAGTTCATAATCTCTCTGTGCCCAGTTTGTGGATTCCAAACTCCTTGTCAGTTTTACTATATCACACTGCCTCCCAAGTAGGAAGAACAAGGAGAATATGATCAACAAAACCCTAGTGAACCCTAAGAAACCTTTGTATTTGGATTGTCTTGTTGTAGCCAAGAACCAAGTGGTACTTGGTAATAGCAAATAAGCAAAACCTTGGTTCAGTTACAACTCAAGGTTCTGAGAGTCATACGAGCACTCAAATATATATATTTAAGTAGGGGAAAGCTGAGATGACAAAAATACAAAATCAGCCCTAAAATGTCTGCATGCTAATTTGTCACTATTTCACTCTTACTCTAGAGATATTTGCTAAGAAGAACATAGCATTCATGAGTAACTCATGAAAATTCCTCAGTGCTTTGTCTTGCTTCTTTTCTAGTAGTCTAGTACAGCTATTTTCATCCTCTTTCATCTCATAGCACACATAAACTAATTACTAAAATTCTGTAGCACACTAAAAAGTGTATTATATTTTTATTAATTTTACGAAAAAAGAATAGGTGTAATTTTGATTCATTCACATTGGACAGCTATTGTTGTGTTGGCTGTTGTCATGTTTTTTAATTTGACAATCTAAGGGAAAAGAGGTCAGTGCTTCTGACTAAAATAATCAAATATTGCATGTTTTAAAAATTATTGCAGCATAATGGTTGAAAATCACTAGCCTAGTACCAGGTTTTGCTTATTTTAACAGAGTCATTTGCTTTTATTATATGTTAACTTTGATTAACATTTTTCACTATGCCTCATGTTCTCTCACCCACCCACCACCCAAATGCAGGCTGTGTTAGGTCCTCTGGCTCTAGAAACTGCAAGAATCAGCTCACCCCACTTGGAACCATATGCGAAGGATGTGATGACAATAGCATTTTTAGCCATCTTGATCACAGCTCCAAATGGAGCTCTGCTTATTAACATACTGGGGCCCAGATTACTTGCACGCTGTAGTCCAAACGAAACAAAACAAGAATTATCATAATGAGCACTTCATTAAAAGTTCATTTGTCATCACCTGCCTGCTTCTTCTAATGAATTTTCTTACTCGAGACAAAAATTAAAAGATACAAATATGTGAAGACTACACAAAAGCAAGGACTGGATAAACATGTGATTTGATTACAGAGCTTTTCTATGATTTTTATTACAAAGTTAATTTAATAAAAAATGTAAAATAGAATGTGTTCTTAGTATTTACATATTTCAAGAACAAAATAAATCTGTAAATACCCTTGGAACGTTTAAAGTAATCGATCAGGTTGAATTGCTTCCTAATACAGAATAGGCACCTATCTCAGTTGCTTTTTGCTTGAATAACCCTCTGAATTTCAGTGGCCCCCACTGACCACATGATCATTATTTCCTGTCTGCTCACCAACAGTTCCCCAACAGCTCATCTAACTCAATTTTTCTTTCACTCACAACATATTACTTAAAAGTCTGTTGGCAACAATTAATATAAACTCCCATCAAGTAGCCATTGGATGTGTACTGTCCTTGGGAGGAAGTGTAATTTGGGCGACACAGTTCCTTTTATCTGAGGGACTTGGTTATGGGCTCTCAACAGAGAACACTTGAAGATGGCAGGGGAATGAGTGCCTCAATTTTATATACACCAAAGAATACACTGCTGTCCATCCATTGTGCCATCTTTGTCTATTGTTACATATGATTTCACTGCATCTAAGAAAAGCTCCTCCAGGGTTCTGGTTGGTTTCTTTTGCTGGGGAAATTTATGAGAGAACGTTAGTGGAATGAACTACAGTGCCTTAGCTAGCTCAGCAGCTGGTCTTACACCCTCAACTGATCGTCTCCCTCCTCTGCTATCCATGTGCTGTCTGTTCTACATTCCTCTCACCCTCAGCTATCACTTAACTGGTGGACAGACCCAGATCTAAAAATATACTCTCTGAGGTGCCTGAGCCCAAGCCATCATTCCTTCTCCACTGCATGTTGGATACCATGCACATACTGCACTTGTCTACTTAAATCAAGCCATCAAAATTAAACAAGAGGTTACCTAAAGATCCCCCAGTGGATCCCTTGTGTGCCATACACATTCCTCTCTCCTTTTATTTTGTATTGAAATTGAATTGCAAACATTGATCTTTTTTTAAAAAATTATCTCTACAATTTTTCCTTCTAATTAAATTACTGTAATTTAATTAACTTTATTTGGGGGATGTGTTATTAGGTATCTACAATTTTAGGATCAGTGTATCTTCTTAGAGAGTTTTTACTTTTTAAAAAACATTTTATTGTTCAGATTATTACAGATGTCCCTCTTTTTTCCCCCCATAGCTCCCCTCCACCTGGTTCCTACCCCACCCCAGGCCCTCGCCACCTACTGTCCATGTCCATAGGTACTGTGTATATGCATATAAGATCCTTGTCCCATCTCTTACCGCACCCCCCCACACCCCCTTCCCCCAGAGAATTGTCAGTCCACTCCATTTCCATGCCCCTGATTCTATTACATTCATCAGTTTATTCTGTTCATCAGATTTTTTATTCATTTGATTTTTAGATTCACTTGTTGATAGATATGTATTTGTTGTCACTTTGTTGTTCATAATTTTTTACCTTTACCTTTTTCTTCTTCCTCCTCTTATTCTTATTCCTTAAAGAATACCCTTCAGCATTTTATATAATACTGGTTTGGTGGTGATGAACTCCTTTAACTTTTTCTTGTCTGTGAAGCTCTTTATCTGACCTTCAGTGCTAAAGGAGAGCTTTGCTGGGTAGAGTAATCTTGGTTGTAGGTTCTTGCTACTCATCACTTTGAATATTTCTTTTCACTCCCTTCTGGCCTGCATAGTTTTTGTTGAGAAATCAGCTGACAGTCGTATGGGTATTCCCTTGTAGGTAATTGAGTCTCTTTCTCTTGCTGCTCTTAAGATTCTCTCTTTGTCTTTTGCCCTTGGCATTTTAATTATGATGTGTCTTGGTGTGTTGTGCTCTTTGGATTCCTCTTGTTTGGGGTTCTCTGTGCTTCCTGGACTTGTAAGTCTATTTCTTTCACCAGGTAGGGGAAGTTTTCTGTCAATATTTCTTCAAATAGGTTTTCAATATCTTGCTCTCTCTCATCTTCTGGCACCCCCATAATTCGGATGTTGGTACGCTTGAAGTTGTCCCAGAGGCTCCTTACACTATCTTCATATTTTTGGATTCTTTTTTCTTTTTGCTCTTCCGGTTGGGTGTTTTCTGCTTCCTTGTTTTTCAAATCTTTGACTTGATTCTTGGGATCCTCTACTCTACTGTTGAATCTCTGTGTATTATTCTTTATTTCAGTCAGTGTATGCTTAATTTCTGACTGGTCCTTTTCCATTTTTTTGGCATTCTCACTAAAATCCTTGAAGGTCTCACTAAGTTCCTTGAAGGTCTAAGTTTCTCGGAGCTTTCTAGAAGATTCTTGAGTAACTTTATAACTGTGGTTTTGAACTCTATATCCAGTAGTTTGCTTTCTTCCATTTGTGACACGTTTCTTTGTCTCCACAATTTGGCTGCTTTCCTGTGTTTGTTTCCCTCCAGGCCAATAGGCTGTGAGGACCAGTGCTGGCCTTTGCCTTCTTTAGATAGCTTTGGGGCTCTCTGACCCAGCTGCAGTTTGATGGGTTTTAGGCTGAGAAAGGACAGGCCATTCATATGCAAAAGCCGCTGCACACAGCT
>NW_005368305.1:15996-35796 GCF_000412655.1 Myotis brandtii | reverse complement strand
GAGCAAACAGCAATGGCTGCCAGTCAGTCCTGCACTGGAGAGGTCTGACCGCTGCTGTGTGCACCTCCATCTGGAAGAAAGCTGCCCCTGCGTTCCTGCCCTGATGCCAGACAGTTCAGTTTCTCCCCATATGTGTCTGAGTCCCCCAAAGTCTCGCCCGACACTGGAGCTCAGAGTACGCGGGAGCTTGTATCTCCCTCCCGATTAAAAAGTGGAACACCTGGGTGCCAGCCCCTTCTGCACCTCCATGCCTCTGCACCTCCTACCAGTCTCAATGCTCTTTCTTCTTTATTTTTCTAGTTGTAGTTCTTCCACTCAGCCAGGTTTCCCGCAGTTCTGGATGATAATTGTCATGTATTTTAGTTGTAATTTTGAAATGGTTGTGGAAGGCAGCAAGTACAGGTGTTTACCTATGCCGCCATCTTGGTTCTCCCAGAGAGTTTTTACTTTTATTATGATGTAGTGTAAGGAGGTGAATTTGAACATTTCAGGACTGATCAAGAAAAAAAACTATGGCCACGAAGTGGCACTATCACACAAGCTTTATTTGGGCAATACTTTGCCAGGTCTGCAGAAGGCCCTAATAGTGTGAGACCATCCAGAGGCTTAAGGCCATGAGAGCCACCATCCAGCAGGAGAGGGGGTAAGGGAACTCCTGGGGTATAGAAGCATGAGAGAGGGGGTTTTGTGTCTAGAGGGCTTTTGTATGTTGTCACGCTGTAGCATACAGCCTGGCAGAGAGATGCTAGGTCAGAAAATTCCAAAGGGTAGCAGCAACTTAGCATCTTTATAGCCCAAGGCTGATTTTGTGTGTGGCAAGCAGATTTTGGACACAGTTTCATGTTAAGCAAAGCAGGCAAGCTCTAAATGGCTAAAAACCTGCTTGTCTGGGCTATGTTTAAAACACCTGATGTGTAAAGTTTTGGTTTCATGCCAGGGCGCTTTTCAGCTAGTGGGTCTCAGCCTCCTGTAAATAAACAACACAGGGCCAATATACAGAAGCTATCTTTACCTAATATACACAAAAGGTAGTGGATTCTCTTTATCTTTTTTTCCCCAATCACATTGTTTATTATACTCATTTTTTAAGGTTTGTTTTTATGGGTATTATTGTGATAAAATTTCAGTTTATCATAGTCTGCTATCTTACTACTTATTTATTACTCAAACTGCTTTAATAGAAATTGTACTTCATTCTTTGCTCCCACTTAAGTAAAACTGCTCTTAGTAATGTAATCAATGGCCTTCATGTTATCAAATCCAATTAATGTTTTAAATTTTCTTATTGGTATTTGTTAGGGTCGCTGAAGGAGGAACACACAAGACCGAAAATGGTAAAGAATTATAAACTTACTAAAGGCCAGGTGCACAAAAATTCGTGCACTCAGTGGGGGGGTCCCTCAGCCCAGTCTGTACTCTCTCACAATCCGGGACCCCTCGGGTAGGGTCCCTAGACCTGGCTTGAGATTAGGGCCTATCGGAGCTTTCCTTCCCCTGGCTGCAGGCAGCTGGCCCCATCCCACCACTGCCACTGCTTGCCATCTGTGCAGCACTGCCCGCCAACTCCCCTGCAACCAGTCGCCTCCCTCTATAGGTGACAGGCATGGGGTATGATGGCTTGGCTGGCCTGGGGCTCCCTCTATGGGCTATTGCTGGCCGGCTGCACACCTGCCACAGCATCGCCAGCTCTTCCTTTCTTTTCCTTTTTTTTTTTTTTTTTTTTTTTTTTAGTAACAGTAATGTATACTGAGCGATACAGAGTTGAGTACTATGAAGGGTTTTCCAGGATGGAAATGCACCGCACCCTGCCCCTGCCACCCCTAATACCCAGAGGCTACAGTACTTAGAAGTTACATGCAATGGCCATAACTGCTGAATATCTGTTCATAACAACAAACCACAGCATATTTATACTGATCACATCGAGTGATTATAGCAATCAATTTACATATTGCTTGTATAAAATCTTTTTTTTTTTGTAAAATGTATTTTTTTTTTTTAAAGAAAGTATGAAAAACATGTGCAGTTGAAAGCCCTGCCAGGACAGCCAGTCTGTAAATATTTAGTGAGTATGTGCTTTGGAAGGGCACCTGTACCTTGTGCCCACAGAAACTCCAGCAGGGCCGATGAGTGTGTGCCCTGGCTGCCACTCTGGGCAGGACTGAGCTGGACCACAGTGGGTACAGCAGGGCCTGGCACTGTGCCCTTCTCCAGCCTTGCATTAGGGTCAGGGTCAGGGCTGGGGGCAGGCAGATTGCAGTTTCACTCTGAGTTCCATATTCAGCCTAATTTTGGTTGCAACTCATGGCTTTTCCTGGCTGCTCAGAAGTCCTTTGGGTGGGTGCCCTGGCGGAAAGGCTGAAGAAGTGCCCACAGATGCCTGGTTGGGTGTCTCTCTGGCCCAGAGCCTCTGTCCTGCCTCCTGCAAGCCTGGCCCCAGGCAGAACAGCCCCCCACCTCAGGACTACTTTGGTCTCAGCACTTGGTCCTGGGTTTCATCAGCCTGGGTTTCTTCCCCTGGTGTGGCTGATCTGAGTTTCACAAAAAAGCCTGGCTGATGGTGGCTGCGCTGAGCCTCATAGTAGAGTTTTTCATACAGCAAGGAAGAGCCCTCTGGGACCCTCCTCCTCCTCCTCCCTCTCGGCATCTCCTCCTTCTCTTCCTCCTCCACTTCCTCCTCCCAGCCCATGGTCACTTCTCCAGCTGCTCCAGCAGTGGGTTGCCTTCTGAGTTGGGGTCTTAATGCTGCTGGTCCTGACGATGCCAGTTGAGCATCAGGATGAGCTGCTGCCACTCCTGCTTCAACTCCTCCATCTGGGTTTTCAGCTCCGCATTCATGAGCTCCAGCCACTCAGATTCCCGCTGCAGAAACTCCCTTTGCTACTTCATCTTGTTCCGGCATGGGGGCTGCCGCCACTTTGTTTTTTTCCCCGGTGCCTTTTCCTCTGCTTCTCTTCCTCGTCTAGCTCATTTTTCACAGGTTGAGGCCTCTTGCCAAGTTTCACCTCCAGGAAGTGCAAAGGGGCGATCACGGCCCCAGTGTTGTGGATGTCAGCGTATTTCAGCTCCTCTACAGTCAGGGCTGAGCTGGGGAGTCCAGTCAGGGGGCCAAGCCCTGGCAGAGAGCCCGCAGTCATGGAAGGGTCTGGGATCTGCCCAGGCATCATAGCAGGAGGAGTGGCAGTCCAGCCCTGCAGAAGCCACAGCGGGAGGTTGCAACCCTGGGGCATGGGCCAGGCTGCAGGCACCATGCCCACTCAGGAGATGCCCTGGCTTGCAGCATCCACCACTGCCAGCACCTCCCATCGCAACTACCCAGTGTCCCTCCCACAGGCTGTGGCCTGGGTCTCCCTCTTTGAGGCGATTGATTGCGGGGCTCTGCCTGCCTGCCTCATTGCTCCTAACCACTCGCCTGCCTACCTGATCACCCCTAACCATTTGCTGGGGGGCGGGGCCAGCCCAGTGAGGGGCTGAGGTGGTTCTGGTCTCTGGTCATTCTGGTCGCTGGGCTTTTATCATATAGGATTGTTACACCTTCGAGCAGAAGAGCTGAGACCCAAATGGCATCAGCGGGGCAGAATAGGGGGAGTGGGATATGTGTGTCTCCTGTAAAGGCCAGAGAGCTGGTTGAACTAGGTGCAGGTGGGGGCCAGGTGTAGGCGGTCCCCTGGAAACTGAGTGAAGTGGTCTACTGGAAACTGAAGGCTGTTAACCTATAACGAAAATAACAGGAAACCGCTGGGAGAAGCAAGAGCCCCAACTGGGGCATAATGTAAGGATGTGCCTAACATTCCAGCCTCTCTCTTTTTTTCTCCTGTAAGTTGGGGTTCCTATAAGCTGGGGTTCCTGCAAGCTGGGGTTGTTCTTCTGTAATTTCTTCAAGCTTAAGTGGGATGTAGAGATGTCCCTAATTAATTGGCTATTGAGGGAGGGGATGCTCTCTAGTGTAGGTCTGAAATAGCATCATTTCCCCTATGGATCTGTTGGTAAAGGGTGTCCCAAAATTCACGCAAGAAGTAATTTTGATAGGAAACACAGGTTTATAATTAAAAATTGTAAATTTTTATTGATTCATAAAGTATACAGCATAGGGTTATGTATGGAATAGCATATCAGGTAAATGGATTATCATGTGGCGATAGCCAGCACCATTAACTGTTATTGCCTGAGAAGCTGCATTTTCAAAGAAGAATGGCCCGATGATGCCTCCAGCCTCAAATCCGCACCAAACAGTGACATGTTGTGGATGGCTTGGTTAATCGACAAAATTTTCGCATTTGGGGTTCAGAAAATCCACAAGTGATTGTTGAGAAACAAATGCATTCACAACGTGTCACTGTTTGGTGCGGATTTGAGGCTGGAGGCATCATCGGGCCATTCTTCTTTAAAAATGCAGCTTCTCAGGCAATAACAGTTAATGGTGCTGCCTATCGCCACATGATAATCCATTTACCTGATATGCTATTCCATACATAACCCTATGCTGTATACTTTATGAATCAATAAAAAAACTTACAATTATAAATCTGTGTTTTCTATCAAAATTACTTCTTGCATGAATTTTGGGACACCCTTTAGTTGCTGAATGCGGTTTTTGTGGAAGGAAGAAAGGGCTGTTAGGATGCATGGGCCAAAGATGAATACCAGGAAGAGCAGTAAGAGAGGTCCAACTAGAGGTATAAGCCAGGAGGTCCAGTTAAGATTCTGTAGCCAGGTGCCCAGGATTCTGAAAGTTGTCTGACTTTTGAGTTCCTATCAACTAGCTTCTTGGTCCCCTCCCTTACAGTGCCAGACTGATTGGCTTAAAAACAGCATTCTTCTTCTAGGAATAGGCATAGCCCTCCTTTCTCAGCTGTGAGGAGGTTAAGTCCTCTCTGATTTTGGAGGGTAATTGCTGCCAGTGAATCTATCTGGTCCTGTACTACAACAATACTTTGGGCAATTTCCCTAAGCTGTCTGCAAGTTCTTTGGACAGGCTCTGATAGTAGAAAAGGGAGGTTGCCAGTCCCTCTCTCCCAGTGCCTAGGCCTGTAGCCATGCCTAGGCCAGCAAGGAGGGGAAGGGGGGAAATTCCCCTCTTGGTTTGAGGGTAAACAGTGAGAGGAACCTTAAAGGACTGGTTACTAGGGGCAATGTCTATCTCAGGGGTGAGATAGATTAGGGTGCAGGTCCTAGTCCAGTTGGCTGGGAGACAGAGATAGGTATTGGTACTGCACAGAAAGGAGATTCCCTGCTTTTCTAAGCAGAAATTGTTCTCAATGATGAAGAGGTGAGTAACCTTGTTGTTCTCATTTTCCCAAACAAAGAACATTCCAGCTAAGGTTGCCCCCATAAGGGGCTGAAAAGGGCCTTTGGGGGTTGAATTGTGTAGTCCCGGTGGTGGTATTCTCAAAAAATACATATTTCCTCTCAGTCTCCACCCAAAATTCAGAATGGGTGAGGCCATTCGAGGGGAGTTGGTGACAGATTGTAATTGTGAATTGTAACTCTACCATGGGAAATAGCCATCAGAGGGAAGGGATCTATCTAAATAGAACTGAGATGTGTTGGTCGTTGGGAAGGTCACTGAGATAGCCACGCTGAGAATCAAACGGATTTCCGAAAAGGGGCTATTTGGGTGACAAAACAGCCCAGTCAGAGGAAGGCTGAAGGTTGAGAGTAAAGATCATAAGCATTGATCAAGATATCCTAAAACCTTTCCTGTAGAGAATGTTCTGTTGATGTAAAGAGGTGCCTGATATGCTAGGACAGTGTTGGTCGTTACTGGTACTAAAATGGGGAATTTGTTGGATGAGTGTTCAGTTATATTGTTTAAATATGACTGGAACCCTGGTCAGCTTGGCTCAGTGGATAGAGCATTGGTCTTCAGAATGAAGGATCCTGGGTTCGATTCCCAGTCAAGGGCACATACCTCAATTACAGGCTCGATCCCGGCCCTGGTTGGTTGGGTGTGGGGGGGAGGCAATCAATCAATGTGTCTCTCTCACATCAATGTTTCTTTTGTGTGTCTCTCCCTCTCCACTGTTTCTAAAAATCGATGGAAAAAAATATCTTTGGGTGAGGATTAACAACAACAACAAAAAATTTATAAATATGACTGGTGTAACTGAATGGCTCTTCCTGTGAGTTTTCCTCTTGCCATTTCTATGATTTGGAAGTTATAAAGTTTATCGAGACACATGAGTTAGAACAGGGGCTCTCTATGTTTCTTATAGTGGAAGGATAGACTGGAGTCAGCTCATGCGTGTAAGGAAGTTGGGGTTGCCGTGTAGCAAGTTGATGAGAGAGGAAGACAGAGCCAGCAGTCTGGCATGAGAATGGAGCTGGTGGTGTTGAGAAGGTGATGTGTTAGGTTGACAGTTCAAGAGAGATAGTGAAGACTTAGGAGATGTTTAAGAGATTTGGGTAGACATGCATACAGAATAAGAGGAGGAGAAGGCTTAGTGGGTCATTGTAGACTCTTAACAGCGATGTGCATAATTCCAACCAGATGATATAAGGCAATGGCTCATTTGAAAAGCAAAAATGACAAGGGAGATCCTGAGGAGTACTACCAGCCAGAATAAAGGTTGAGTAAGGGCCTCCAAGGCTAAATACTAGTTAACTTAATCCCCAGAGTTTATTTCTAGACAGGAGGTTATTTGGTCCCAGGAAAAGTCTATGAAATCTTCCCTGAAGATAACAATCTCACAAGAAAGTCAATAACTGTGTTTCAGTACTGGGATTGAAAGAAGGGACTTCTTTGAGTAAGGATAGGATAAGATCATAGAATTGTTCTGCAGTAGGTCATTGGGTAGGGAGGTGTCTGGCCAGGGTGGGTACTGAGAGACAGGGACCAGAACAAACAGGACAGTGAGGGTAATGGGGGAAGCTGGTTCATAGGGGTCTGGGGCTTATGGTTCCTCAGGAATTTTTGTAAGTTTGAGATGAGTTAGTTCCTCAGGAATTTTTGTAAGTTTGAGATGAGTCAGTCCAAGACTGACATGCATATACAAGCTGACTGGCAGTGGAGCCTGGGTTGCAGGGGCTCGCGTCAACTTGGAGGAGTGGACCCAGGATAGATATCCTCATAGTTGGCCACCGTCCGTGTGGTCAGCAGTACCTGGTGTGGGCCTGTCCACTTGGGCTTCAGTGTCCCCATGCAGTAGGATGCCTGGAGGAATACCCAATCTCTGGCTCTAGTGGAGGATCAGGGAAGAGTCAGTGGTAGGCCTGGGAAGAACTGGTCGGCATGCTGCCAAAGGAGGTGGCCAGTGAGATTGAGGGTGGGGGGATTATCTTCCAAAGGGCTAGAGGCAATTGGGACGTTTCCAAGTAGGAAAAGTCTGCCATACATAAGCTCAAAAGGGCTGAGGAATGTTGGGGCTCGAGGGGTTGATCAAATGCGAGGGCTAAGGGAAATGGGGTGATTCAGGTTTCTTGGACCTCAAGACTTAGTTTAGTGAAATATTGTTTCAGGATTGAGTTCATTTTCTCGACCTTGCCAGAAGATTGAGAATGGTAAGGATATGTAGGCTCCAGCAGACCTGTAGTGTAGTGGCCACGCCTTGGGTGACTTTAGAGATGAAGGCTGGACCATTATCTGACTGTAGGGAGGTGGACAGGCCAAAGTGGGAAATGAGATGTTCAGCGAGGGCCTTAACTACCTTGGTAGCCTTTTCTGAGGTGACGGGGAAGGCCTTTATTCACCCAGAGAAAGTGTCTACAAAGGTTAGTAGCTATTTGAAATGCCTTACAGGGGGCATGTGTGTGAAGTCAACCTGCCAATTTTGACTGGGAACCTGTCCTCTGGCTGGCCAGGTGAGTGGGAAAAGATGGGGGCATTTTGAGGGCACCCTGAGGAGAGGTCTGAGAGCAAGTGAAATTGACTGGTTATGTTCTTAAGGTGTGTGGCCATCTGGTGGCAAGTGACTAGGGATTGAAAGAATTTAAGGAGGAGCCTATATCCAGAACTTAGCTTCTCCCAGCCAATGATGGTCTATTCCCCACGTGCACTCTGAACTTACCTCCACCAAACCGCCCTCTTCCTTTCCCCTCCAGGCTCCAGCCCATTCACAGTCAGATAATGGTCCAGCCTTCATCTCTAAAGTCACCCAAGGCGTGGCCACTACACTACAGGTCTGCTGGAGCCTACATATCCTTACCATCCTCAATCTACCTGGAGGGAGTTGTGAATATGGGTTAGGATTTGGGGTGTATGTTGTAGGAGGATAGTATTCCTGTAGTGATGCACAAGGACCCTTCCCAAACTGCTCCTGCCTGTGTGAGTCTGGAGATTTCTTCAGTGGAGGAGGAGGGGATAGCTAATAGCTGGGATTCCGAAGCTGGTGTGTGTCTGATCTTTTTGCCTCCCTGTCTGCCTTGTTGTTTTCTAGGGCAGTGAGTCCGTATCATTGATGCCCCTTAAAATGGATTACTGCTTCCACTTTAGGGCGTCTTGCAGCCTGAAGGAGCTGGAGAATAAGATTGGCGTTGGTGATTGGAACCCTCTGGTTGTCAGGAAGCCCCGCTCCTCCCAGACTGTAGCGTGTGAATGGAGGATGTGAAAGGCATAGTGGGAGTCGGTATAGATGTTGATAATCTGTCCAGTTGCTAGAGTTAATGCTCGAGAAAGGGCTATAAGTTCTGCCTTCTTGGAGGCGGGGCTAGGGGGCAGGGCCTCTGATTATGTAGTCTGGGTATTGGAGACATTTGCATAACTGACCACTCATTGCCCGTTGTGTGTATTGGCACTGCCATCTATGAACCAGGTGTCTGCTGCCTCAGGGAAAGGTGCATCGATGATGTGTGGGAAATAAGGCTGCTTAAAATCTAGGAGGTCTGTGAATGAGTTTGTTCATTGTCATCTGAAGGTGGAAGCAGGAGTAAGGAAGCCGGGTTCAGGGAGGTGCTGCAGCATGAGGTGATATGGGGAGCTTCCATGAGGGTGAGGTGAATGGGCTGGAGCCTGGAGGGGAAAGGAAGAGGGCGGTTTGGTGGAGGTAAGTTCAGAGTGCACGTGGGGAATAGACCATCATTGGCTGGGAGAAGCTAAGTTCTGGCTTTCCTGGGCCAGAAGGGTCAGCACTTCTAGAGCCCAGAGGCAGGCAGGCCAGCCCCTAATGGTGGGGTCTGTTTAGAAAGATAGGCAATGACCTTGAGGTCTGGCCCCGATTTCTGGCCCAGGAGGCCAAGAATGATGCTCTTATCCATGTATCCATGTATTCATGTATAAAATGAAGGGTTTGGATAGGTCAGGTAGTGTTAGGGTGGGCGCTGAGGTAAGAGCAGTTTTCAGAGCGTTATAGAGGTTGAGAATGCTGGTCTTGGGATCTAAAGGCTCAGTGAGGGGTCCCTTCGCCACATCATAGAGGGGCTTTGCGAGAAGACTAAACTTGGGAACCCAGAGGTGAAAGTACCCAGCAAGCCCAAGAATGGAGAGTATCTCTTGTCTAGAGGAAGGGACAGTCATGGAGGAGATGAGGCATTTACAGTTCAAGGTAATGGCTTGGCTTTGTGGGTTGAGAGTGAAATCGAGGTAGGTGACTGTGGTTCGGGACAACTGGGCTTTATGCGGTAGCCCCATTCACCCAGGAAATTAAGAAGGGTATGGGTGTGTAGTTGTGAGGAAGTTAGAGAAGGACTGCATAGCAGAAGGTCATGGACATTGGAGGAGGATGCTGGGAGTTCAGTCGAGGTGTTGAAGATCTGAGGCTAAGGCTTGACCAAATAAGTGAGGACTGTCCCTAAATCCTTGTGGCAGGACAGTCCAGGTTAGCTGCTGTGATGTATTGGTGTCAGCATCTATCTAGGTGAAAGCAAGTGGGTTTTGGAGTCTTTTGCAAGGGGAATAGAGAAAAAGGAACTTTTGAGATTTAGGATGGTATAGTGGGTGGTAGTAGCAGGGATTAAAGAGAGATCAAAACACTTGAATTCTTGGAAGACTTCCTCTTTCCCATCATGTATAGACTTTTATTGTTTGTTTTACAGTGCACAATTTTATTTAGTATTTTCATCCATGTGTATAAGTGGCATTGCTCTGCGGGGGGAGTGTTGTCTTGTGTTTATCAGCTTTTTATACTAATACTATACTAACCAAATGAAAAAACTAGGAAGTTTTTTCCCTTTAAAAAAATTGAGATTTAAGTGACATTGGAATTATCTTTCTTGCAACCCTAGTGCTTTTTAAATTATGGATTTTAAAAAATCATTTTTTCCATTCTTACTTGATATTGCTCTATTAACATTTTAAATTTCACCGTGGGTTACTTTTCATCATTTATGTTTTTCTAGGAAATTATGCATTTCCTCTATTTTCCGATGTGTTGCTTTGCAGTTGCACACAGCATTTTAAATTGAACATGTTAGGTTAGGTGGCTCAGGAGGCGACGAAGGAAATAGAGTTGATCAGAAAAGGAAGGAAGGAAGGAAGGAAGGAAGGAAGAAAGGAAGGAAGGAAGGAAGGAAGGAAGGAAGGAAAGTTTATTCTGCGTCCCCGGGAGACCCACGTCTGGGCGGGGGAGGGGGGGGGGCCTGAGCTGAGGAATTCTCTGCCAAAGGGATCATCAGGGCAATTCCACTAAGGAATTCTCTGCCGCAGGGGATGGGCGGGGGTATTCAGAAAGAAGTCAGTATCTGTGTGGGGGTATGTGGATTAAGGGAGAAGAAGCCAGTATCTGTGTCTGGCACGTTGATCTGTGAGAAATTCCAGGGGAAGTCCATTGTCTCATCACATGTCTGCATGTATCCGATCCTGGGCTCTCTCCGACCTAACAGAACATTTTTCTATTTTCATCTTATTTCACTTCTTGACAGCATTCAATATAGTTGAAAACTCTGTACTTCTAGGTTTTGAGTTTCTTAAATTTGTTGAATGGATGTTAGAGATGCCTATCTTTAATGTGACAATGCAGAGGAATGCATGGTGAATATTAATAAAAATTACAGGAAATTTAAAATTTTAGTAAATTGTTGACAGTTTTATTTTCTCACTAGTACAGGATTCATCTATGTAATTATGCAATTTATTACCCTTTTCTACATTATTTTGGAAAATTACAGCCTTAGAACAGAGATCAGGAATTGTTAACATTGTGGCTGATCTGTTTGACAACAGAGCTCTGAGAATAGAGTCACAGATACTTTGTAAGCAAACAATCAGCATTGAAACCAAAGGAGAGTGATGCCCTCTGACTGAAATAAATATGCCTCTAACAGATTTTCATGCTTTTCAAGACCATAACTAATATAAAATTGACTAATATAATTGCTAGTACAGCACCTAATATGGACTGCCTACTTTTTATATTAAAATAATGTTTGCTACATGACTTTATGAAACTGGAGCAAAAGTTAAAAGTTAAAGTAGACCATGTGAACACGATAAAATAAAGTGAGCTTCTAGTAAAAGACTTTTCTGACAAACGAAAGCCCAACCTCCGATGATGTAGCACAGCTCAAACAATAACAAACCAACCAAAGAACAGCCATGGAGTCCTCTGCATTCCAGCCTCTGTGCAAAGGACCAGCCAGGCCCTGAGGCGGTCAGTGAACTGCTGCTGAGTGGTTTTTAAACTTAATTGTAATCCTCTCTGAGGGGGAGGAGGTCACCTAACACAATTCATGTGGTTTAAATCACCATTCCTTTATTTAGTTTTCCTCATACTTTAACAAATTAAATTTTGTAATGAATTAGTCATGAAATGAAAAATGTTTCAGTTGAATGGAAAAACTTCCTATGATAAGTCTCCAAGCATCCAGGAACAAGTCAAGCTATTTCCTGCACAAATTTCCAACCAGGTTATACCACTTTATTTTTTAAATATATTTTTTATTGATTTCAGAGAGGAAGGGAGAGGGAGAGATAGAAACATAAATGATGAGAGAGATAATTGATTGCTATGTCCTGCACCACCCCCCCCCCTCCACTGGAGCCCGCAACCTGGACATATGCCCTTGGCCAGAATCAAACTCTGGATCCTTCAAGTCTGCAGGCCGATGCTCTATCCACTGAGTCAAAACAGCTAGGGCCAGAATGTACCTCTTTAAGCACTGAGCTTTTAACTATTTCAAGTGGAAACTGGAATCATCAAATACAACACATATCCTACCTTCTTAATGCCATATAGTATTGACCTGGCCAGTGTGGCTCTGTTGGTTGAGTATCATCTTGTGCACCAAAAGGTCACCGGTTGAATTCCTGGTCAGGGTACATACCCAGATTGTGGGTTCAACTCCCAGTTGTGGTGTGTACAGGAGGCAACAAGTTGGTGTTTCTCAGATCAATGTTTTCTTTCTCTCCCCCCCCCGCCCCCCGTTTCCCTCTCTCTCCTTTCCTTTCTCTCTAAAATAAGATAAACATATTTTAAACATCATATAGTACTTTTCTTGATTCAAATTCATCATCAAACATGACTTATATATTTTGATGGGACTGGTGTGCAGGATCCTCTATTAAATGGTCTTGAGGTGATGAGCTTTTCACATTAAATTTACTTTTTGGTTTCCTCCTCCCCTGCAGTCAGTCAGGTGTCACGTTTTATTGTTTCCGTACCTCTCACAGGACCCTGTAGATACTTGTGATTTGTTCAGCAGAAATCAGATAACCAAACATGTTAGAATCAGGTGTGACGTAAGAAAAAGGAGACTGTGAAGATGGGGACCTGACACATTCATTTCTGAATAAGTACATGTGCATTACTAGTACATCTCTCCTGGTCTTCTCCAGATTGGTGATGCTGCCACAACTGCAGTCTAAATGAATGAAGTACAACTAGTTAGATGCTTATGGTCACTAGTAAATAAAATATCTACCATAATTTAATAATTTAAGAACCCTGTTGAACAACAGAGTTTTGAAAGAGTAAAGCTCTCTTTGCAGAAGAGTTCAAAAGCACGTTTCTAAAGGACTATGTAAGGAAAGTAGAACTATATAGATCAGCAGATGGCTTCATTGGCTTTGCATAAACTTATTAACAAATTAGGTAACAAAACACAAAAGCAATTTAATGAATCATCAGATGAGGCATTGAATTCAAAGCTGATTTGTAATGTGCTTTTCATAACACAACTTGCTTAATTATCCATATGAATGAATGAATCATTAATACCTGAAGCCTGCTCAACAGTTTTGAATACCTACTTATGTACTGGTAGTGATCATTTGCTGAGTAAGGCAATGAGTAGCTCCCTGGGTAAGAAGTAGTCCTCAAAATAATCACGTGAGGACTACTTCAATAAACAACACAGCTGTTTCTTGAACGTTTTAGAAACCCAAGATATGAATTTCAAGAGCAAAGTTATCTTGTGTTGTATCAATTTAGATGCAGTTGCTTATTAGATATCTATTTTTTAAGGAAGACATGATGGAATTCTGTCAATTTACAAGAGGAAGTGACAGCAACTGATCATAATGCATACTGTTGTTATTAAACAACAGCTTGCTACCAGCCCCAGGCTGCTGAAAAATTTGCACAGGTGGGAAAAATATTTGGGCACAACTCTTCAACAAATTTAAATAATTGAAAATGTGAAAGGAAACTTTATTGAGAGTATACCCTCTTACTTTCAGGGTGTTAAAATTACCTTTTACGAGATCATTAGTTTTCAATTTTGTAAATGTTCTTACTTGACAAAATTTAAAATTGATAATTTCATTTTAGTCTCTACATTTTTAGGAAATTTTCTCATCTCCTATGAAATCTAAGTATGGGAACCACTAGGACATGTGTAAACATTTTGCTTTGAGTTACAAAGAAACATTTAAAGAAAAGCACTTCTTGACGCAGACCAGGCTATTCAAGCTTTTGGTGAGGAGGGTATTTCCCAGGCTTGTGATCAACTGTGTGGAAATAATTGGTTAACCTGACAGAGAAGCCCCTGTAGGGTTGTTGAAGAGAAGTTTTTGGGAAATAATACCCAGAACCAATTTTATATGTGTCCCTCCTCACAGGAGAAGCAAGGAAAGAGCAATAACAATTTTGTATTTATACCTTCTAAAACTTCTCAAAACCACAACTACATTACTAACCCTAACTTTAAAATTCCTGCTGTTGGTCATGTGAAAGTCAAGATCACACAACAGAACCTATTTACATTACATGTAATAAATTAAAAATGCAGGTGCCATGCTTAGTGCAGTGTCTGGTACATTAAATGCTCAATAACTTTATGATTGGAAGAAGAGTTACACGTCTGCCTCCTGTACCTTCTCCACTTTGATAATGATGGCATAGTGTGTGGACTGGATTCTACCTTTAATAGACAGACTTAGAATAGCTAATAATATAAGAACTGTAATACAGTAGAAGATGAAACTAAATAGACTCTTAGGCTAAAAAATTACAAAAGTTTTGAAGCTTCTCCCGTAAGTTTATTTTGCAAACTTTTTGTATTCTGTTTTATTGGCTTACACTGTTATAAAGAGAAAAATGTTCACATAAATGCAATTTTGACCACTGAACTGCTTGTTATTTTAATATGTTTATTTCTCATTGACCTTCAAATGTCAGCAGCTCATCAGTTTGGGTATAAGTGTTCTTGCCACCCCACCCCACCCTGTCAGTGAGTCAAATAGCTCAATATACACAATATACCTAAACAGAGGCAAACAAGCCCATTGTAAAGTAAACAAACTTTATAATGTACATAAGTGTTCCTTGTTGGATTTTATATCCAGTTCACATCTTCCCTGAAATTGGGATATTTATATTTACTAGACAACAATCTCTCTAAAGCGAAGAGTTTATCTCTTTGAAAACTCAAGTAATTCTTAAGAGCAATATTTTTCTTATTGATCTAAAATGAATGGAGTGTGGAAGGCTGAAAAAGAAACAAGTCCTTCAAATGATCAAGACAGAAGAAAACTGAAAGATAATATGTTTAATAGAGTAGGAAGAAAATTGTAAATTACATATTCTATTGAAAATATTGTTTTTCAAAGAAATAGTTTGAGACCTATTGCCCCAGACTTAGATATTTCCTCAATTAATTAAAATCAGAAGTGTTGGTTTTATTGGAGGAAAGTACATTAATTCTTTGAAGTCAGAATGAAAGGGTTGCACAATTTAATTTCTAAATGATTGAATAAAGGAAGTATCAAATATAAACAGTAGTGTAGCAAGAAAATAAATTGGCAGAAATAATTACTCCACCAGTAGTAGTAATTAAGACCACCATTTGAAAGATCTATACACAAAAAATGAAAAGATATTATTATAAGATTTTACAGCACACAATTCAATCCTAATTCATTACTATTATATTTCTTTCTTCTTCAGTATTAGTGGGCCCACATTATCTTCTGTTAATTCATTGTGTTTATTATGTGAACCATCACAGGCAGGAAACTAGAAAGGAAAAAGAATTTCACGTGTTATTTAAATGATTCAAGAAGTAGAAATATTTGTGAAATGCACACATTTCTTTTGAAAAAGAAAATAACACATCAGATAGCTTGCCTGAGTAATAGATGTATTCTACACCTGACCTGACTCCATTCTCATATCACTGCAAATCTAACAATTTTAAATAGTCAATTCAGTATTTAGTGTAGATTTTAAGTAAAAAGTTTTGGATGATTCCATATGAGGCAATAAAACATGTTTAAAAGGAGATCACAATAAGCTTTTGTTCTCTGTGGAGCTCTAAACTTGAACTCACCTATTCACTTATTTAAATTTAAAAAGAATGTAATTTAAATTCAAAATATATTAAAATATTTTCTTACATAAAACTCATGCATATTATAAAATTTTTGAAAAATGTAGTTTTAAAAATTCACTCATAGGTAACAATGAACATTTTAGCATATTTTTCCTCTGCATTTACTATCTGTATTCATTTTTATTTAAAAAAAAAACTGTAACAGGCTGGCCGCTGTGGCTCAGTTGGTTGATCATTCATCCCATGCACAGAAAGGTCACAGGTTCAACTCTTGGTTAGGGCACATGCCCAGGTTTCGATGTTCTCTTTCCCTTTCTCTCCTTTTCTCTCCCTCTCCATTCCTCTCTCTCAAAAATCAATAGAAACATATTTTTAAAAAACTGTAATATACTTGTATTACTTGTATTATATTATGCTTTCATGCCATTAAATATTCTTTAAAACATGATTTGTAGTGGCTTCCTAATACCCCATCATTTTTAAAAATATGCTTTTATTGATTTTAGAGAGAGAGAAAGGGAGAAGGATAGAGAGAAAGAAACATTAATGAGAGAGAAGCATCAACATCAATTGGCTGCCTCCTGCACACCCCCTACTGGGGATCGAGCCTGAAACCAGGGTATGTGCCCTGACTAGGATTCAAACCCATGACCTCTAGGTTCATAGGTCAACACTCAACCACTGAGCCACACTGGCCGGGCACCTTATCATTTTTATTACACTATAGTTTAATCATTCCTCTATTATCAGATTCTAGATTGTTTCTAACACTTTGCTATTAAAGGATGATGTGATAAACTTTATTGTACTTAAAACCTCAATTAACCTATGATTAAAGTAGAACAGATTTGTTCTACTTTGCTAGCTCATACTATAAGGCACTGTACATACATCATCTCACTAAATCCTTGAAAATGTCTGTGATGTTGATATATTATCAGAATTAAAATCAGAGATTAAAGATCAAGTAAGTTGCCCAAAGTCATACTGTAAGTGGCAGACATCAGCTTTGACCACGATTTATTCAGATTCCAAAGATTAAACTCTTCCACTAAACCTTATGTCCTCTCTCATAATATAGGTGTATTTTAAACTATGTTACTTTAGCTAATTGCTAAAACATAGTAAAAACATCAGATCTCTATCCTTATTTGCTGCTCTAACTTTTCTAATGTAGGTAGTATGGATCATAAAATGCAAAATTTAATTTAGGAATACAGACTTTTAGTACTGAACACTATGGAAAAACCTTTCATCTCACAGAACCTCAAAATTAAGGATTTGAGAAGGAAAACATTTTAGTGTATGTATAAATGGACATCTTACCGTCTTGGAACGCCAGCATCTACAATAAGCTGCTTTAGTAAGACACAAATCTTCAATGTTTATTTCATTCACAACTTTGGAATTTTCCTTTTGTATTTTAAGATTAATCAAGCTATCCTTCTGTTGTTTTTTGAGGGGGAGGAGTGGATGAACTGTAAGGTAGCCAAGTAGTGCAAATACACCAAGGAAAGACAATAACTAAAGCCATTCTGAAACTAAACATGCACAGATGTGTTAGTCTTCAGTGCTCTCATAGTAGAACTCAAACAGCATGTTTCATCCTTAAGCAGACTCTTTATTCTTTGCTTCTCTTTAATTTCTTAACTATTCATCTTTAAAACCATGAATCAGTAAATCAAGCTGCCTTTACCTAGGACCACCTTGTTTCATTTGTGGGCTAACTTGAGACTTGTGAAACAGAAAACAAAATTTTCAGAGATAGGTCCTATATCAAATATCCTATCATTATCCTAAGTATATTCATGTTTATCGTGTTTTTTTTTTTCCAGGAAATATGACCCATAATTATAAACCAAATTCAATGTGTGATATATTTTATAGGTTTAGAAAATATTTCTACAAAGTTTAAAAGCATACAACAGAATATCTGTACTTTACCATTCATATATAATTTCAGACAGAATATGTTTTAACTTTTTTGGTAAGGCATAGTGATTCTTAAAGAAACACATAGATGTTGTGTAAGAGCGACTATTTTAAAAAACTAATTAAAATTTTTGTATATGAAATGTTCTCATTGTTAGATACATCTTATTCCTAAGTGTTCTTCAAGTGCCTTTTTTAGTTCTCAGCACCATTCTGGGGCACAGGAAATATAAGTAACATAAATTAAATGGTCCTATGCCTGTGGAGATAAACACACCAGGAAATAAGATAAACATTTTAGCATGTTTTTACCAAATGTTGGTTAGTGTTCAACCTCTGCTGGGCTCTTTAGGGAATCCTTTCTGTCCTTAAAGAATTATCATTTGACATCCTTCCCTCAGGGCCTATCGGGTAATATGCAAATTAACCCTCACATCATCACAAGATGGCTGCCTACAACCAGGCCGGCAGGGGGGTTAGTGCGGGATGACAAGGGGTGGGCAAACTTTTTGACTTGAGGGCCACAATGGGTTCTTAAACTGGACCGGAGGGCCGGAACAAAAGCATGGATGGAGTGTTTGTGTGAACTAATATAAATTCAAAGTAAACATCATTACATAAAAGGGTACGGTCTTTTATGTAATGGTCCTATGCCTGTGGAGATAAACACACCAGGAAATAAGATAAACATTTTAGCATGTTTTTACCAAATGTTGGTTAGTGTTCAACCTCTGCTGGGCTCTTTAGGGAATCCTTTCTGTCCTTAAAGAATTATCATTTGACATCCTTCCCTCAGGGCCTATCGGGTAATATGCAAATTAACCCTCACATCATCACAAGATGGCTGCCTACAACCAGGCCGGCAGGGGGGTTAGTGCGGGATGACAAAACGACTGTGTGGGGTGACCAGGTCAGTGGGGTTGGGGGGGCAGTTGGGGGTGACCAGGCTGACCGGGAGGGCAGTTAGGGGCGACCTGGCCAGCAGAAGTGGGCAGTTGGGGGTGACCAGGCCAGCAGGGAGGGCAATAAGGGGTGACCAGGCCGGGGGGGCAGTTAGGGGTGATCAGGCTGGCACACAGAGGCAGTGAGGGGCAATCAGGCTGGTGGGGTGCAGTTAGGGGCAACCAGGCAGGCAGGCAGGTGAACGATTAGGAACCAGAGGACCAGGATTGTGAGAGGGATGTCTGACTGCCAATTTAGGCCTGATCCCCGGGACATCCCCCAAGGGGTCCTGGATCGAAGAGGGTGCAGGCTGGGCTGAGGGGAACCACACCCCCCCACATGCACAAATTTCATGCACCGAGCCTCTAGTCAGATATAAGATGACAGACACAGAGACAACTGCCTTGAAAGAAAAGTTTATTACTTACAGTTCCCAAGAGGAGGGGCCACACCATGCCACACAGGACACAGGGAAAGTACCAGGGTTGATCAGGTGGAAGGTGACAGGAAAGCCTGGGCACAAGCCTTTATTGTGGCTTCCAGGAAACAGCAAGGTGGGGCAGGGTAAGCAGTTTAGGAGTGAATAATTTCAGTGGGCTCTCAGCTGTTGAGGTGGTCCCTAGTTGTTTCATATCTGACCCAGGGTGATTCGGGATAGGGGAAAGCCTGATTGGTAAGTGATTTAGATAGGTGGTAGGGCAGTGGTTCTCAACCTTCTGGCCCTTTAAATACAGTTCCTCATGTTGTGACCCAACCATAAAATTATTTTCGTTGCTACTTCATAACTGTAATGTTGTTACTGTTATGAATCGTAATGTAAATATCTGATATGCAGGATGGTCTTAGGCGAACCCCTGTGAAAGGGTCGTTCAACCGCCAAAGGGGTCGTGACCTACAGTTTGAGAACCGCAGTGGTAGGGCAAAGTGTAGGCTTTGGATTGGTTGATTTGCATATGAAAGGTGAGCTCCACCAGCAAGTTGTTTATTATCTTTAGGAATTAGCTGGTCCTGGAGGGGCAGGTTCTCCAAGGTCAACAAGGGCCCCAAGATGTCAAAGCATCATAAAATATAAAAAGTAAAAAACATAATTAAAACACAGGTGTGACAATTTAAATTTAAATAATTAAAATGAAGTAAAACTCAAAATCTAGTTTCTAAGATGCAGTAGTCATCAATAATGAGAAGTTGGGCCTTTTTAATAGTTTTAGCAACTTCACTCTTTATATCGAGTCTAGAAATTGAAGTTTCATTTAATGGAATTGGTAATTTATATTGGGAATGAAA
>NW_005368305.1:14620-15952 GCF_000412655.1 Myotis brandtii | reverse complement strand
CAGGGGTGGGCAAACTTTTTGACTTGAGGGCCACAATGGGTTCTTAAACTGGACCGGAGGGCCGGAACAAAAGCATGGATGGAGTGTTTGTGTGAACTAATATAAATTCAAAGTAAACATCATTACATAAAAGGGTACGGTCTTTTTTTTTTTTTTTAGTTTTATTCATTTCAAACGGGCCGTAGTTTGCCCACGGCTGCTGTAGACGCTGTGGGTAAAACCGTACCACCACGACCTCTAGTATAATGTATTAAAACTTTATACAGCCCTAACCGGTTTGGCTCAGTGGATAGAGCGTCAGCCTGTGAACTCAAGGGTCCCAGGTTTGATTCCGGTCAAGGGCATGTACCTTGGTTGCGGGCACATCCCCAGTAGGGAGTGTGCAGGAGGCAGCTGATCATTGTTTCTAACTCTCTATCTCTCTCCCTTCCTCTCTGTAAAAAATCAATAAAATATTTTTTAAAAAACACACAAAACTTTATACAGATATGCAGGTGAATAGGATTCCTAGCTGGCAGGCTCCTGACAGCAAGCTGGCCACCTGTCGATTCCGTAAGGAATGGGGCTCCCTCCTCCCTCCTGTCAGGGTCCGGGGTGCAGGTGAATGGGGTTCCTGGCTGGCGGGCCACTGACAGCAAGCTATCCAACAGCGGATTCTGTGAGGAATGGGGCTGCCTCCTACCTACTGTCTGGCTTGAAGGCTGGCCACACCCCCTGTTGGGCCAGACCCAGAGTTCTACCACACTGTGGCCTCTGCCTCAGCAACCCAGGAGTGACTGCTGCTGGGTGCTCCTGGTGCTCTGAGGGTGGGTTCTTCCCTCAGGCCTTGTGGGAAACAGCTCGGGGAAGGTGCAGCCCTTGGCAAGGCAACCCAGCACTCAGTACTTCCACGCTCCCCTCCGAGGGTGGGTTCCTGCCTGAAACCTCACCCTCTGGGAAACAGCTCGGGGAGGGCACAGCTGTTTCCAAGACACCCCTCCAGGACTGACTTCCTTCCGGTTGGTCGAGCTTCAGGACGTAATGTTACACCCAGGGTTTTTATATAAGTAGATTGTTATCTACTTATAATGCTGACTTCCATAAGCCTGTAAGAAAAGGAGCTGTGTGCTACTACTCTTCTGGAACAAAGTAGACTCCTAAGAAATGTTTAATGAATGACTTACTGAATGAATAATGTAGAGTATAAATATCAATCCTTTCTTTACTCATCATATTATATTGCAAGTATTTATTTATACTGATCTTCTAGATCAGGCAATTACCTTATATGAATATTGGCCCCAAGATCCAGTATAGTATCTTTTTATTTTTTATTGCTTAAAGTATTACAAA
>NW_005368305.1:10401-13658 GCF_000412655.1 Myotis brandtii | reverse complement strand
TTGCCAATGTTATCACCGATAAGGGTTTAATCTCCAACATTTATAGGGAACTCATACAACTTAACAAAAGGAAGATAAACAATCCAATCAAAAAATGGAAAAAGGGTCTAAGTAGACACTTTTCAAAAGAGGACATTCAGAAAGCCAAGAGACATATAAAAACATGCTCAAAGTCACTAATCATCCAAGCGATGTAAATCAAAACAACAATGAGGTACCGTCTCACACCTGTCCGAGTGGCTATCATCAACAAACGACAAGTGCTGGAGAGGATGTAGAGAAAAAGGAATATTCGTACACTGCTGGTGGGAATGCAGACTGGTGCAGCCACTATGGAAGACAGTATGGAGTTTCCTCAAAAAGTTAAAAATGGATCTCCCATTTGACCCAGTGATCCCACTTCCAATATAGTATCTTGAAAGAGTAGTTATACAATAGATGTTTGTTGAATGTAGAATAACATTAAGTATCATACTGTATATTACAAATTAAAAAGTTTAAAGAGGTTAATGACTCAAAGTCAAAAAGTAAATGAATTGGGGGAAAGCAAGAAAAAGAAGTAAATAAATTAATAAAGTAAGGATGAGAATGAAAAAACAACAACAAAAGAATGTAAAGATGAAAACCTTAACATAGATTTTTTTAAAAATATAAAATACTTTTATTGATTTCAGAGAGGAAGGGAGAGGGAGAGAGAGAGAGAGAGAGAGAGAGAGAGAAAGACATCAATAATGAGAGGTAATCACTGATCAGCTGCCTTCTGCACACCTCTTACTGGGGATCGAGCTGCAACCCAGGCATATGCCCTTGACCGGAAATGTACCTGGAACCCTTCAGTCTGCAGGCCAATGCTTTATCCACTGAGCAAAACTGGCTAGGGCAAAAGGGTGTCATTTTGATTCATTCACACTGGACAGCTATTGTTGTTAGCTGCTGTTTTTTTATTGTTTTCTTTTTTGCGGGGGGATGGGTTTACAATCTAAGGAAAAAGGTCAGTATTCCTGACTAAATAGTCAGTTATTGCGTGTTTCAAAAATTCTTACCGTACACTGGTCGAAAAATGGTGATATACTGGTAAAGTAATGAAAGGTACTACTACCTCCGACAACAAAATAACAACTTATATAACACTTTTAGTATAACCTGCTTATTAATGATAAACTTCATTTGAACTACAGAAAAGCTTTATAAAGGAAAATAATACAGCCTATAAAGCTCAATTAGAAATTGCTTTATTAATGCTGATTTTAGTGAAGAAATATGAAATACAGAAAAATCAAACATAAAACTTAAAAAAAAAACTTTTAAGACCAGCTATTTCCTATGAACCTGTTTGATATATGTTGTGCTATTACAGATATTTTTGATACTATGATGAAAAAACTGTCACCTACTAATTGTTAGGTATAATGCATATTTTGTACAGTATATTTTTATTTTAGGATTATAAAAAAATAAGATTTCTTTTTTAAAATTTAGAAAAATATAAAAAAGTAACTTCAATCCCACCAGTCAACAGTAAGTAACAGGTTTTTTTTTTTTTTACATTTCTATGTTCTGGGGTGTTTTTAAAATTTTTTTGATGTACATACATATATGCTTTAAATACTTAAAAAGCAAAATTGATACCGTATGATATAGACCATACAGTGTATATCATAATTTTTTCACTTAATATTATATCAGAAACATTTTCCAATTCCTTAGTATCCTTTGGAAACATGAACTTTAATGGCTACACCCAACTATCGTATCCCCTCGCATCACAATAGAAGATCTACAAGGGCAGGGGCCTTATTTGTCTGCATCACCACTGTCTCCTTGGTGTGTAAATAATGCTTGGCTCAATTTATTTTATTTCATATTGAGGCTTAACTTAGTGTTCAGCCTGTTGAACTTTGTGTTAAGTGTTCAATTTGATAAATTTTTCCACTATATAGACCTGTGAACACCACCTAAAAGAAAATATAGGGTATTTCTATCATTCTAGAAACTTTGCTCTTATACAATCTCTTCTTTCTGTTTTTTTTTCATTAATTTAAATGGTTAATAAGTATTTCTGAATGAAGAAATCTGATCTGTTAAATAATTTCTTTTCCACTTTTTAACTAAACAATTATTTTCCCCCCCCAGAAGTGATGATCCATTTATTCACTGAAAAAGAGGGAGTTAGGCCTTCTTGATCAATTTCCTCCAATCTCCCAAAACTCCCTCTCTTCATTTTCCTGAAATAATAACACACTGAGAAACATGTTGTACAAAAACCACGTATTATTCCCCCCTCACAAAATCGAGTGGCTGTATTACAGGAAGGAAACCAGATCAAAGACATGAAAAGAAAAAGTCACTACTTATACTGAAACGTAACAGGGTTAAGAGTTCGGGTACTGTGTAGAATTATTACCAGTGTAGTAAAAAATATTTCCATCTGGATCTTTTAAATTTGAAAGTGATCACATTAAAAACCTGAGGTTCCAAGAGACCACAGTATGAACCAGAATTTCATTTTCCTTTAAGACCCCAGTGGAAAAGGTAAGTATTTGGAATGAGTTTCCTTTGGGAAAAACTGGCGGGAAATAGGGAAAACCCGGGCCATTGTCAGAAGGCACTGGGGTTGTCCTGGAGGCAAACGCATGGGAACTGAACGCCAGTAGCCACAAGCTCACTCTCACTCTGAGCCCGGAACAAACACGAGGAGCAAGGTTCTGGCTCCAGTGCCCACGGGACCAGGGCCGCCCACCTATACCCTCTCATATGTAAAGCTTATAAAATGTGTAGAAAAGATCCCCCAAAGATGTTCCACTGGCATTCCAACTGAAACTGCCATTAGAGACTGTGAGGGGAAGAGGAGGAGCTCTGGGCAGCGGATGCGGCACAGCGTTCCCACACCCACGCAGGGAGGCCAGTGGAGAAACCAAGAGTCTCAAGTCACTCCTCAGCAGGGTAGGAATGGGCTCCAGTTAAGGCATTTCCGTGGCTCTTCCTCTGGAATAGCTCCCACTCCTGGCCGAGCTCCTGACCCTCCAGCATATGCTCTGTTGCCATGAGCTCCGTGACACCAGAATGTGAGATCTCAGAGAGGGAGGGGAAGCACGAGGCTGCCGACCAGGCCCCACTTGCTGGGCCCCATCCCAACCCGAAAGTACCGCTTCACTCAAGTCCACTCACCCTGGTGCTGCAAGAGGTAGCATGGGGACCTGCTCCCCGGCCAGCCTAACCATGAGCTAAATGTCAGCACTATATACTCCTTTTTAAAA
>NW_005368305.1:7193-10228 GCF_000412655.1 Myotis brandtii | reverse complement strand
CTTTCTTTTGAAAAAGAATGCACACAAGCAGTGAACAAGTGGGCTAGGTTCACAGGGTGGCCGCTGCCCTAGGCCCAGAACCTTCCTGGCCAGTCCCAGGGACGAAGGGATGCCACCCCACCCCCACCCCCCTCTCCAGGCCAGCCCTCAAAGCTCACGCTGCTTCAGAAAACAGAAACACCCACCGCAACACAGCAAATCACCCGACAGGGAAGCAGGGCCCACAGACAGGGAAGCAGGCCCTGTGGGCCCAGAGGGGAGGGCGCGGCCTGTGCTCTGCATGTGCTCCCCTCCCGGTGCTAAGGGCGATCTCCGGGCAGGGCAAGGCCTGAGACCTCACTTGAGAGAAAACCCAGTGGGGTCCCTTCCCTGTCCTTTGATTCGGGCACATCTTTGGGTGGCCAAAGCCTCAGAGACATCACCATCAGCACCATTCTTAGCTCAGATAAGCAGGAATAAGGTCACTTGTAATGCCTTAGGGTTGTCCCTACTGGCTATCCCTCTGCCCATCACCAGGTTTTGGTTCCTATTAACTTTGAATGCTCTCCTTTAAAACAGTGAAGAAAATAGAAAGAAATGATTATAAAACGTTATCCACAGAGGCATGAGGCAAAGCAAGACTGCAGGACAACAGAAATGATAGAGCCTGGAATACCCACACTGTCAGTGCCAGCCTGACAGGTTGAACCAGGCTGAGGTAGGGAGGTGGGAATTGAGAAAAGAAAAGTCAGGAGAGCGGGATCGGGAGGACTACAGATCAATCAAGGAACTGCAGCAAGTTTATTAACCACGCAATGCCTTTTATACACAAAACACTGAATAGGAGGTCTGTCAAGAGGAATGTATTCTTTGTTCCTCTTAATCTCTAGGGGAGAGATAGAGCAGAAGGACAAATTCTCCATACAGCAAATCTCAGTAAATAGTTACAGACTTCTTGATAAGCCATGAAAGGCTGTTGTCATTCTACAAAGGTTGCTCTCATTCTACTGATAACCACCATCCAAACAAGTCTGGGAAAACTGTGTGGGTAAGGGTCCCAGCCTTGCTAGCCCCTTCAGGTGCAAGGACCATGTCAGCTTACACCCGGTCTCCAACACCACACCAAGACAGAAATGCTGGCTGCGACGGTGGGAATCATGCATCCTGGCAGAGGCTGCCCCGGCACCATGGAACGGGGGCCTGGTATCTGACCTGGCTTGGGTGGGTGGGGTGGCGGCATCTGGTGCTGCATCAGAGGGTGGGTGGGGGTTGCTGGTGAGGCAGCATGCCAGGGTGCCCTGCTGTTCCCAGTGGAGCCAGGCCCGGGCCCCGCCGTGTGCTGGTGGCCCTGTGCAGGGTTCTGCCTGTGTTGCTGCTCCATTTGCTGGCGGGCTCGCAATTCTACCTATTTCAGCTGTTCCATGTGGAAGTTCTGGCATTCAGTGAGCAGCTGCTGCCTCTGCTGTTCTAAAGCCTCGTTCTCTCTGTCCAGGTTCATCTCCAGCTCCTTGAAATGCTGGCGTTTGATCTCCAGTTTCTTCACCTGTGTCTCAACCAGGAGCGCGACCAGGGACTTGATCTTTCTCTCTTCCACGGCAGCCAGGTGCTTGGCTTTGGTTGCAGCTGAGGCAAGAGCAGCTGCTGCGGCCGTGGCTATGTTTCCTTCGGAAACCTCATGTTCTACTTTTTTCTCCCTAAATAAGATATATGCAGTGTGCATAGGAATTTGATCATAGTTTTTTTTTTTAAACTATAGTTCGGCCCTCCAACGGTCTGAGGGACAGTGAACTGGCCCCCTGTTTAAAAAGTTTGAGGGCCCCTGATTTATTCACTTGATTTTTAGATTCACTTGTTGATAGATGTGTATTTGTTGATCATAATTTGTATCTTTACCTTTTTCTTCTTCTTCCTCTTCTTAAAGGATACCTTTCAGCATTTCATATAATACTGGTTTGGTGGTGATGAACTCCTTTAGCTTTTTCTTATCTGTGAAGCTCTTTATCTGACCTTCAATTCTGAATGATAGCTTTGCTGGATAAAGTAATCTTGGTTGTAGGTTCTTGCTATTCATCACTTTGAATATTTCTTGCCACTCCCTTCTGGCCTGCAAAGTTTCTGTTGAGAAATCAGCTGACAGTCGTATGGGTACTCCCTTATAGGTAACTGACTTTTTTTCTCTTGCTGCTTTTAAGATTCTCTCTTTGTCTTTTGCTCTTGGCATTTTAATTATGATGTGTCTTGGTGTGGTCCTCTTTGGATTCCTTTTGTTTGGGGTTCTCTGCACTTCCTGGACTTGGAAGTCTATTTCTTTCACCAGGTAGGGGAAGTTTTCTGTCATTATTTCTTCAAATAGGTTTTAAATATCTTGCTCTCTCTCTTCTTCTGGCACCCCTATAATTCGGATGTTGGTACACTTGAAACTGTCCCAGAGGCTCTTTACACTATCTTCGTATTTTTGGATTCTTTTTTCATTTTGCTTTTCCGGTTGGGTATTTTTTGCTTCTTCGCATTTCAAATCTTTGACTTGATTCTTGCGCTCCTCTGGTCTGCTATTGGGTGTAATATTCTTTATTTCAGAGCGTGTATGCTTAATTTCTAGTTTCTTTATCATAGCATCGAGGGTCTCATTAGTTTTCGTGAAGCTCTCCAAAAGTTTATTGCAAGCCCTCAAAATTGCGTTTTTTAGCTCTATATCCTCCATTTCTGTCATGTTTTTTTGTCTCCGCATTTTTTATGCTTTCTTGGTGCACCCCCTAGTGGTCTTTGTGCGCAGTCTTGTTCTAGTTGAGCCTTGATTGTTGTAGTTAATACTAGAGGGATTTGACCACCAGGCCGACTGGCTGTGTGAATCAGCTGTGTCTGCCGCGGAAAACTTCTGTCCTCTGGGGAGGTGCTAATCTAGCCTTTGCCTGAGGCGATCTGGCAAATGGCTCTGCGCAGGGCTTGGGCGGGGCGGGCTCAACAGGGCGGGCGGAGGGAGCGGTAATGGCCCCTCTCAGTCCCGTTCCCAGAGGCTCTGCTTCTCAGAACCCCAGGAACCGCTGCAAACCTCAGAG
>NW_005368305.1:0-6192 GCF_000412655.1 Myotis brandtii | reverse complement strand
AGGGCGGAGCAAACAGCTATGGCTGATCCTCAGTCCTGCCCTAAGAGGCCCCGGGTCTCAGTGTCCCATGGTAATCACTGCCAGTACCTCTGAGAGAAAGCCGCCCTCGAGTTTCGACCGATGCCAGACCGTCCAGTTTCTCCCCATATGAGTCTGGGTCCCCAGAGACTTGCCTGGAACTGGAGTTCAGAGCAGTTGGGAGCTTGTGACTCCCTCCTGATTATAAAAGACAACTGCGTCCTCCGTTGTCAGCCCTTTCTACGCTCACGCCTCGGTACCTCTGCACTTTACTTCTGCACCTCCTCTGAGTCTCAGTTTGCTTTCCTCTTTTCTTCTAGTTGTAGAATTTCCACTCAGCCAGCCTTCCTGTGGTTCTGGATGATGTCCGTTTTGTCTTTTATTTGTATTTTTGAAGTGGTTGTGCGAGGCAGCAATTTCTGATGTTTACCTATGCCGCCATCTTGGTTTCTTTCTTGTACTTTCTTGATATGAGCTTCAACCAGTTCCAGGGGCACCTCCTCCCTGACTGAGGAAACTCCTCCAAAGCCGCTTTAGCTGCAGCAGATGCCACTGGAGGCTCCACCACAGATGCCAGAAAGGCTACCATGCTCATGACAGGTTTCCTGACTGGCTGAAGGGGTTTCCTGACTGGCTGAAGGGGACCGGCAGGGAGGTCAGGGGCCCCAGGTAGGCGTCGGAGTTCTCCATGTATGGGTCCTCGTTGGGGAGCCTCAGGAAGTGGAAGACTGCCCACGTGCTCTGACACTTTGTCCAATCATCCTTGTACATCTCCAGGCCTCCAGCAGTAGCAGCAGGGTCTCCTGCTGTGTCCACTCCCTTCCAGTGCTGCACCTTTACTCTGTGCCAAGATTTTTTTGGAGTAAATGTCAGTTCTGCAAATCAGTTGGTTTTTCCTTGTTCTTCTTAGGAAAATTTAACATCTGATGAGCAGCAGGTACCTGAGGTGATGGAAGGTGTAGAGGCACAAGCCCGAAGGGGGTATCAGTCAGCACATTGAAGTGAGGTAGGCGGGGGTCCCATCGCCATGGGCTGGCTTTCTGGGTCCACCTGGTAATTAACAAGGCCCCACTGCTCTAGGAAGGTGTGAACCCTCATCACAGCACACACGTCTCCAGTCAAGTTCCTCGACAGGTGGTGCTGGTCAGATATTCTTGGGGGGGTTAGTCGGTATGTGTCAATCATAAAATTTCAATATGCCAAGTATATCTCTGGAGTCTTGGGTTTGTTTTTTCCATTGAAAAAACTCAGGAAGAGCTGACGTTCAATCAAGTGAATACAGTTATAATCAAACCAGGATGGGTAGCTGGGAATGATGATGTGATTGGTCTGCTCCATCACATTACCCTCACCAGGGTCAACCAGCCAACTCTGATCACCTTTGCTGGGATTGTCATCTTCCTTTCCTCCTGTTGTGACTCTTTCTTCATCCTGCTCATCTAGATCAGCTTCAGTTCCTCCTTTAACAGGTGTATTCTCACTTTCTTTGGATTTACATTTTTTGGGAAGCACCACTGCCTCTATATTGGGCACAGTTGTGGGGTCTTCCATGTCCTTTGTAAGGTCTTCCTGTTCATCTTCCTCTTTCTGACTCCTGCCCTTCCCATAGAGGCTAGCTTGGCCGTTCTTCCCACTCTTCTTCTGTGATTCTGTGCGCGTGGGGGGTAGTGGGGAAGGCGAGTGTTTCCTCTTTAGAGCATTAGCTGATGCCTTCCTATCTCTTCCCTCGGGACTTCTGACAGGCTCTTCATTCTTTGTGGAAATTTGCTGTTCTGTTAAAGACTCATGGGCTTCCTGTTCTCATCCACCTCATAGTCCTCATTCATCCATTCCTTGAACACACCAGTGTCCAAAATCCATTTTGCATGAATCTTCCACAGCTTTTCTGGAATTGGTGGATCTTCAATTTCCACATCAACATCATTACTCTGGACCCAGGTATCACAGCTGCCAGGGTAAAAGCCCCAGTGGACCAGCACTTGCTTGTCCTTCCTCATCAAGGGTCTCAACCACTGTTCGTCCTCTTGTGAGGAAGAATGTGGGTAAATGTGGTGGGAAGCTTTCCACTTCTCGTTAGTGAATGTGCCCTGATGTTGTTGGACATCAATTTGTTAGCCAACTTCAGGTCAATGTCTGGAATGAGGTAGATGTTGGGTCTGGTCAGATAATTGCTCTGCACCAATGTTTTTTCAATATTCATAAACATCTCAACATTACGATCCATTCGGGATGGATTCTGTAGATCAAACCTCCACCAGCCCTGGTCATTCTTATACTTGTAAGCAGCCCCGAGAATGTGACACAAGGCGCCTCTATCTGTGAAATCCATGAAATTCAGCAGGGAGCCTGGTGAAGGCCGGGTTGGCAACATGCTTCCAAAGGCATCTTCCTGGAACTGCAGGAGCTGCACCAGCAGCCCCGCCAGCATCTTATTGGTGGGCGCATCCGCGTGGACGTACTTCTTGTAGTGCTTACCCAGCCACACGCGCACCGAGTCCAGCTGGAACACTGTCTCTGGGCTCTCCCACAACTTACTGGCCGGGCCCCGTCCTTCCGCCCGTGCACAGGGCCAGGCCCATCAGCCCGCCGCTGCTGCAGCTGCCATTGTCGCTGTCCGCAGTCTCCACCTCCCAACCCGCCCAGGCCCGCGGCCGCGGGGTGTTCCCCCTTCGTCCGCACTCTCCGCGCATCTCCGGCCCCACCCCTAAATAATTATAAGTACCTAGGATGTGGAGATAGTGTGCTAAATTCAAGTGCAGCAGCTGTCTAATTTGCCTGTAGATATCCCGTGATTACTACAGTGCCTGGCATAGAGCAGGATTTCAAATAACTAATTCACAGTTTATCTGTTGTGTAAATGCAGATTTTCGTATACTTGGAGTCAGGTTTCTTTGGTCTGTAAAATAGGAATAACAATAATTCATTCATTTGTTCAACAATGCAAGTGCCCACCACATTCCAAATGCTGCACTGTTTGCTGGGGATACAGGCTGATAGATAAGGTTCCTGCCCTTATAGGGGTATATGTTTTAGAAAAGATTAGAAGATGCAGTCCAGTTCCTACCCCAAACGAGCTTTCCACCTAGTATGGAATCGATCTATAAAAAAGAATTACAGTGCTGTGTACTATGTGCACTCATGAGTAAGCCATACAGTGGATAAAGTGATTAACTCTTGACAGGGTTGAACAAAGAGGAGTATTTGATACTTAAACAGGTTTCTGAAAGTGACTAAATATAGGAGTCCACAGGCAAAGGGGAAGAGGAGCCACATTCTACACAGAAGAAACAGAATAGGCAAAGGCACAGAGGTATGACATACATGAAAAGTTTAGGAAACTAAGTGCCACAGTATTGCTGGGATACAATGAAAGAGAAGAGGGTGTGTAACAGTGAGCCAGTGCCAGACTATGGAAGGCCCTGATATAAAAGGGAACCACTGAAATATCTGAAATAATGTAACTGAAACACTGTTCACTTATGAAATTACACTGGTATTAGATGGAAGATGGATTAGTGGAGAAACATTAAGGCAGAACAGAGAGGGCTAGAGAAAAAAATAACGTGAGCTGAAACTAAGGCAGTGGCCATTAAAGCAAAAAGAGGACTAATGAATCCCTAGAATAGCAGATGTGCACGTGAGTGTGCATTTTCTGTGGAAATGGTGTACAGCTTTCATTGGGATCTCAGAGTAGGTCTGTGATCAACCCTCATTAACCTGGAAACATAAGACCTGCTAACTCAGGTAGTTCAAATCAATAGGATTTGGCAAATGACTAAAAGTATGAAGCATGAGGTAAATACAGAAAGTGAAGCTTCTTCATGATTCCCAGATTTCTGGTTTCATTGTCTGGATATATGATGGTACTGGCCTCAATTTAAAAAAAAAGAGACAATATAAGAAGGGCAGCTTTAAGCATGACAAGAACGTGTGGTATAAAAGGAAGGAAAAAATAGGATATGTCAACATCCTTAAAACTGTAAGGGAGAGACTAAAGTTCAACAGATACCAGCAAAGGAGGATACTGATGGAGGGAAGAAGGCACAGTTTTCTTTGAAGGAGAGTAAAACAGTTCCAGTGTGGAAGCAGCTCTGCAGTGCCTAAAAGATGCCAACTGCCTTGGTCCCTAATCCCACAAACACATGGAAAGATAGAAAAAGGCACCCACTGATTGGGGCATTTAATCCATTTACATGTAAAGTTATTATTGATAGGTACTTGTTTGTCGCCATTTTTATTCTTTAGGCCTGTGTTCCTTCTTCCCTTCCTATTTCTTCTTTTTACAGCAGACCCTTTAACATTTCTTGCATTGCTGGTTTGGTGGTAATAAACTCCCTTTGTTCATTTTTTTGGTCTGTGAAGCTCCTTATTTCACCCTCAATTTTGATTGATAGCCTTGCTGGGTACAGTATTCTTGGATTCAAACCCTTCCTTTGCATGACTTTGTATATTTCATTCCATTCCCTTTTGGCCTGATGTGTTTCTGTTGAGAAATCAGTTGCTAGTCTGATGGGTGATCCTCTGTAGGTAAATTTCTGTCTCTCTGGCAGCCTTTAAGATTCTTACTTTATCGTTGATGTTTGCCAATTTAATTATAATGTGTCTTGGTATCAGTCTTTTGGGGTTCATTTTGTTTGGGACTCTGTGAGCTTCTTGGACTTGTGTGAGTTTTTTCTTCCTTATATTAGGGAAGTTTTCTTACATTATTTCTTCAAACAGGTTTTCTATTCCTTGCTCAGTATCCTCTCCTTCTGGCACCCCTATTATGCGGATGTTGTTTCGTTTCGTATTGTCCCAAAGTTCCTTTAGGCCAGTGGTTCTCAATGTTCCTAATGCCGCGACCCTTTAATACAGTTCCTCCTGTTGTGGTGACCACCAACCGTGAAATTATTTTTGTTGCTACTTCATAACTGTAATTTTGCTACTGTTATGAATCGTAATGTAAATATCTGATATGCAGGATGTATTTTCATTGTTACAAATTGAACATAATTAAAGCATAGTGATTAATCACAAAAACAATATGTAATTATATATGTGTTTTCCGATGGTCTTAGGCGACCCCTGTGAAAGGGTTGTTCGACCCCAAAGGGGTCACGACCTATAGGTTGAGAACCGCTGCTTTAGACTCACCTCCTTTTTTTTTTTTTTTTAGATGCTGCTCTGCTTGGGTATTTTTTCCTACCTCGTCTTCTAGTTCACTGATGCGGTCCTCCACTTCTAGTCTATTGTTGATGCTTTTTATCGAGTTCTTTATTGCAGTGATGTCATTTTTCATTTCTTCTTGGTTCTTCATTTTCTCTTGGTTCTTACACATATTATTGAATTTGTCTTCTATCCTTTTCAGCGACCTTATGACCATTTCTCTGAATTCTTTCTCTGATGTTTTGCTTGCATCCATTTCATTTACTTCTTTTTCTGCTGATGCCTCGCTTTCTTTTGTATGCGGGCTGTTTCTTTGTCTCCCCATGATCGCTCCTCTCTAGATGTCTGGTTATGTAGCTCTCTCTCTCCTGCGTTGACTTAAAGGCACAAAATATACCACAACAATACACAGTGCACAGGTCACCAAACACAAATGTATTCACAATAATAATAACCCCAAATAAAGATGACTAACAGAAAAAAAAAGAGTTAAGGGATAGAAAAGAGTGCAAAAATGACATTGAGAAAAGGAAAAAAAAAAGAATAGAATAAAACAAAACAACAAAAACCAAACAAACAAAAGGGAAGTAAAAGAAAATCTGGATAGTGAAGAAAGGGAAGAGAAAAGTGTGTATGGCTTGGAGCAGGGGAGCAGAAATTAGATATATGAGTAAGATCAATTTTTAACAGAGAGTACAAAGAAAGGATAGAGAAAAACTAAAGCAGGAACAAAGTAAGAGAAACAGGGCAAAAGGGCAACATGAGGAAGAGAGTGCTGGTATAAAGGAAACATTTAGATAGAGTAAAATAATGCTATAGGAAAAATAAAAATAGAATGTAGAACACTGATCCCAAAATAAAATAAAATAAATAAAATAAAACTTGAAAAAAGGTAAAATAATAGTAGTCATAATAATAATGAAAAGCAAAACTTTTATAAAAATGGTAAAATCAGGTGAGAAAGAAAAAAACAATTATTTTCTCAAGTAAACGATAAAAAATAAAAATGTGAAGTAGTGAAGGTTGTTC